>NC_088246.1:97816269-98148144 GCF_036013445.1 Caloenas nicobarica | reverse complement strand
AGCACTGTAACATCCCTGTATTTATTAGGCCAAACAGAGCTGTTTGCAGAAGGGGAGGCCATTTATTACCGCCTGACAAATGGGATTTCATTTATTTAACCTCGGTGATCTATTTCAGTAAAATGTACAAACGAGCCATCCATTTTATGATTCTGGAGTCAACGCCTCAATTATCTAAAGGCTAACTGACTGTTAAAGCACCCATCTGCTAGGATGAATTCATTGATTTAATTTGCTTCATGTTACTGAATGATTCTTAGCAGACAGGGAGGGGAAGGAAAGGGGAAGGAAAGGAAGGGGGCGGCCGGTGGTTTAGGAGAATGCATCAGAGTGATTCAGCGCACTGGTCTCTGTCTGCACGTGCGTGTGTGCGCGCGCGCAACCCTGTTTGTTTTTTTTTTTTTAATCCTTCAGCACAATAGAAGGCGGCGATCAATAGCAGCTTAAATTTTATGAGACAAGGAGTTAAGTTGTTCAGCTCGAGCCAAAACACCTTTGTTCTACCATAACAAGTAATCTCTGTGCGGAATTAATATTGACAAGCTGGCTTCTTTGTAGCTAATTTTGTGGGTGCCTGAGCCAATCAGGAGCCTTGCAGTAATAGAGTTGTTATTAGAGTTCATTATAAAAGCTGTGGATCAATGGCTACACTGGGAGAGAGAGGACAAGCTGCAGCAGAATGCATATGTATGCTCAAGGAAATGAAATCCTTTTAATGTCCTTGTAATAATTTATTCTATCATTCTCTTTGACTTAAAAAAAATCAAAACCAAAATTTAAAATGTTCCCTTGTGAGGGTTTTAATTTTATCATAACACTGAAACTGATGGGAAGAAAAGCAGGATTTTAGGGGTGGGGAAATTCAGGGACACCTTGTTACCCAGCTTTGAGTTGTATCAGAACTGGATTTCGTTTGGAAAATGCCACCACTCCCATTTTATCCAAATCACACAGGCTGGTTTGTTGAAAGCTTAAGCTACTGTGAATGTAGCATTGGTGTCTTTTAAGCTACTCTGTTTCTCCTGCCTCCCTAAACCATCCGTCTCATTAAATCTGATTTTTAGGGTTTTTTCTTTGATGGGGTTTCATTTTGTAAAACCTATCTTTACATTCAGAGAGAAGAAGTCACAAATAGCACACCAAAGCTTTTCTCCCTGTGTTTTTTAGGGAGAAACAACCTGTATGCTGTGAGTTAGCACTTTTCAGCAAGCAGACAAGGAGTTCACAGAACACAGCTCTTTGTAAAAGGTTGCCTCTTTCAGCTGTAAAAGGGCCCTCCTTGATGTAAGTGTTCCCAGAGTAATAATCCATTTCTCTTATGGTAGGCTCCAGCTCATGCTACAATCTTTCCCACAAGCTCCGAATTCGCACAAGAAAGCTGTTTACTGGACAATTTTCCCCGCATCTCAATGTCAAATGATACTGCATTAAAATGTGAGAACATCACACTCTAAGAAAGGCAGGAGGATCAAAGGAAACCCTCACAGAGAGTGAGTTGAGACAAATTAGCATCTTTTGGTCATGGTTTCCTAGATATAATATTATGGCATTTCAGGGCCAGAAGTTGTTTGCTTTGCTTTCTCCCCTTTATTTCACCATAAAAAGTAGCCATTTATTTTTTCCATCTCCCTAACTTTGTCTCTGCCAGAAAAATTGAATCACTTTCAATTGATGCAATTAAACAGGGTAAGTCCCTTGTGTAGAAACTGTTGTTTCAATTTCAGTGGTTATCATTAAGTCAATATAAAAGACTCTTCTACCAAAATAAGATCATCAAACATGAGCACTTTTCTGTTTGATTTTTTTTTTCAATTCTCACATTTTTCCCAAGGATTGACAAAAATAGTCATTTCAATTTTCTCATGGCCTTTTTGTTTGTTTGTTTGGGTTTTTTTGGTTTGGTTTGGGTTTTTTTTGTTTTTTTTTCTCCAGAGCACTGTATTAAAACTTAGATTCCTGCTATTTAGCACAAGTAACAGAAAATATTCCAGGAGATAAAACTTAGGAATCATAGAAAACTAGCCATCATTTTTTCCACCCACATTTCTTCCACTCTCCCCATCCAGCTGGAAGAAAGTAGCTGTATAATATCTGGAACCAGTGACGGGAGGAGTTGAAAGCGAGGAAAAAGGTCAAAATACAGACAACGTAGCAAGGCAAACAGAATAATTTCGTGTTAATCAGAAAGTTTTGAATTTGACAACCTATTTCTTTTTCTATAATAAGCTTAAATTTCAGAATTTGAACTGAATACCTTGATTGGAATTTTCTTTTGAAAAAAGACTAAAAGGAGAAGTGTGACACATTACCTTTTTCCCCAGTTCAGATAAAAAATTTTTCCAGCCACCCTCTGTCGGTTTACTCTTTTCTTCATGACAGTTTATTCCTAATAGCAGAAGAATGTCAACATAAACTTATCTATAATTTTTATGTCTCGTCATGCTGATCTCTAACATTCATGTCCCTCACAAGATCCTTCTGACTGGTGAGCCTCAGCTTTGATGATTTTGTTGTTCTTTGGGGTTCATTATTTGTCCAGTATGGAAAGCCTGTAAGGAAAGGAAAAAAAGAGAATTGGTCAAAGAAGAATGCTGTGTCTCAGAGGTCAAAAGGAGTTTCCATAGAATTAAAATTACTGCTAAATGAGCAATATCCTGCAACAACAATGAGAACAAAGAGCAAAAGACTTTCCAGCCACATAAAGAGAAAGTCATTACATCAGATCACAATGAGGCTGACACAGAGATTAAGGGCAATCTGGATATGTCTCCAAAATTAAATTACTAGCAACGTTACTGAAAATGGAGATAAAATACCATTCCTAAAGGTAAAGGCAAGACAGCTACTGGGAATGCAAGACAGAAATTCCCCTACCAAATTATTACTTAGTTGATATACATTATTTCTGGTAGATCATCCTTGAAGTTTTTTAGCACAGTGCTGTAAGTGGTCTGTGGTCAGGCCAGCCATGAACTACACAGAGCTGTAGAAAACAGCTACACAGAGCTGGGAAGACCAGTACAGTAATGATAAAATTAGTATTATGATTTCTCCCATGCATCTGCCCTCATATTTGTCATGGGCCCAGCCACACCTTCTTCTTAGTGTAGACCTAAAGTTCCTTAGGACACTGAATTTCTTCTTGCAATGTCTCTTGGGCCCCTCCATGGCAGTATAATACAAACATAGAAATAAAAACAAATGATCTTTAGTTTTACATTCTCTGCCAGATTTCACTTCTTTTAATCACTATTAGTCACTCATTATTTTATTTCTCCTACTTCACACCATTTTAAAGTTTGGAAATTATTCTGTTATTTTTCCTGCTTGATGTAGCACATGAGATCTCTTTTGCCATGAATCCCTGGATCACTGACTTTGAACGTTACTTCTATACCTCATTGCAATCCATTATAATTTCTAGTAATATAACCAGGGCTGAAATCCCTCCAGCACCAAGATCAGTCTCTAATTCTCCTTGTTTTCAATGGAGAGTTTCACATGCAGATCTTATGCTCTGTCAGAGCACTTGATTTTACTGACATCACTCCAATAATTTTACTGGGCCATCCCAGATTCACACTACACTAGAAGCAAAGAATAATCAGACCACCGTGTTAAACTGTTCATTCCTAGAAGTGGCATTTTCTTTGCCATAGGTTTATACTTAGTGGAGATGAAACAGATTGCGTAGTTGTATTTGCCGAGCTCTCTTGTCATGAGGAGAAAGACAGTAACCTTTAGAACGACATACATTTGAGTCCCCAAATGCAATTAGAATTTCTTTCTTTGGAGTTTCTGTCTGCTTTCTGAAAACATTTTGAACAGCATTGACGGGGGTGGGGGTAGGGGAGGAGCTATTCATTAGAACACATTTTTCAGCCTTATTGCTTGCAATTAACACACTCAATAAACCATTGAATATAACTGCATGTTACATATGCAGCTACAGTAAAAGGCATCTACTTTTCAAGTTTTAAAGCTACTTGTCCTTTCTCCTTATACCTCAAAACAGGCCTGAGGCAGGAATGTATTGCAGTATAAACACATGCCTCAGAGCATACAATTCTTTAGTAAAATGTGTGTTGTAATGAGATAACACAGCACCTCTAGTAGTTCACCATATCCTGAAGGTCTACAGTTATCTCATTATGAAGTCTGTTCAGTCACGTCTTACTGACTAATACAGTTATTTTTTTATTTACAAATTTTCACTATGACTCTACTGTCTACAGACAAACCAATAGAAGAGATATTTAGTGCTGGTAGGTTGGTGTTAAAAGGCTGACTAAAAATTTCAGTACAAGTGCAAATATTTCCACTAACTTTCACGAGAATAGCATATATGCCAATATATTTTTGAAAGACACTTTCTCTTTTAAGAACTTATATGCTATCTAATCTATATGCATTAAGACCTGAAGCATTTCAAAATTGAGTATGTCCACAACTCAGAAAATACATTTGTCGGAAAAAAAAAAATCCAACAATGTAGTCATGGTAACCTGTAATTAAAGATCAGATCCAAAAGCTCCTGACAAAACTGGTATCTACCATACACACATTCTCTCTCGTATTTGTAGAAATAAATTCTGAAGAAAAGTTGTACCCAAAACTAGAGTTTTATTTCTAGTAAGTGTGGGGGGAAGGATTATTTAAAACAGAACAGGGAATAGCAAGATCTGGGCCAAAGAGACACCAAACAGGGATGTGTGTTGATAGCTCTAAGCAAATGTACTGAAAAGGCATGTTTTTGAACGGCTTTACAAAGGCATCAAACTGTGAAGGCATATAGAGTACCAGATTGTCTCTCCATGACTCTATAAAAGCAGAGAAAGCAAAAGATATGACTATGTGAGATAGAATCATGGAACAGCCCAGGTTGAAGGGACTTCAAAGATCACCTGGTCCAACCTTTCATGGAAAAGAGAACCTAGGTGAGATTTTTCTAGCACCCTGTCTTGAAAACATCCAATAAATGGGGACTCTACCATATCCCTGGGAAAGTTGTTCCAGTGATTGATTGTTCTCACACTGAAAATTTTCTTTCTTATGTCAAGACGAAACCTCTCCTGTTACAACTTGCACTTGTTATCTCTTGTCCTCTCCATGTGACTCCTTGTGAAGAGAGAGCCACCACCTTCTTAGTAGCTACCCTTTAAGTACTGGAATACTGTGATGAGGTCCCTTATGAACCTTTTCTTCTCCAGGGTGAGAAGACTTTACTCCTTCAGTTTTTCTTCTTAGGCCAGGTTCTCAAGCCCTTTCATCGCCTTCATGGCTCTCTCTTGGTGATGAGATTGAATATTTTTGTTATCACTTACTATGCCTCATAACTAGAAAAAAACAGATATAATGTTTGGGGAGGACAGAGTAGTAGTTGAAGAGTCATTGTTATCTCACCTGGTAACTCCATACCTGCCTGGTAATGACTTTGCTAATGAACAGGAAAAGCACTCACTAGGAAAAGAAAGGAATTAGATAAGGATTAGGTTTGGTCTGATAATGGAGAAATTTAAGATCCCAACTCCATTTTCACCAAAAGAACTAGAATTTTGGTTGGGCATTTGGGCATTACCGTGTCTTGTATTAAAGAAGATGACCAAAACATCAGTTCCCTGAGCTACCCGTATGCTTGCCTTAGCTTTTCTTTAATCACTCTGGGTGAGGAAAAGACTCTGAAGATGTCGTCTGGAAGACTGACAAAACTACACAGTTGTTGAACAAGAAAAGTATGGGTCTGGATCCAGCTATTATTAACAATATGATTTCTGTAATCTAGTGAAACGTAAGGATTATTTTATTTCTTAGGGACACTTTCCTTCACCAGATTATGAGGACATGATCAACATACTGATTTTAATGTAACAGTAATATTAATTAATGATTTACTAGCACTCAGTTAGAAAATTGTTATTCTTAGTCATGCATGGAAGAATAGTATTTTAAATAAAGTCTGTAATACTGGTAATGAATGCTCAAGAGTTCTTAGAAGTGACTTCACATGAACAACTCATATCACAAGATTAATAAAAGACTAGAATAATTTTGCGTAACGTATAAAGATTTCTTTTCTCGTTTGCACAAAACTAAGATGAATGAATGTCAAGAACACAAGAAAGTATTTTTGAGTAAAAACTGGTAAACTCAGGTTTGTGATGCTTTTGCCATCATCTACAGATGTGTACATTTTTTGAAACAATAGCGGGTCATTACTTCAAGGATTATGAAAACTCCACAGAACAAACAAAGGGCTCGCTCATCAGGAGTACCTTCCTTGATTTCCTTGCTTTATTTTGCTCAGTCATAAACATCCTTTCTCTGCTGACAGTAAATGCCATGATTAAAATAGAGACATCATGCTAACAGTCTTCAAGATCAAGAAAAAGATAAATCCAAACTACCATTGTTTCTCATTTCAACAAAAAGGCATTGTTTTAATGCTCTTTTTTTTTACGTCAGATATTTCTAAACAGCAAGTTTCTCAAAGACATTTTCTACCGTTTCTTTTTTGCATACTAGCCCTAACGACTGTGATCTCAAAGAAACCATTGGTGTTCATGTGAAGCCAGAAGCCATTAGGACTTCTGAAAACCCCTGTTTTCCTAAAAATAAATACCCACAAAAGGTGAAAGGGGTATAAAATTAGTGAAAATTCTCTCAAAAAATATGATTCAGAAGACATGCTTGGAATCAGGATCAGTACTTGGGCAAGTAAGATACATCAAGTGAAAAGCAGTATACTTTGGTTTGTTCCTCTGCTCTCTCTGATTTCCTAGGTCTCTTATTCAAGTACTGGGCAGTCCTAGGACTGTTTAACTTCCAAAAGTCAGACAAGAAAGAAGGAGTGCGTTTTGGGCATCTGTAGTACTGCAGATCATTGTTGGGGACCAAAGTGGGTTTTGTGTGTCACTGATACCTGCTTTAAGCATAAGTGATGCCCGTCTCCCCTTGGGAGTCTGATTTGTATCCCGTTAACAAAACAACCAGCTTCAGCCAAACAAAATGAAATTACAACATTGGACAGAATCTAGTCCTTTGGGCTGAATAAAGTAATTACAATAATTTTACTGCTGAATTATAGTACTTATGGGGGGAAGGGTATGGGAACCTACTGTTTCTAGTGCTCAGATAAACACTTAAGTCAGCAGCCTGCAGTGCTGTGCTCCCCTCTGGGCATAACAACCTTGAAATCTATTGTGCGCAGCAGAGCGGCTGCAACAAGAGACCAGGGAGCACTCACCTTGGAACATCCTACATCTCACCAGTTAAGATGCTTTCCTAGTACACGCATTTTACACCACCTTTCCACTCTTTTACCAGTTCCTATGCAGAAGGAGCATACAAGCCCAGCTTTGCAGCATCCTCAACCCATGGGCTGCAAAGAAAGAAGATTTTTCCTCTCTCAACCTTGTGAAAAGAGCACATTCCTCCCAGTAAAAATACCCACCAACCACTTGATTTGGCATTTCTTTCTGTCTGTGAGTCATTTGTGTGTTGGATTGAACATTTCTAGGAAAATACAGAAACAAACAAACAAACAAACAAATAATGTCACACAATTCATTCTCTCACATATCTAAAGGGAACGAGGCCAGTCTTATAGAGACAGGAGCCTTCCTCACTAAAGACAGATCCCCTGAGGTTTTGCTTCTTGTGAAAGCCATTCTTAATCATTCTTATCTACTTCATTTTGTGGGAAAATGACAGTGAAAAAAAGAAGGAACAAAGCATGCCAAGTGGATGGCCAGGCAGACGGGTGCATAAGTAATACAACTCTGCATTCCTGTAAGGCCAGGACTGAGGCCAGCTGAACTTGAGGACTGTCATGGTGCTGGTTCCCCATCCTTGGGATGTAAAGTGGGCATCAGTTCCAGCAAAAATAGCTGCCAAGCCTGGAGGGGAATATGCATATCTGTCCTCCCTCCCTACTTTCCTCCTTCAGAGGAAGGCTCCCTGTTCTCCACACATCACATCCTCCCAGCTCCTCTCAGGCCTGAGTCAGCCCATGTCTGAAGAGAAGGCATCTCACCAGGGAGGCTTCCACATGGCTCTGGTCCTGATAAGGCCCTAGATGGTTCCCACCTGGGAAGAAGCAGTCCCACCCTACCCCAGGCACCAAAATATCTCACTACAGCTCTGAAAATAACATTTGATGTACATTGCATATATGGCATGACTTTCCCCTCTTATGCTGCATGACTTTGTCAAATAAAGTCAGCGGAATTACAGTGGTGTAAACCTGCATGAGTAAGGTAAGAGTAAGACCCCTTTCTGTCCTCTACAGCCTGATCATACAAGAAGATTAACATTTCCCGTGAAGTGCTTAGTGCCCTCTACTCGCATCCCTTTGATTTCAGTGAGAATTCAGCTAGCAGAGTTAATCTCTTACTACCCACTATTCTGATGCAGTATGTTGCTCTCATTCAGGAAAACTGAACTGAGTTTAGAAATTCCCAGGTCCCTCTGACAGTCAATAACTTACTATTTTAGTGAAATGAGCACATTAGCCCTGAATAGCTTGAGACTGCCTTTTCCATTGATCAGATAAACAATTTGTGAGATATTTTATTACAAAATGATGCACCAATTTAGCCATCTTTTCATCAATGATGTTCTTAAATTGGATGTGAAATGCCAAGAAAGTTGCTTCCCCAGGGTAGCATCAGTGAGAAATGTAAAGTAGAGGCTTTCAGTTAGTATGGTTCATGTAGCAGATTTTTATCTTTCAGTCAAATCATATTTAAGTCAGCTGGTAATACATTTGACCTCCCATTATCTAAAGCCATAAATTGCATTGTAGTGATTTGTTAATCGGCCTTAAATCATCCAGCAAGCCCTATACCTTTTTTTTAATTAATCATGGGGGTTTTCTTCTGTTTCTTATGAGTCCATAAAGTATAGTCGATTACATCTCTGGCTTCTTGTACCCACTCCACTCATACAAGAACCTTTATTTCTGTTGAATATAAAATGCAGTATTGTTTCTAAATTCATTTAAGTATAGAAGACCAGAGTCTGGTTTTAACTGCTTTATTCCAGAGGATTGCCCAGATTGTTTAAACAGCCCACTTTAAGATTGCATCTCCGAATCACAAATGAAATGGAAAATGAATCACATAGTGTTTGTGATCTTTTATCAAAAAGTATCTAATTCTGCAATGGCACATTTTTTAAGACAAGTTTAATTAACAGAACAGAGGTCCTATTTTATTTCACAGTCACCTCATGTTACACTTTTACCATAGTCTGGCTATGAAATTTCAGGAATGACATGAACCATCGTTGTTTGATATATGACATAAGCAAACAGGTAACGTTGTTCACTACCCTTGCCATCATTTTTGAAAAAAAAAAAAAAAAAAAAAAGAAAGATATGGAAAACTGTGGAATATAAAGTATATGCATAACTGTGGAAAATAAAGTATTTTCATGGTACTTCCAGAAGAAAATTTCAGAAGTCAAAAGTCATGAGACTATGAGAAATGTCTTGTTTTATGCAAAAAGCTAAGTCTCAGCTATTCACTATCATCAGATTTTTAAAAATTCCTTTGGCTCAGTATCCCTCTGATAGTGAGTTTTGCCAGCTTTTAAAAACCTGTCGCCAGGATTGTTGATTGCAGCTCACAATGAACACAAGAATCCCTGGCAAAGGACCCAGAAAAGTCATGGTCTTGTGCGTTGGGCCTTGTGAACAGGCCTAGGGAGAGATGAACTGTGATCAATGTCGTGGGAGTAAGAGCACAGACTCATCAAATTCATAATGCGGCTTCTAAGCTTGCATTAGATGGGTGCGCTTTCAATCTTGGCTGAACTAAGCAGCATGCAGAGTGCTCATATATAAGAGGTTAATTAGCAATGACTTGAGACATTTAGTCCCTCTACTTGCAAAAAAAACAAAAAAATAAGCTTTGCTTCCTGGCAATGCTGTTTTTCCAGCCTTCTGAAATTTCTCAGATAGACTCTTCTCTTCTCTTGATGCACAAGGCAAAACATGCCCCAGGTCAGACACTCACTTTGCCAGACTAAGTTTTAAATGGATAGTTCTCATTAAACAAATCACAGATGGTAAAACAAATAGAGGCACAGCATTCAAACTTATATTTGTATTTCAGCACAGAGCTCTTAGGCTAATTTTTATTAAGTCAAGCTTTATCCTTTGGCCTTGCAGGATGCCTCAGAAGGTTTAAAATCAATTTTTCCTACATCACCACTGTCTCCTGCTTCAGCTATCAGAATTAGAATGGGGTGCTAGAGAAAAGCCCTTTCACAAGAGCTACCTCTAAAAAACAGGGCTCGTCAGTCAAAAAGACAGAAGCTCAGGCAACTGATCTTGCAATTGAAGATCAAAACGCAATACTGCTAATGATTCCTAAGGGTTATATTCTAAAGAGTTATATTTCAAATGGTTATTGCCAGCAATAATTCACATTAACAACCCTTTATCTCGTATCTTTAACCTTGATTCTCAATGTTTAGCACAAAAATCAAACACCAAATAGAATCAAACTAGGAAAATATGTTCTGGCTTGCCTTTGCTTTTTGATACAGCTCTACTGAGTTCTCTTTTCATTGCATCTCCCCTCTCTTTCACCAAGACTGCTCAAGAACCAGCAATAAAGGCAGCAATACACGATATAATGTACATAAGTGTTATGTGGCTTATAGTTCATTTATAGCTTATCAACAGTTTTGCTAAAACATGTGGAACACTTATAAGCATCTGATTTGGAATTTTATGTTAAGATCACGGATGAGTAATTAGCAGAAAAGAGCTGTTTTTTCAATAGATTGGGTGGGTAGGCAATCCAGAAATTGTGTTTGGTATTCATAATTGTTCAATATTTGCTGAGTGGCCATGCACCAGGGTTAACATCAAACAGTCAAAGGAAAAAAAAAACACACACTGCTGAGACCCCAAAGCATCATGACATCATTTAAATAAGTCACCACACATTTTTTTTAAAAAGGAAATATTGAGGACTTTTAATTTGTCTTTTTGGTTTGCTTCACTCAAACTATGTTTTAAATTTCTTCCCAGCACTAGGAAAACTGAAAACATTCTCACATTTCTAAATGAAAGCTGAGATGATAACATGATCACTCATTTCTGGTAATTAAGGCTTTAAATAAACTCATTGCTAAACAGCTACTAGATAATATTCTAGTGGTATTATCAACTAATGATCAATCATGCCTCAGTACAAGCTACAAAAGTCAGATCAGGTAAATACTGAAAGCTCAGTTCTCAAATCCATGCAGCTACTGGGTCCCAGGTTATCCTATGAATGTCCTTTTTGACCCCAGGCACACTCAGCATAGAGCCAAACTCTATTTCAGGAGAAAGGGACATGACACCAACATGCAGCCACAGATTCTTATGCAACAGTACTACTCATTTACAGCTTACCAAAGCACTTTTAAGGTATGGTCCTGGAGAGCAGCCCATAACACCAGTATTTGTTTAAAAGTTAAAATCACTTTTATAGCAAAGATCCTGGTCTTTTAATTATGATAAATTTAACTCAAATAAAACTCTCCTAAAGTATAAACCTTCCACCTAACATCACTCTTTCACAAAATGGTAAGTTATTTTAACTTCAAAATATGCTTAGAAAATTGAAGATCCATTTCCACAAAATGTATACAAAGCCAAACTAAAAATATAGCCGTAATCTTCACAAATGGGACAGAAAATCACTATCTAGAATACACTGGAAGTATTTAACAAAAAAAAATAAGAGCTTCTCACCCTCAGGCTGATACCAGTAATTAAAACCTTTGTCTTTTTATTTGAAAATATTGTTGTATTTTTGTATTTGGAAAACCATTCAGTAAGAACAAAGAGATCTTGTAAAATTATCTGTAGCTTAGGCTTCAAATGTTGCAGAAGCAACCTGGCAGATTTATTACAGAACACTTTAAAAACAAAACAAAAAAATAAACCAAAACAAAACACCAGAAGTGTTATAAAACTATTATATTTTCTGTGATGTTTTCAAAATTCAGAATAGCCTACTTATGAAAACGTTGCAGGTTTGGGTTTTTTTTTTCATTATTAGCTTTAGCATTTACTATAAACAAAAGTAATCTTATTTTTATCTACATAGTCTGATTTTGCTGCGTGTTTGCAAATTTCATAGGACTCTCAGCTAAACGATTTAAATGTTCTATTCATACACTCAAGACTGCAATCACTAGAGCTATTTGAAAACTTATATTACAGACGAGCAGACAAGAATTCATTCTTTCGTAGGCTATGAAAGGGGGAGATATTTATTGTCATACTTGTAGGGGAATGAGGTTGTCACAATAAAAGGTAAATGACACCCAGAGATTTCAACTACATTGGCAAAGGCTAGGTTTGTTTTTAGAAAAACTTGAAAATTGTCACACATTCTTATGGTTTTGCAGCTGTCACTTATATTCACAAATGCAGCCACATGTTTAGAGGTTTGGAATTTGTTGTTTGGTCTCAAATCAAATTTTAGAAATATTACACCTACTCCTGAACAAACTAAAACACAGGTATTTAAAACTGCAAAGACTGAGTATTTACCTGATCTTAATACCATAAGTCATATACATGGAATTAGACTGAGTAGCATCTTTCCAAACAATTCAGCTGATATCAGTGATGTGGAGATGTAGCTCCTAATGTGACTCAAGACATCAGAATCTGACCCATAACTCTTTCTGTTTGCATAGATTAAAACAAACAAACAAACAAACGAACAAACAAGAATTATCCCTACCCAGCATATACAGAGACACAACCATGTATTACAAAAGTAGGTAGTAGTGTCACCTATGGGAAGGTTCTCTATAATCATCTTTTGGGAAAGGTAATTATGACCTTTGCTTTTGCATTTACTCTTGCCTCATTTGTAGCAGTCAGCAGGGATGAAGCCCCCTGGTTACACACTTACCTTCTCTTTGGTCCGTGCAACTCTGTCTGCTTCGCAAAGAGTGAGACACATGTAAAAGGTAAAAATCACCATGTTTTGCTTCCACTCCTCAGGAAAATGCTGACAGTCTGCCAAGCAATGACATGAACATTCACAGTCCCTCCTGATGTTGTCCCCGAAGTATTTACCTCAGCCACAGCTGTAGATGCTAAAAGGGGAACTGATGGGGCACATGGGATGTCAAGAGAGTAACAGAGCTGGCATGGGTCACCGTCCTTGTTACCCTCGCTGGCCTGCATTTCAAGCATGGCACATGGCCTCTAGTTGCTCATGTTTTCATTGAGGTATCTCAGAAAGAATGGGTAAATCCCATCTTCCAGTGGAAGACAGGAAGGATCTCTCTTCTCATACACAATCAGGTAATACTTTTCCCCACATCATAACTGCCTTGAAAGATCTGAGGCATAAAAACAGCAGAGACATTTTTGAACATTTTCACTGGAAAATGTGAGTTCATCCACGTTTTTTTCAGAGGGATACATCAAGAAGGACAATTCTCATAAGCAAGGGTTTCTCCTGTACTAAATGAAAGTATGATTCAATTACAGCAAACAAGCCTATTCTAGCACTGCTTGGAAGACAGGAGCTCACCCATGATGTGGAATACTTACAAAGGATACACCTCTTCTCAACTCAGAACTAATCCATACTAACCATGATGAAAAGAGAAAAACAACAAACCCTTGAAGTTTAATTACCCAGTGGAAGGAAAGTGATGTGGCTTTAAGCTCCTACTACCTGAAAATTCAGATGGCTTTCTGAGCAAAGAGAAAGTCAGGAATACTATTGGATGGGTTTCTTTTAATTTTGTCTTTTTGTTGTTAAAAAAAAAAAAATCAATGTTGCATAGTTATATTAACTAAAATATATGCCATTCTACTTCATATCGCTATACAGACATGAACATTATCCACTTTAGAAATCAACAATTCTGAGCTAGAACACTGCTCCTGTCTATGGGTAGGCAGGAAACTATCAATTAATTCGGAGAATAAAATTCACAGAACAAGTAGCTACACCATTGTGTACCTAATAATATCACTGTGCCCCAAAATCTTGCACTACCTAAACAGCTCAGCTATCGCATTAACATATGATCAAATCTATAGGGAGTGTAATTTAAGTGGAAAAATTAAATGATGACCGGGAACTGTACAAAAGCATTTCAGTACAAGTCTGAAAAGCTTCTGTCTGAAGCAATTAAGATGACTATACCAGTTTAAACTACCCTAAAATGTATGACAGCAGCTATGAAAGTATTGCTTGCTGATTAAAGAAACAAGCTGATGATAAATATGAATCAGAGTGTAGGAATCATGGAAAATTGATAAGGGAAGACAAGAAAACAACTCAATCTATCATTGTGCCAGAGCTAAGGACAATTTAAAGACATATTTTTCCATAATTAAGAGAGGAAGGAGTCATACAATGGTGCCTCTAGAAAGTTATAGCTCAATATCTGGAAAAGGGATAGATTATATCAGTGTATAATGGTGAATAAATGTCCTCTGTAACACCATGCTTCAGCAAGATGTTAAAAAAACAATGGCTAAAACTATACAGTATGTGTGTTGAGTTGCTGGGGAAGCTCCAAAGGATGTGGACAAAAACCCAGCAAAGAACTAAGTTCTGATGATATCTTAAAAGAGTCAAAAGAAAAAAGAAAAAATATACTTGACGGTGACTGGACTCTTAATAAAGAATTTAGCTGGGGTAGATGAGTATGGGTCCAGAGAAAATAAAACATTAATAACTTCATGTTTCCTTTTACAAAAAATACATTGATTGATAAAAGTAATAATGTTAATGAAATATATGTTGCCAACATGATGTACTTTGGAACTAATACGATTGCCTCTAGGTAACTGGGGCCTGATTGTGTGTCCAACAGGAAAAGCTGGAGCTTCTGAGAAGTACCACCAAAATACATGAAGGCCTGGTGGATATATCTTGCAACTAAATTAAGCCAGACACACTGCAGCTCCACAGTAATCTTTTTCCTTGCTTTGAAACTAAATACAAAGCCCTAAGCTTCAGACGTGCTTTTCCTCTCACCTCTAGATCTGTTCCTGTTCCAGCTTTGAATTGCCTGCAACTGCTGCAGACCTACAGCCGCCAAGGAGAGCAGAAGACAGAGGAGCAGATTTTTCTCTCTCTCAAGCAGAAGAAAACAGGGGAAAACGCTGAAGATACTAAGCTTTATTTTAGAATCATAGAATGTCCCAAGTTGGAAGGGACCCACAGGGATCAAAAAGTCCAACTCCTGTCCCTGCATGCAACAACCCCAAAATTCACACGTCTGAGGGCATTTTCCAATCACTTCTTGAACACTGCCAGGCTTGAGACCGTGTCTGCCTCCCTGGGGAGCATGTTCCAGTGCTCCACCACTCTCTGGGTGAAGAACCTTTTCCTAATGTGCAACCTAAACCTCCCCTGGCACATCTTCCTGCCATTCCCTCAAGGTTCTACCATTGGTCACCAGAGAGAAGAGATCAGCGCCTGCCCCTCCTCCTCCCCTTGTGAGGAAGATGTAGACCATGATGAGGTCTCCCCTCAGTCTCCTCCATGCTGACTTTAGCCACTCTTCATATGGCTTCCCCTCTAAACCCTTCACCAACTCCATGGGCCCTCCTCTGGACACTCTCTAGTAGCTTAATATCCTTGTTATCCTGTGGCACCCAGAACTGCACCCAGTGCTCCAGGTGAGGCCGCACCAGTGCAGAGAAGAGTGGGACAATCACCTCCCTCGCCCAGCTGGTAATGCTGTGCTTGATGCACCCCAGGACACGGGTGGCCCTCTTGGCTGCCAGGGCACTCTGTTGGCTCATGTTCATCTTGCCGTCAACCAGAACCCCCAGATCCCTCTCTGTGGAGCTGCTCTCCAGCATCTCGTCCCCCAGTCTGTACATACAGCCAGGGTTGCCATGTCCCAGGTGCAAAATCTGGCACTTGCCTTTGTTGAACTTCATGAAGTTGGTGATTGCCCAGTTCTCTAATTTATCCAGATCCCTCTGCAGGGCCTCTCTGCCCTCAAGAGTGTTGACAGCTCCTCCCAACTTTGTGTCATCGGTGAACTTAATTAGTAGTCCATCAAGGCCTGCATTCAACTCATTTATGAAGATGCTGAAGAGTGCTGACCCTAAGTTGGATCCCTGCAGAACCCCCACCAGTGACTGGTCACCAGCCCGACATAACCCCATTTATTATAACCCTTTGAGCCTGGCATGTCAGCCAATTGCTCACCCACTGCATTGTGTGTTTATCCAGCTGTATGCTGGACATCTTGTCCAGGAGGATACTGTGGGAGACAGTATCAAAGGCTTTACTGAAATCCAAAATTATTACATCGACAGGCTTCCCTTGGTCAACTAGGTGTATAACCTTGTCGTAGAAAGAAATTAAGTTTGTCGAGTAGGACTTTCCCTTCATTAACCCTTGCTGGCTGGGACAAATGACTGTCATTCAGGTGTTTTTCAATAACTTCCTGAATAATCTTATCCATGATTTTGCCCCGCCCAGAAGTGAGGCTGACAGGCCTGTAGTTGCTGGGGTCATCCCTGTTGCCCTTCTTGAAGACTAGTACAATGTTTGCCAGCTTCCAGTCAAGAGGTCTCTTCCAGAGAGGCCTCACTATGACATCAGCCAGCTCTTTAAGTACCCTCGGATGAATCCCATCAAGCCCAATTGATTTATAGGGATCTAGCTGGATCTTCTTACTCCTTTTCTCCCTCTGATACACTGCTGGAAGTAGTAAGGAGGGGGAGAAAGACAGAAAAGCCAGTCAGGACTTACTTTTTCCAGCCAGAGCTGAAGGAAGCTTGAGGCTTTTGGCATTAAGAAGCATACTGTGTTAGAGCAGCAGCATCAGGGAAGCTGATAATGCTGCTTCCCATGTCTTCTTGCTCCTGGTATTGTCAACTCCACTGTCCTGCTGCCAAATCTTCCTGACTCCCTGCAGGAAAGAAGGGAAGATAAAAGAAAGGGCAATAGTGCAATCGCATGGTTTCCAAATCAACTCTTCTCAGACTTTTTGTTTGCATCATTTCCTCTGATATAATCTAGCCAGAGGCTGACCTCCAAATCACAGAAAGTCTCATAACTGCTAGAACTGTCCTCCTCCCTCATTTCTCTAACTATATCATCACACTTTTGCATCTTTCCACTGAGTTAACACATTATTTTGCCTTCTTATTAGACTTCACCTTATTGCCCTGCTCTATCCGATCTATGAATTTACTTTGCTGTCAAATCCCATCACGGTCTTCCAAGCCCTGCAGCCCCAAGCAGACATACACACCTCTCTGTCAAGCACCTGTCACTTCCTCATTGCTGCTCCCTGCCAGGAAGAAAGAAATCCTTCATAGAATCCTGCTTTGCAGTCTACGTTCAAGCATATTTCTCTCACGATGCCTACAGACAGTGGCAGTCCCCAGTGGCAAGGCAAGGGGTGGTCTGAGATTACTAAAGTGGTTAGTAGAGAAAGTCCACCAGCACAAATCATTACATGAGGATGTTCTCTTCCAAGAATAAAGTGGCTCTAATATGCTGTAGCCATGTTAGGCACAGGTTTAATAAACTTAGTTAACTCATTTTCCCTGAGTGTCCCTGTGTGAACACGGCCTCTGTTTGCATTACTCCACTCTCACTTGTCAACATATTCACAGCACATTTGTTGCAGCCTTCAGCTGCATCTGTGGTGAAATACTGCCTGTGAACTTTGTCTTTTCTGACATGTTCACATACTCTCTAGGGCAAGGTAGCTCTTATCTTTTACTGACACCCTTAAATACTACCTTCATATAAGTGGCTAATAGAAATGACAGTAATAAAGCCATATTTTTAATGAGCAACAACAAGCTCACCTTTATTCTCAGTTTAAATTCTGCAAGGACTACGGTCTGTATGCATCTTCCAGTACATACTGCTTTGCAGGCAAATTAAGTTTTACTCAATGGATGTTTACTCTCCCTTTAACCACTGAGATACTAGACAATCACAGCTTAAACATAAATCTAAATTTTGTTTGTTGATTCTAGTTTGTCTCTATTTCCAGCATAATAGAACATAAATCTGATCACACAGCTTGGATAATATCATTGTTCACTTTATAGCCATGGCTCACCGTCAGACTGGACAAGATCACACAGGGGATAAGGTCACAGAAACTCTCTGTGTGTCTTCTACCCTGTGATGTTATCAGGTACTCAACCCTAAAGCAATAGAAACACACTGATAAAAAGAGGGGAAAGGGAACTGTGATAATAAATCAACTCAACTGCAGAGAAAGTGCCAGGGAAAACAATATTGATTTTTTTTACAAGTCAGCGCACAGATTTGTCAGACAAAAGAATAGAGATGTCAAAACCCACAGAATCAAACAAACTAATATTAAGAGGAAAGCAACTCCACTACCTATAAAATGCTAGAATGTGTGCATAGGAAGAGGAGTGGTATTTTAGCATACTCAGAAAATATAAAGGAAATATTTATATACTCTATGTTTAGCATCTACTGTTTGCCCCTCACACTGATTTTACATTAAAATATCTTAGTAGGGTCAGGCAGAAGGGTAGTCAGAGTCCACTGCAAAAGGAAAGCGCCTCTGGCCCAGAGAGCAAAAGATGCTTCACTCCTCACCTAAGGGAGGTGACTCACTGGTCATCACCAGTGACCATGCAGTCACCTCCCCAGGTGGTAGTAAAGTATCTTCCTTCTCTTCAGCAACTTAGAGGAGCTTCTTTCCAAAATGGCCATGTTCCGCTCCTGAAAAATAGGGGATTGGTCAGAGTAGGTCAAGCAGACAAGACTATATTGGAAAGGGAAGCCATTTAAATTCTATTCCACTAGAGAAATGAAGTGTTAAAATTATATAACCAATTATAATACACATACTGGATGACATAATAAACTTTGATTCTCTCATTGAAGATCATAAGAAAACAGTTGCTGTATGAAATGCCAAGTATAAGAATAAAAATACCTGGTGGTTCATAACACTGATTAATCTGCTGTCTAACACTTATTTTTAATAAATTCAGAGAAACTAAGGTCAGACGGGTGATTACTTCAATTAATGTGTCCCATGTGAAAGAAGTCCTTAAATTTCATGCAGTTCGTCTTATTTGTATTCCCAAACCCAGTATGGCTAAATCAATTATCTTAGAAAGATATTCAGCATTGATTTGAAGATTTCATAAGGCATAGAAATCATCAATTCCACTGGCAATCTGTGTTAATGATTCAGTACTTCACGGTTAAAAAACAGGCCTAGTTTCTTATTCAAATTTTAATGCCTTTAACTTCCTGCCATTAATCTTTTCTCTCTTAAATTAGAGCTCGATTTTCTCAACATGAAAGTATTTGGGCATTATAATCACGTCATATTCGAATCTTCTTTTTAGAAAAAATAGATTGAATTCCTTAAAACTCTCATTAGAACACACTTTCCTCCCCACACAAGTTATTTTTTGTGTCTCTTTTGCTCAACCCTTCCAATACTTTCTAATTCTGGAGCTACAGTTGGTTGTTACTCACATGGATCTAGGTTGCATCCATGACTTCCTGGAGATGTTCTGGTGCCAGTTCCCCTATTCACAAGACTTCAGCTCATTTCATGCTACTGCCAGTAGTGTACCAGGCATACAAATGGCAACATGCCATAACACATGTACAAGGCAGAGACTAATATTGAACCACAAATCAAGCCACTGTAAAAAAGCTACACTTTAGCATTTGTTGATATTCTTTACTTTGAATTTGGCATGCTGGTTTTGTTTGGCCTTGCTTTTATTTCCATGCTTTTATGTCCATTAAGTGAGAAGTGATGCTGAAAAAGAAGAAAATAAACTTCTTTTTTCTTCTTCACGGGCTGGCCACAGGAATCTTGTTTAGGGAATAAAGTATAGTTTAAGTAGCAGACAAGTTCTGGGCCTCATTGTAAAGGTAAATAAAAGTCTTGATTTTCAACACCTACCCTTCACCGATTGCCAAAATGCCAAAAGAATTATGATCTTTCAAATATTATTGAATTTTCTTTGTACATTCTTTTCTGTGATGAGATTTTTGTTTTATTTTCCCATCGTTTCAGTCTCTGAAATAGTTATTCCAAATGCAGAAATGCAATGCACAGAAATAGTTAAAATTTATTTTATCACCAGGTATTCAATATTGTCTTTCTGAATACTCAACAAATCCATTCAAAAAGCAGCTGTACTACACTCAGTAAACCTTCTTTTTCTGACAGTAGTTCTCCCTTTGCAAGATTTCCATATTTAAAACATATCCATGTCATGAACCACACAGCAAAACACACCTACGCCTGAGGTTCCCTTCTCATAGGGACACTTCCAGTTATTAAAGAAAAGTGCAGTGTATGATAGTCAAAGTTATAGGTGGAGCTCTCAGCACACTGAAGCAGCTTCCTGTGCTGTGAATTTTTCACATACTGTGGTCAGTCGCTGGTCCAGCCAGTGCCACCACTGAATTAGAACCATGTCATGATGGGGAGACAGCATGCAGTTTGAAACATGGGCTGACTAAAACGCCAATATTTGAGAAGGTTTAAAGCTAATTTTGTTTGCTTGGCACTGTATGAAAACAACTGTCTTTCCATGATCTCTTCATGAAAGAGCAATTCAGTAGTAAACAAAATTTCATAAGCAGAATCTGGGGCTTTCCTGTTTGTTTTGTTTTTCAAGCCAAGTAAAATCATATTAAAATGAGGACTGTTAAGGCAGCCATCTTTCAGCAACTTAAAGGCTCTGAAACCAACTAGAAGCTTTAGAAAAAAGAGTGCTAGTGCTAAATGCACTATGGACAAGATAAATACAAGCCACTGGATTGGCAGAACAAGACTTTTCTGAATAAACACCTGCATCTGACAGATGATAACAGGCAGCAAACAACAAGTCTTTCCGGAAAACATGCTATTTCCAAAATACACTGATTTGTTCTTCTTCATGAGGCCTGACAAACATAAAAAAGTTGGTTTTGTGGATATGGTACTGGCTGTTCACCTCCTGGACTTCTGAATTCAAGCCCACAGTTCAAGCATATGGAGTCTTGGATAAATTTCACCAAGACCTCTAACTCTGGATTAACTGTACTTATCATTGTATATTTATGAAAACAGACATTAAAAAAACATCTTATGGAAGCATACTTCTCAGACCTAAATAAAAGTCTTACGTACTATGTTAGCAAGAAATTGTCTTTCCTATTACTGTTTTCTTAGATATCTCTTTGCCACCCTGCTATCTAATGATTAAAGTGAACACCTTTCTTTCTTCTACTTTCCCACAAAACATGAAAAGAATTCTCTTTGAACAAAACAACACAAAAATAGGTAGAAAAGCCTCAATCATGTAGGTCTGCTTCAAGATTTTTATACAACAAGTTTATACCACGTATTAGGAACAAGTGCAAAATAAATTTATGTTCAAACTGCTTGAAAAAAGAATACAGCATACTGATTTCATAATTTTAATGCCTTGTTTTTCCATTTCAAGTGTGCGATTCACAACGTGAGCAGCTATACAGAATATTGCACCAGGGACTGAACCTTCATTCTCTTCCTGAACCAGGCTTCTGTGTATTCCCTCAGCTCAGACTCAGGCAGCAAAACTGTGTTCCTGTTACTTCATAGCTCAAACGGATCCACATCTTCCCTCCTTCAGCCTCCTGCCTTGCTCACTTTTCCCTATCTGCCAATATAACATCAGTATTCAAAACTAAATGGCAGAGGACCAATACCTTCATGACAAATTCATTTTGCTCAACCCAAGCAGCTATTCGTCTGTTTTAAAGCTAAGTTATTCTTATGAAAATGTGAGACAAACACAACATGCCCGCTGGCATTTTTCCTTCACACCAGCACACTTTATGAACCTAACAAGGCTCATCCATCATCTGCACTAACCATGGACTGAGGTGAAAGGTCAGGAGCCAGGGTTTGGAGAAAGTCAACTGTAAGGGGACAGAAGGCATGCTGATAGGGAAAAGACTACATCACTGTCATCTGCCGGCAGCAGTGATTGACAAAGACAATATTGTTTGGTAATACATGACAATTATTCATTTATTTCATACTTTCCTTTTGTTCTTCACACTTGCAAGGTGCAATAGTTACTGCTGAAATCCCAGGAGACACTTATGACTTCTGTCATGTGTACAGTGTGTAATGTCTGCTCATCCTTTACAGGGGACCCCTTAGTGAGAGACTCACACCTTTAGGTTCCAGATTAAGTCTATTGTCCTATACAGATGAGATTTCTTTTTCCTCCAGAGGATTCAATAACTGGGTGAAAGAAAGCAGATGCTCTTGCCACTGACAGATGTTCCTGATAGCACTGTCCTGGACATTTTTCTCTGCAGAGATGTTCTTTTTAAAAAAAAAAAAAAAATTCACCACATTAGACTTAAATCTGAAAAGCCTATTAAAGTAAGTCTCTCTCTGAGTAGGGCTTCTCTTTCACTCCCAGCTAACCAAACTAAAAGCTTGGCAACAGTTGTCCAATTTCTAAGACAAATAACTGCCCTCCATTATTCTAAATCTCTTAACCATAAGATATGACAGCCTAAAGAATAAAAATGTATTCAATTTTTTCATTTCATTTATTCAGAAAATTCAGGACTGAAATAACACAATTATCTTAAGAAGAGAAAGATGCCTCAACAGAGTCAGCTAAACAAAAGCAGGTCCTTTTCCCTGAAAAACATTCTTTATTGCAAAAGCAGTACACAGCAATATAAAAAGTGTCCCAAGTGACACAACCATCCTCTCACAGTCCAAAGAGAAAATCAAAGGGACAGTGATCTCAGAGGGGTATTTTAGGAAAACATATCCACAAAAAATATGTAGAAATAGGGTATCCTAGATCTAAAGGCAATAGTCTCCACCTCTGAAACTACTGATGTAAAGAGAAGACAGAAATAGAACCAGGGTCCGTGACTGTCTTTTGAGGACCCAAGAGTGGTGTCTAAAATTTAAAATGTAGGGAGAAAGCAGTTTTTAAAGAAAAATAATCTGATAATTTAAGCCCTGAAGGGATTCTTCAACCATGCAGTCTGACTTATTGTAACATGCATTACATATCTTCCAGCTATCCTATGCTGCACCGAAAAACTTCAACTTGGCTGAAGTATCGTTTGCCCAACAACTGCAGAACGTTTGCTCTAGGTCTTGCTAAGATGCTCCAGATGAAGAAACATTCCATTCACCCTGCAGCATCTCAGTGCTTGCCCGCTCTTGCTGCGTGGCAGCAGCTCCCGGGGATTCATTCTCATTGTGCCTTTCCAGATAGAGTGAAGATCTCTTCAACAGCAACATTTTTTTTTTCACCTCAGAAATACTTACACACAGTAATCAAGTTACCACAACCTTTTGTTTTTCCTTCTCACAGCTGAACAGCTGGAGGTTTCTAAGTCTGCCCTTTGAAAGCCTTTACATCATTTTTGCGGCTCATTTACGCGCTGGCCCTGCTTCTAAAATATGACCACAGCCAGTCTGTGGGGAACAGAGCAGTATTTAGCTTCTCAATATCTGCCTCACTGACTTAGTTTAAAGATGTAAAAATCACCCACTCATTGATCCTTTGTGCTCATACCTAAGCATCACATTAGGCATTTTGTCAGCATACCACCAAATCCAGTATTTATAAAAGAAAAAAATGCTGCAAAAATGCTGTTAGTGTTCCAGTGTGCCACCATTTATAGCTAAAAATTATTTCACCTATAATGTGAATGTCAAAAGTCTCACATTCCTTTTTCAAAATCCCAGCCCACAACTAATAGGAGATACAGAACCAAGGAGGTAAAAGTGTACACAGTAGTTAGTGCTAGTCTCCTTTTCAATCATAGTATTTCAATGTTTTATATACCTGTCTTTATTTCCAGAATAAGGTAAATATTTAATCTTTAAAAATATTACATCCTGTTTTATTCTATTATTGTTTCAAGTAGGATTTATCAAAATAAGACTAATCATACAGGTTTGAGAACGGTCAAATCACCAGAAAGTCATTAATCTTGGATATATACACCAGAAAAAGAGTGTATAAAAGACAAAGAGTAACTTAAGGATCTTGGCCTTTAGTGGGACATTCTTTTTCTGTGCCCAGCTCCAGAAGACTTAAGCCCATCAGTCAGCACATTTAACTCCCAGAGGCAGCAGTGGAAAGGTTCATGTGAAAAAGCACCTGACTGCTAAAGGAGCCACTCCGTACAACTATTAATCCCCAAGAAGAACGACAGAGCTTACACTAAGAGTGAAATATGTGCAATTGAGGGTGCTACTCATTTCATTATTGACTGCTGAATGACCCAGCACTGCAACCTGCTGCAAGGAAGCAATGATTCTTCTTTCTTCCTTTGCCTGTTTCTTTACACTGAAGTTCTGGGGTCTGGGATTTTAACATCCTAGTCAGATTCTTAAGGATTTCTGGTTCTTGTTTTGGTAGGCAAGTTAAACCTATTTTAATGAAAATTCTTGACTATGAGACACTGTGGGGATAAAACAGCTACCACTTATTTAGAAATATTTTCATTTGCAATTGTATAATACATTTAAGCTAATATTTTGGATCACTAAAATTAATATCAGTCTCACCTGTGAATTCAAATTCTTCCAAGCTGAGAATAACCCAGACCCTCTTCTTCTGAGAAAGCCTCTTTATTACTCACCAGGCATAGCAAAAGCTAATGCCAGCATAAGGGTGGGGGTTTTATTTCACTTGTTTTTAATCTCAATGTAGTAGCAGGAGCTGATCAGGCATGCTTAGAGCACATCTAGAATTTCTGACTCCAGAGAACTTAAAGCTGCCCACAGAGTAAGATCTTACACTGCTGAGACCAAATGTTTAAAACAAGGGTAGAAATATTAACTCAGGAAATAGCTCAAAGCCTCTTTCTCCTTTTACCTGAAAAAGTTGTCATTTTCTTTTGATCACAAAACAGAAATTCTAGCCTCGTTCACACCACTTAATGCTAATCCCTGCAAGATGGTGGATTTTTTAGCTGTCCTCCTCACTACATAAGTAACATTTTCTGTTAAAATGCTATTAAGCTTAAAATCTTGAGTTTCTCTACTCTCAATTACTTATTCCCCTCTGGTTGTAATGTAAGGTCATCCAGATGACTTGAGATGTTTTAAGCACGCTGTTTCAGTTCTTCAAAAAAATGTCACAAGCCACTTATCTATCGAATACATTCTTTGTTGTTTTAAATATGTCCTTAGTGATGCATACAAGTAACTGGGCTTAATTATGTGTTTAACGAATAGGTACTTTTGGGGAAACAATAACTTGAAATAATCTGCCATTAGAGTGAATAGAATCCATGTATAAAATTAGTTTTATCATGTAATATTATTCATGTAAGTAATATAAAGAGAGACTCTTTCCCCAGTTCAGTTTTAGATTAGCAATATTTTGTTCGGGTTGCAGACAAATCCTACTTTTAAGGAGTTACCTGAGTCATACTTTTGTCTCTTTCTGGCTATCACTAACTTTCTATTTAGGGAGCTGACTACCCTGTGAGCATGAAACACACTTTTCAACTCTAAAGATTCACTTAAAGTAGGAATTGCTAGGGTTTTGAGCCAAAATCACTGTCAAATCTTACATTAGGCCAGGTATTGCTGACATGCTTCAAACAGAGACTAAAGCTGGAACAAGAAGGTGGTCCTTGCTGCCAAGATCTTATAATCTAAGACTCAGCAGCAGAAGATAGAGAGATTGGATATACAGAGAAATATAGAGGGACAATGAAACATGGGTCTGTGTTATATACGAGAGTTAAACCACACAAACAGTTTCTGGTGGACCGTGTAGCCTAATTGTTCTTTCTGGAAAGGTAGATATGAACCAAGCAGAAGAAACACTTGCTTCCATCAAAGATCTGCAGTGCCTGAACTGAATGATTGTTATGCACCCTCTGCCATTTCAAAGGAGACAATGAGGTCACTGGTTTGTCACAAATTTGCTGTTGCATGATTACACTTTATTTTTCATAGTTACTTCTGATACCTATTCCAGGAATTTAAAAGTTCACAAATCTCCAGGGTCAAAGATCCTGTACCAAACTACTCTTCAGTGACATTGTATCAGAGTACTTAAAATATGTTGAAATAGCTACTGCTAAGCATTTGATGGTTAAATTCCATTTAGCTATCTGATTCAGAAGAACCTTTCTGTTTCCCTGAAGTATGCCTGTGGCCACCTCTCGTATTTCCAAGTTCTTTTCTAAGTTGTGTTCTCTCTCAATATTTTTCAATATCTCTAAATATCCATTTTGATTTGGAAAATAACGTCTATGTGATTCCTCTGTGCAACCTGTGACATTTTAGTACTGTCCTTGGTTAGTAGTTACCTGGTTTTGTTTTGAAATTTTTTGCTTTGAAGAAGAAATTTTTTTTTTGTTTTGAAGAATAAAGTCAGCAAAGTCCAACAGGGTACGTGAGCTAAATGAAATTATATAGCACCAACTAAATATACTTTTTTGATTACTCTCTTCAGTTGACAGACACCATTAGTAGGATCACTTCATATGTAAAGCTGTCTCTATGCAACTGCCAGTCATGCACTTCATCAGGTTTCGGACACTGTATTCTTCAGACATTTTGATAAGACTTAACTTGTGAGTTCTTTATGCTACACTCCATATCTGACATGCCATTCAGGCCACCTTTTCTAACAAAACCATGCTATATTTATGGCAACAATGAAATAGAATCACATAATATCTCAAGTTGGAAGGGACTCATAAGGAATAAAGATGTAGATATTTCTATTAATGATGGTTCTCCTAAAAAATTTGCTTCCTTTGGCAAAGAACACCTTGGATTTCTGGATCTGTCACAGAATGCATTACATAGCTTTAAATATTCTGTATCTGATCCTATAATATTCTAAACATTTTTAAATACTCTGGTAATAAAAGCATGCATAATAAAACAGTATCAATCTCTACTTTTGTCTACTCTATCTCTCTATTATAAAGTATTAAATATTAAAGAATTTAGATAAAGGAAAGACGGGAAAGAGGTACTCTTCTTATCATAACTTAGCATTAATATTTCATACAGTCCAGATGTGACATATTATTAAATAGTGACTTTTTTTTCAGGAGTATTTCTTATCACTGCATTTTTAAATGACAATACTAAAAATGGGGGGGTTTTGTATGAAACACTGAAATCTTGAAACAGAAGTTATAGAATTTTGTATTTCTTAGATTTTTATGAACTATGCAAGATGGAACCACGGTCAAAATCATATTTTTGATATTTCTGGTTTCTTGACAGTTTCCAAACATTTTAATTTTTTTTTTTATTTATTGGAAAATTAGAGTTGCACTGAATAACATTCACTTATACTATTCAAGAAGACTTTTTTTTTTTTTTAATAGAGGTGTAAAATTTCAAATGCAAAACTTTGCTCCAGAAACAAAGAATGAATGGTCATTTTATCTGGTGATCTGGATGAGAAAAAGGCAGGAAGCCAATCATTCATTCAACTGTTTTGTTTTGGTTTTTTTTCCAAATAAACAAATAAATTCAGCTATCAAGGTTTTATTTCCCTCTAGATTGTTGAACATGCCCTTCCTGCCTCTCCTACTTGGAGTCATGGCAACAACCTTTTCCACAGGCTTTTGGTGAGTGTACACAGCATTTGTTTTTATGGCCTAGCCTTCCAACTGCATGGCTTTTTTTGTTTTAAATATATGATCTGTAGCCTCTTACTACCTGTATTGATATCACCATGAGCTATTTTCCATTCTATACTTGTTAGTACTAAGGCTATATTAATGTTCTGTTGAACTGCTTTGTGTCTAGTTAGTTGCGTGTGCTTTGGCCAACATGACTCTAGCACTTAATGTTTGTGTTATGCTCTCAGGCCAGGGACTATTCAAAACACGAGACTTTTATTAAGTTGTAACTGCAGTTTCATCTCATTTAAAGTACATTATAGTTTATATGTACTTTTGTCATCCTAGAGCTGATTCTTAATAACTTTACCGTGACAGTTAACAATGTAGCAATTGCTTGCATTACTTCTAGTATATCGTGTAGGAAAAGCAAGTGACCCTTGGAGCCTGCACTATTTTGCTGAGATAACCACACATGCTGAAAGAGAAATATCTATCTCACCCATGCACATAACACACAGCTCACACACACATACAGACAAAAAAAAGAGAAGAATTGGCAAGACAGGTAAGCATATCACATAGGCACAACACAGACGCGGATGAGATTTGTGATGATATGCTAATCATCCCTGGACAGTTCACATCCTTAACAGTTATACCTCTGGTGATCAGGAACTTTTGCAAAGAATGTGATGACCTATTTTTCTTATTTGGTGGCAACAAAAGGAGTTTTTAGGACATCTTATGATATCACAAAATGAAGACCTGGGTAACCATACAGAATACAATCAAAAAATACTTCAAGCTCTGTGACAGAGATTTGGGTTTTTTTTCCTTTAGGACAAAACATTTACGTGCTTCTGCTGCCACTGTCTACTGCCCTAGCCATAAACTCTCGATTCACTCTGTCAGGCAGGCACTGTTCACACACACATAGACCCTTGGCACCTAAAAGCTCATAGGCTGTGAAGAAGGACAGTACAACGCTAAAGGAAAAAAAAAAAAAAGTCAGGAAAAGAGAAGTTGGAAAGATTATTATAAGAATAACTAACTCATGTTATCACTTCATACAAAGTTCTTCTAAGAAGGTGGAAAGTATTCTGTAGAACCATAAAATTGTTTCAGTTGGAAGAGACCCTCAGGATTATCAAGTCCAAACATAACCTAACTCTAGCACTAAACCATGTCCCCAAGAACCTCATCTAAATGCCTTTTAAACACCTCCAGGGATGGTGACTCCACCACTTCCCTGGGCAGCATTTTCCAATGCCTGACAACCCTTTCTGTGAAGAAATTATTCCTAATATCCAGTCCGAAGCTCCCCTGCCGCAACTTGTTCTATCACTTGCTACTTGGGAGAAGAGAACAACACCCTCCATGCTACAACCTCCTTTCAGGTAGTTGTAGACAGCGATAAGGTCTCCCCTCAGCCTCCTTTTCTTAAGGCTAAACAGCCCCAACTCCCTCAACCACTCCTCATCAGACTTGTGCTCCAGACCCCTCACCAGTTCTGTTGCCCTCCTCTGCACTCTCTCTAGTACTTCAGTGTCCTTCTTATGATGAGGACCCCAAAACTGAACACAGTATTCAAGACGGGGCCTCACCATTTCCAAGTACAGTGGCACAATCACATCTGTAGTCCTGCTGGCCACACTGTTCCTGATACAAGCCAGGATGCTGTTGGCCTTTTTGGCCACCTGGGCACACTGCTGGCTCATGTTCAGTCCCTGTCAATCAACACCCCCAGGTCCTTTTCTGCCAGGCAGCTTTCCAGCCACTCTTCCCCGAGCCTGTAGCACAACCTGGGGTTGTTATGACCCAAGTGCAGGACCTGGCACTTGGCCTTGTTAAACCTCATGCAATTGGCCTCAGCCCATTGATCCAGCAGGCCCAGATCCCTCTGTATGGCCTTCCTACCCTCCAACAGATCAACACACCCACCCAATTTGGTGTCGTCTGCAAACTTACTAAGGGTGCACTCAATCCCCTCATCCAGATCATTCATAAAGAGATTAAACAGAATTGGCCCCAATACTGAGCCCTGGGGAACACCACTCATGACCAGCCACCAACTGGATTTGGCTCCATTCACCACAACTCTTTGGGCCGGGCCATTCAGCCAGTTCTTTATCCATTGCAGAGTACACCCATCCAGGCCATGAGCTGCCAGCTTCTCCAGGAGAATGCTGTGCGATACAACATCAAAGGCTTTACTGAAACTAAGTACACAACATCCAGAGCCTTTCCCTCATCTACTAGGTGGGTCACCTTGTTGTAGAAGGAGATCAGGTTGGTCAAACAGCACCTGCCTTTCATAAACCTATGTTGACTGGGCCTGATTGCATGGCTTTCTTGTATGTGCTGTGTGATGTCACTCAGGATGATTTACTCCATTACCTTCCCCAGCACCAAGGCTAGACTGACTGGTCTATAGTTCCCCAGATACTCCTTCTGGCCCTTCTTGTAGATGGGCATCATGTTTGCCAACTTCCAATCAACAGGGATCTCCCCAGTTAGCCAAGATTGCTGGTAGTTAATGGAAAGTGGTTCAGTGATCAGCTCCTCCAGCTCCCTCAACACCCTTGGGTGTATCCCATCTGGGCCCATAGATTTGTGGGTGTCCAAGTGGTGTAGCAGGTCGCTAGCCATTTCCCCTTGGATTATTTGGGCTTCATTCTGCTCCCTATCCCTGTCTTCTGGCTCAGGGGGCTGGGTACCTGGAGCACAACTGTTCCGACTATTAAAGACTGAGGTGAAGAAGGCATTTAGTACCTCAGCCTTTCCCTCGTCTTCCATCACTATGTTTTCTCCTGCATCCATCAGGGGATGGAGATTCCCTTTAGCCCTCCTTTCATTGCTGATATATTTATAGAAATATTTCTTGGTGCCTTTCACAGCGGTGGCCAGGTTCAGCTCTAGTTGGGCTTTGGCCCTTCTATCTTTCTCCCTGCATAACCTCACAGGATTCCTGTATTCCTCTTTGTTGGTAGACAAACAAACTGAACAGGTTAGGCAGTGACATATTTTATCCTTTCCTTTGCTTATTCAACTGGAAAAAAAAATCAATATTCATGAAGATAAAAGCACAAATATCATTGGGGGGGCAGGGATTACCATAAGCACTTTAATAACACACAATTTACTTTTTATATTACTTACAAAGTCAGAAATTAACACAAAGTGGAAAATTGGGTTTAGCTACTTTTGTTCTCTATGGCCATGTTAAACAAAGCCACAGAAGTAGTTTGCTTATTTATATGCTCATTAATAACAGACATTGATCAGCCTAATTGCAAGTGCACTTCCACACATCACTGTTCAAGTTATTTATCTCTGCTAAAGTTATTCACCTTTCTCATTAAATTATTAACTCACAATTGTTCTCAAAAACATTTTATAAGGGCTTCCATAAAATTACAGTATTTAGAAAGAATGCTGTTTGTTGTTTCCCATGTAATTGTTTTCTGTAGAAAACAGTAATTTAAGATCAAATCCATAAAACTAAAAATGTACTATATTCCATAAAAATCATGCATCATAATGCAGACTTGTGATGGAGCATACTTCTATATTGCCTCAGAAACATTTTTTTTTTTGTAAACATAGGAGAATATATTGCTTCCTAACCCATCATCATATCACTATATTCTAGTTCTCAGCTTTTGTAAAAGATGGAGTTAATCAGCATCCTTAATTGATTGTCAAAGGAGAGAATTTCATTTCTTCACACTAATTTTACTTCTGTGTAAGTCAGAACACATTGTGGACAACAGGGGAACAGCTGCCCTTGTCATTTATTCAGAAATAGATGCAAGTTCACAGGTAGGCTTAACAAAGTCTGTCAGTTTGTTTTACTCCCTAGTTTGCTGGAATGGCCTAATCCCATAGCCATCTTCAACACACACGTAATTTATTCCTAAACTCCAGTGTGGAATAAGCCAAACTGTTCCCTCAATAGACAGAGGTGCATAGGAGACACAGACAATATGATTATGAACCATGTCACACAGTCATCTACCTAAGACAGTTCTTCAGCACTATCCTCGTACCTTCATAAACTCAAAAAAATATCTTGTAAAAAGGGAATAACCCCTTGATGGCTTGATGTAAAATCCCAGTCTGTTGAGCTGCAAAGCAGTTTTCTGATGAGTTAACTATTACAATTTGTTTATTAAAAAAAAAATTAATAACCATGTCAAATTGTAAATCAGAGCAGCCTGTGGACTGATAGAGGCTGCAGACCTGATAAACATCTGCGGTGAGCTGAAATTTTGCTACCAGGAGGATATGATGGTAGCAATACAGGGGAATGGTCTGGGAACTTGCAGTTGCCAGCTGTTAAAGAAGCCTCAAGAAACATAACTTCAAAGTGAAAAATATGAAATCTCTGCAAAAGAGGTCATAAGATGCCAGTGAGCATTCTGAAGGAGCTACGCAGATGTGCCTGCAATATCTGGAGCTGCACAGTATCACTAGCCAGGAAGCAGCAAAAGAGGCTTTTGTGTTCCCTGACCCTGGCAATTCCACATTTTGAGGTTTCACTTAAATATTGCTTCCAGTCCATTTACCACTGTAAACATTATCTCAAGGCTTCCAGAACCCCTGAAGTCCAAGGCAGAAACATTGTGTCTTCTCCAGGCTACCTCTCTGCCAGTGCAGGTTTTTAAACCTACAATAGGCCACTAGCACCTCACATCCATGCTCTTGGCAGTTTCTGCCATGACAAGTCCACACGTCTCGTGAAGCAGATCATTCCCATTTCCGAGGACATTCTCTGCTTGTGCAACCGCCTGCAGATAATGATGTCCTTGTCTAAACCAAGTGCAAGACGAGGGGTGTGGAAGGTATGAGCAGGAATGGTTCTCTTCAGCAGCACATATTTCAAACCAGTAATGGACCACCCATGGAAACCAGAGCTGTCTGAAGATCTTGTATCTGTGCAAGACTCAGTGCCTTCCACATCACCAGTGAGCTTCCTTGGGATGGCACTCTCCTAACATTACACTGGGTTTGTTTTCAGTGTATCTGCAGTCTCCAGGGCTTCCAAAATAACTGCCAACGGATTATGTGATAGGTTTTATTTGTTAACTTCTTAACTGACTATCCAGAGCGGCAGATTAAACATGCATATACTTCCCAGCGTTTTCTTGCCCTTTATCAATTATTTTCTGGTCAAAAGTCTATAGAATTAAGAGATAGAAGAGGCCAATTAAAATTGTCCAGTCTATCTTCTGCATGTTTGGGTAATTTTAATGACATTATTCTTCAAATATTATAAACTTCAAGTCACAAAAATTTGTGAGGATGCAATTTCTTAACTTTTTTCTTATTAAAGACAATTTTTTAAAGTATCAGAATTTAAGTCATTTATGAATCTTCATTGATGTAATCATTTTGCTGATTGCTAATAGAATTCCTGCAGAAAAACTCACTCTTTCCTTGAAGTTTATGAATTATATTTTAAATTTCCTTCAATCTTTTACTTGAATTTTTTGTCTATTTCAATTTTTCTTTTCTTGTCTGATTTTATTCCTGACTTTCTACATTATTATTTAGCTAATTCCTACATTGCCATTCAAACAAACATAAATAGATCATTTCAGTCTTTTGAGCAGATCTTCCTAAAGTCCCTTTCCTTGTTCAAAGAACATCCAGTTTACTGAACATTGAGACTTACCAACTACCTTTGAAGTCACTGACGTTATGGGTGAATGTCTGCTGCTAAACAGAGGCCATAATTGCTGTTTCAGACATCTTAGGTACCTGAGACGTCAGCATGGCAGATATGGTCCGGGGACTGGAAAAGATCTGTACCTCTCTGGAGGCCAACTGAAAGTCAATCATTGAAGGCATCAAAACTGGCAATGAAAACTCATGTCTGGGCAACAGGCTCCTACCCAATACTTTGTCAAAAGTCACATCACCAGTTAGAAGCCTAACCCACTCATTTCACAGTAGAACAATGGGACAGGCAGTGACACTCTGGTCCTTCGAACATATAAGTTGCTAAGGGAATACTGTATAAACACCTGGAAGGACTAAAAAGAGCCATGGCACCATATGTTTGAATGGGAGCTTTGTAATTCTGGAAACATATCAAGGAAGGACCACTTCTATCAGGAAAGCAAGAACAGAATGCATTAGAAACTTAAGTAATGGAATGGACAAAGCAAACGCCAGGCTCGCTCCAAATGGAAATTGCACATATAACTCCTAGATGTCCCATGTAACCCCTCCAGCTCCTTCCCTGATGAGTAACTGTGGCACTATATCTCTACTAGCATGTGTAGCTGGACATGAGCCCAGTGCTAAGCACATCTGACACTGAACGAGAAATTTTTGAGCTACATACAAATTGAACACCATTGCTCAGTCAGAACAAGTCTACTACGGGTACATAAAAGAAAATTCTTTTGCTAAATATTTAATTTTCCCATCCCTTCAGTTACAGACCGGAAAAATCCCAGTCTCTCCTATCACTCCCCTATATCCTCCTAGGGAAAGCACTAGCAAAACAAAGGAGAGAAGTGAAATTCTCTGCCTATTCAATGCACTATAATTTACAGCCTTCTTCACAAGTTACAATAGTCAATGCCTGAACAAGATATAGTGGCACTTGCATTCTGTCTGTCCTCTTTCATTTCTTCAAGTCCAAGCTAGAAAGAAGACAGAACTGGAAATACTCCACACCACCAGAGAAATTGACTACCAAAATTGTCCATCAGAATGGGGGTTTTTCATGAGACTTACAGCTGCATCATTCCCCAGGAGCAACATGAAGCCGCTGGATCATATCAGTTAATCATGCCACGACACCACCAATACTTTTAAGGATAAAAATAGAGCAGGAAAAACATCTAATCCTTCTTATCTCCACCTCCACCCAAAAAAGCCTAAAATCAGTAGATCATCAGTCCTTCTTAAGACATTACAAAGAAAACTTAAAAAGGCCAAACCTAGGGTTTTTCCTGTCAAGTTAACATTAAAACTTTGATATGGTATTTATTTTTTTCTTCATACAATTTCCTGCAAATGCCTATGTTAGAGAAGGAAAGATTTGGAATAGATATTCAACAAAAAATACTTCCTCAGGCAAATGGCTTATAACAGATGTCTGTGAGCTGTTAGCCACATGTTGCCAATTCAGTCTTTTGTTGTCATAAGCTACGCACAGTTCCTCCAAGTATCATTCGTTCCTTCTAGTATCACCAACTAATCTGATTGAAAGACCAGACAGTAGGGCCCAAATTCCCAGATGGGGACTGCCTGTAGCTGCTAATAATATTCACACCAGGGAAACGTAAAAAGCTCTTCTTGTGTTAAGACTGTTTTATTTTCTTTTCAAAAAGGTACCTCTGATCCACATCTTTTCACATACTCATTCAAACCACTTGCAAACATTCTTGCACATTTTCACAGTCTGTTGCCAAAATATATAAGACTGACAGCATCAAATTACTTCCTCATCCTTTACTGATTTTCAGACTCACACTTTTTTGGCTAGTCTGATGGCTGAGGAAATTGCAAGGTGCTAAAACAATCAGATAAAACAAACCAGACCGTTATCTCCTCTTACTGGCGTATCCCTGTTCTCCTTATGCAACTTTCATATTTGAATAATGATAGAGCTGGCTGTCTTCTAGCCATGGCTGTTACAAAGCCAATATACTTATAAGAACTGAATTTACTGAAAAAGACAAATATGAAATATTTTGAACAAGCATAAGCCTTCAGCCAAAGAGTGAGCCTGAGCTGAAACAGCACACCCCAAATGAACTTTCTCATGCATTCAGATCCCTGAACTCCCAACATTTTCACTGAAGTATACTTGCTTCTCTGCTATAGACGGTATCTAAATATAATACGCTTACAGAAGTTTTTTCTACTTGCACATTTCTTTAATGAATTCATTTATTTATTAAAAGTGAAAGCTTAACATTAGAAGTGTACATTTTTTTCTTCAAAAATCCCTTTTTTTTTTTCTTGCTATATTGCAGGACTGGAATATTTTATACTTCTAATCTGTCACCATGGAAGTGATGTCAAAGTATAGTGCAATCTAATTTTTAAAAGAACAGAAATTAGAGAAAACCTCCCTTCCCAGACTGCAACAGCTGAGCACTGAGGACCATCACAAGACGGCGAAATGTTGGAGGTTATTCTTCCCTTGCTATCTCTGAAAATGCAACAACATGTAAAATGTGTTATCTTTCTTATTAATGCAAAGTGAAATGCAGTTTTGCATGCTGTCTTATATAGATCTGCAAAACAGGAAATGATTGCTTGATAAGGACAATGGCAATCAGAAGCATCAACTACATTATTATACAACATGGAAGTTATCTCGTATCTTAGAAAGCTGCACTTCTTTGAATTGAAGGCAGATTCATTGACCTAGAGGCCTGTCAGGAATTACATCATACCTAGAGAAACTCAGTAAGATCAAAGATTATTTTTTACAGTCCATTTAAACTTCCAGCTACCCTACACTTCCATGCTTTTTGTTCAAAGCCAAAACTTGACAGAGAAGTTTGGATCTACTTCTCCAGATTCTTTCAGTTTACATTTTTCCACACACATCTATATTTCAGTGTGCAGACAGAAATGCAAGGAAATAATATTTTTGCAGTATTTCTACTTACTCCAGAAATTGAGAACGCCTAACTTTAGAACAGTTCTATTTCTGCACTATTTGCAGTTCCAAGACTCTCTTTTGCTGTTTGCAAGCAAACTTGCAAATGCTTTCAGAACAGTTGTTCTTCCAGGAAGTCATCCTCCAGGCTCAAGGGTGGTCCATCCCCACATGTACAAAGTCAGGCAAAGGTGGCAGGAGGCCCACATAGATAAACAAGGAACTCCTGACTAAACTTAAGCATCAAAAGGAAGCATGCAAGGGAGGGATGCACAGTCAGGCCATGCAGGAGAAATATATATAGACACTGTCTGAGTGCACAAGGATGGGATTAGGAAAGCCGAAGCCCACCTGAAATCAAATCTAGTGAGGGACATGAACGGCAATAAAGAGGGCTTCCACAGGCCTACCAACAGCAAAAGGAATAATAGGTGCAAAAAGCAGGCCTGACACTGAATGGGGCAGGGAACCTGGTGACAATGGAAAGATCAAGGTACTTCGCCTCAGTCTTCACTCATAAGACTTGCCTTCAGGAATCCCAGATTGCTGAGACCAGTGGGAAAGTCTGGATAAAGTAAGATTTACTCTTAGGGAGGAAGGATCAAATTAGGGAAACTAGACATACACAAGTCCATGGGTCCTCATGGGGTGTATCCACAAGTACTGAGAGAGCTGGCTAATGTCACTGTGAGAATGGTGATAAAAAATGTGAGGAGTGGCTGAGGCACCAGACAGATGTTCTGCCACCAGAGAGACCTCAAAAGGCTGCAGAAATGGGCAGAGAGGAACGTCACGAAGTTCAACAAAGAAATACAAAGTCCTGCCACTGGCGATGAATAACGCCATGCACCAGTACACACTAGGGACAAACCATCAGAAAAGGACCTGAGTCTCGGTTGACAATAAGCTGATCAAGATCCAGCAATGTGACCTCATAGCAAAGGAGTTGCATCAGGAACAGCATCACCAGCAGGTGATTCTTTGCCTCTGCTCAGCACTGGTGGGAGCACATCAGAGTCTTGTGTTAAAGTCTGGACTCCTCAGTACAAGACATGGACTTAGTAGAGTGAGGCCAACAAGGGCCATGAAGATTGGAGCAACTCTCAGTCCTCAGTTACACACCGGTGTCCCCAGCCCCACCCCTCCGGGGTTCCACACCGAACACAACACTGGCGACCTCAGCGCCGTACTGCGGTCTCGGCCACTTGGGAAGAATATAAGGCTGTTGTCAGAGGATGTAGGGAGGCAACTAGGAAAACTAAGGCCTCCTTAGAGTTAGTTAAACGTGGCAAGAGGGGTCCAGGACAACAGAAAGAGCTTCTTCAAATACATGGCAGATAAAACTAACACCAGAGGCAATGTAGGCCCACTGATGAATGGGGTGGGTGCCCTGGTGACAGAAGATAAAGAGAAGGCAGAGTTACTGAATGCCTTCTTTGTCTCTGTCTACTCTGCCAGAGGCTGTCCTGAGGAGCCCCGTACCCCTGAGGCCCCGGAGGAAGGTAGGACAATGGAGAAGTTTGCCTCGGTTGATGAGGACTGGGTTAGGGAGCAATTAAGCCATCTGGACATCCATAAATCCATGGGTCCAGATGGGATGCACCCACAGGTGCTGAGGGAGCTGGCTGAAGTAATTGCTGGACCACTCTCCATGATCTTTGCCAAGTCTTGGGAAACGGGAGAGGTGCCTGAGGACTGGAGGAAAGCAAATGTCACTCCGGTCTTCAAAAAGGGCAAGAAGGAGGACCCAGGCAACTACAGACCGGTCAGCCTCACCTCCATCCCTGGGAAGGTGATGGAACACATTATCCTTGGTGCCATCTTAAGGCATATCAAGGATAAGAGGGTCATTAGGGGCAGTCAACATGGCTTCACCAAGGGGAAGTCATGCTTGACCAACCTCATAGCCTTTTATGAAGACATAACAAGGTGGATTGATGATGGCGGAGCAGTGGATGTGGTCTACCTTGACTTCAGCAAAGCATTTGACACCGTCTCCCACAGCATCCTCATGGCTAAACTGAGGAAGTGTGGACTGGACGATCAGGTAGTGAGGTGGACCGCAAACTGTCTGAAGGAAAGAAGCCAGAGAGTCGTGGTCAATGGGGCGGAGTCTGGTTGGAGGCCTGTATCTAGTGGAGTCCCTCAAGGGTCAGTTCTGGGACCAGTATTATTCAATATATTCATCAATGACTTGGATGAGGGAATTGAGTGTACTATCAGAAAGTTTGCTGATGACACCAAACTGGGAGGAGTGGCTGACACACCAGAAGGCTGTGCTGCCATCCATTGAGATCTGGACAGGCTGGAGAGTTGGGCACAGAAAAAATTAATGAAACATAACAAGGGAAAGTGTAGAGTCTTACATCTGGGCAGGAACAACCCCAGGTTTCAGCATAGGTTGGGGAATCACAGAATCACAGAGTGTTAGGGATTGGAAGGGACCTCGAAAGATCATCTAGTCCAATCCCCCTGCCAGAGCAGGAACACCTAGGTGAGGTTACACAGGAAGGCGTCCAGGCGGGTTTTGAATGTCTCCAGAGAAGGAGAATCCACAACCTCCCCGGGCAGCCTGTTCCAGTGTTCCGTCACCCTCACTGAGAAGAAGTTTCTTCTCAAATTTAAGTGGAACCTCTTGTGTTCCAGCTTGAACCCATTACCCCTTGTCTTACTGTTGGTTGTCACCAAGAAGAGCCTGGCTCCATCCTCGTGACACCCACCCTTTATATATTTATAAACATTGATAAGGTCACCCCTCAGTCTCCTCTTCTCCAAGCTAAAGAGACCCAAATGACCTATTAGAGAATGACCTATTAGAGAGCAGTGTAGGGGAAAGGGACCTGGGGGTCCTGGTGGACAGCAGGATGACCATGAGCCAGCACCGTGCCCTTGCGGCCAGGAAGGCCAATGGCATCCTGGGGTGTATTAGAAGGGGGGTGGTTGGTAAGTCGAGACAGGTTCTCCTTCCCCTCTGATCTGCACGGGTGAGACCTCATCTGGAATATTGTGTCCAGTTCTGGGCCCCTCAGTTCAAGAAGGACAGGGAACTGCTGGAGAGAGTCCAGCACAGGGCCACAAAGATGATGAAGGGAGTGGAGCATCTCCCTTATGAGGAAAGGCTGAGGGAGCTGGGTCTCTTTAGCCTGGAGAAGAGGAGACTGAGGGGTGACCTCATTAATGTTTATAAATATATAAAGGGTGAGTGTCATGAGGATGGAGCCAGGCTCTTCTCGGTGACAACCAACAGTAAGACAAGGGGTAATGGGTTCAAGCTGGAATACGAGAGGTTCCACTTAGATATGAGAAGAAACTTCTTCACAGTGAGGGTGCCAGAGCACTGGAACAGGCTGCCCAGGGAGGTTGTGTAGTCTCCTTCTCTGGAGACATTCAAAACCTGCCTGGACGCCTTCCTGTGTAACCTCATCTAGGTGTTCCTGCTCTGGCAGGGGGATTGGACTAGATGATTTTTTGAGGTCCCTTCCAATCCCCAACATTCTGTGATTCTGTGATTCTCTGATCTCCCATAAGTGTTTGAGAAAGTCAGAACTGTTCAGCATGTGGAAGAGAAGACTCATGGGGATCTTCACAATAAGTATAAAAAGGTGGAGATAAAGATCATGGAGTCAGACTCAGTCACATTCAGTGGTAGGGCAAGACGCATTGAGCACAAACTAAAACAAAAGTAATTCCATTTAAACATCAGAAAAAGCTTCTTTACTCTGAGGGTAGTCAAACACCAGAACAGGCTTCCCATAGCTGTGGAGTCCCCATGCTTGGAAATATTCAAAATCTGACTAGACACAATCCTGAGCAATCTGCTTTAATTGACCCTGCTTTGTGCATGCCTGTTGTACTAGGCAATCTCCTGGGCTCCTTCCCAACTCAGCAATAGTGTAATTCCAGAAAGGATTGCCAATCATGTATCATAAGTATCTCAGAAGCAAAAGCTAGGAACTTAAACATTTTATTTAATGCGTTTGAAAATGCATTTCAGTGACCACACAAGACAGATATCAACAGTGGACAAGTAGTCTCCAAAATATTTTTTTCAAAGGGACAAAAAAATCTAGCATTCTGCTCTCTCACTCAAAATCACATTAAATGAATAAAGATCTGAATAACTAATAGAACTTAAACAGTAATTATTTAATGACTTACATAGTTACTAAGAATCATCAAGTGGAAATGATTTTGTGTGTTACACAGGTTGATGCTTTACAATATTTTGTAAATTATCTGGAATTAATAAAAACTGATTCATTATTCAATTTGTAGATCCACTAAAGTCTGCAGAATATTAAGCAAGTTAGAAAGGACAATTGTGCAGAGTAATCTGAAAAGTATTTTAGTCAATTTAAGCCTATTCTTGCAGCATATACTACCACAAGAAGATCAAGCAGTGATTTCATTAAAGTGAACAAATATGTTCACTGAAACAAACCACTGGGTGTTTAAAAGAGTAAAAGCAGAGCCTATAACTCATAGCTAACACTAAACAAATTCAAATAGATTTAACTCACAGTTTTTTAACAATGAGATAAAATAATGAATCATCTCTTATGGTTTTGAAATTTAGGTTGCCTACCCTTCTGAAAGAGTATAACAGTTTAAGAGTTGTTAAGCTCTACATATGTAATGATCTATGGGTTGTGCTACCTTGCCAGCTTGAACTGAATGATCTAATGGTCGTTTCTAACACAAAATCAATTACTTTGTGGAAGTGTCGAAGCAGTTGCATTTAATCAAAGTGCAGTTTATCCTTGTCAAAACAGATTCATTCTAAAGTCATCTGTGTGACATAGGTTAAATCTGGGGGAAAAAAGAAGGTAATCAGTATCCTTATGTTCCAGTAGCCACATTTTGAGGCATATCCTCTGACAGAAGCTGAACACTGACCAGCCATCTATTGTAAGATAAAACATTGTTTATATTTATTCTACCCTTCCTGATTGCTCACTCAGAATGTGCTAATATAAGTTTTACAGTTTTACTCATCTGAAGAATATTTATAGACTCACGACTGGTTTCCAATCAGAATCATATCATTTTACCAAAGATATAACATTAATTCTATTAACCAGTGACAAAACACCTCATGAATACACTTACTTCAACTTACATGTCTCTTATTCCAATTTAGCTGGTCTAACTACATTTCAACAAAAGTACCATGCTTTCCTTTTACCCTCTACCCTGTCTCCACTACAAGAAACTGTCTGTACAGAGGTGGACACTGCTTTACACTGCACTGAGTTCAGCAGAACATGGCCACAGACCCTTCCCCTCAGGTGTGGAAAAGCTCAGGGCACACATTAAGGCTCAGCCCTTCATTCTGCAGATGAGTGGGGAGCAGCCGATCACTGAGGAACATAGAGCAGGACTGGGTGAATAATGAATTTCTGCTTGGAGAATGAACAAACATGAAAACCTGAGCAAGCAAAATGAAAAAGTCAGCTTGACAGTAGTAGATAGGAATGCATTTGTTTTCTCCTCGACGATATCAAAAAGCAAAGCTACTTTCATTTTGGGCCAGAGTATTTCAATTTCTCTGACAAGAAACATTTTCTTTTTAACATAGGTGTTGCAAAAGCAGAAAAGCAGTCAAATGGAGAGCTAGAGTTTGGCACAAAACCAAGCAGATGGCTCTTTTTTCTACAGAAACCTGGGGTTTACATGCACAAGACTACTTAACCACTCTCCACCTGAGGAGAACTGAACTTACTAACCATTCCTTGCAGAATGCCAGCAACACAAAGCCCTTGGTAATTCTGCTGGGATGCTCTGCAACTTTTCCTGCTTAAGCTATTCCAATCTGGAATATTCATCAGGACAACAAGAGAAAAGCATTGTTTACCTTGAGGTTTGTAATGTTTGGAGTCAAGAAGCCTGGCAAAAGCATGTTTCACTTAATGTATAAGACCTAACTCATTTGCTATAGCTTACAAGAGTTTCTACACCACCAAACAACCACTTCCAAAGACCTCTTGCAAAGGCAGTTTGAGATCATAGAATCACAGAATCATTTTATTTGGAAGAGACCCTCAGGATCATCGAGTCCAACCATAATCTAACCTAACTCTAGTACTAAACCATGTCTGTAAGAACCTCATCTAAATGCCTTTTAAACACCTCCAGGGATGATGACTCCACCACATCCCTGGGCAGCCTGTTCCAATGCCTGACAACCCTTTCCACGAAGAATTTTTTCCTAATATCCAATCTGAATCTCCCCTGATGCAACTTGCTACTTGGGAGAAGAGACCAACACCCTCCATGCTACAATGTCCTTTCAGGTAGCTGTAGACAGCGATCAGGTCTCCCCTCAGCCTCCTTTTCTCCAGGCTAAACAGCCCCAGCTCCCTCAACTGCTCCTTATCAGACTTGTGCTCCAGGCCCTTCACCAGCTTCGTTGCCTTCCTCCGCACTCTCTCTAGTACCTCAATGTTCTTCTTATTTTGAAGGGCCCAAAATATTTTATTTGTACCTTCCTTTCCCAAGGTAAAAAGAAAAAAAAAACAACAAACAAAACAAAACAAAACAAAACAAAAAAACCCTACCTAACACTGATATTTCCTATGATATTATCATGCAGTGGTAAGTCCTTGTTCCATCTCATTTTGGGAAGATGATACCCCAAAATGGCTGTAGAGGCCATGGGACTTGTTTCTAATCAGCAGGTCTCTTCCCTCCCCAGTGACACCATACCCACTGTAGCTGTTCTCTGATACTTTCCCGAGTAAAATGGCTGGCTGATTGACCACTAATTCATCTTCTATTGAGTGCAGAGAAGAAAACATCTACTCCTCTGCAGTACATGTTGATATGTCAGGAACGCTATCTTTTCCGACACAATATTTCAAACTATTTCTGTTTCTCCACTACATAATCAGTCAGCTCTGTAACTTCATAGCACAGCATTGTTTTTTATGAATTATGTGTCTCTCCTGAACACCAAAATGCTGAGGTTTTCATTTTGCTCTGCCTATATACACCTGCAGTTGGAACATAACATTCTGACTCTGCAGACATGCAGATTTTTGGTTCTCTGAGAAGAGGGGGGGAAAAAAAAGTATCAGGCAGCAAATCAACCTTTGCTTTGTCCACCTGTAGCTGAAATACACTGTCAATTAGACTTCACGTTCCTTTTCAGGAGGGTCTTTCCTTTCTTCACAACCCTGTAATGGCATAGCTGTACCCACACTTTGCTGCAAACAGCCTATTCTCCCACTAGGAGTTATTATTAAAGTAAATGAGGGCTGGCCCCAATGTATCTGATTTTTATGGTGACCTTTTTAGTGACAGCATGTTCAGGGAGGGCTTTCTCAGAGGACTGAAAGAACAGATGGGCAGCCATGGCTAACAGCTCTGTTCACTTTACTCCATGGGATCTTTTTTCACCCTGTGCTCCCCAGACGGATTTTCTTGCTTTATTTTTTGCCTGCAGTGTTAGCACATTTCTAAGGCATTACTTATGCATATATTTTCATGGCACAAGCCCTAATAGCATCAACATCACTGTTCATTCGAAGTCCATTTGAAGCACATTTGGCTCTTCCAAGGAGCAGTGTTACATGAGACAGTGCACACATTTCCTTGGTTCACTTCAGCTTAGAGCTCTGGCTCTTTTCAAAGCCTCCTTTGTATCCTGTAGTAAAGCTTTCCTAAAGTTTTGCCCTAAATCAAAAGGTTCTGTATATGGGTCTTATTGCTCACTACGGGATTACCTATTGTTCCCGACTGTAAAATGCATTGGGTGTCAACGATAACTAATACAGCAGTCTGAGGAAACAATGCTTTCCAAACAGATTGCTGAAAACATACAGATGTTTGTACACCTTCTCTTTCTCCCAGGACACTTTCCAGACCTCTGTCACTGCATCAAGAATAATTTTAAAAAATAGGCAAGAAGCACTATTTATTGGATATCTCCAACTGCAGTACTGAAAATGTTCCTCTTTTTACATACACAGTTATTAAGGATGTACGAATTTAGAAAATGTTTGATTGTGTGGGGGTTTTTTTCCCCACCCTTGCAGAGAACAGCAGCTGTACTTGCTGCATGGATTACTTGCCCTTCAGAGCAACAGGCATATCATACTCTGCTGCAGGACACAAGTCATGAAAGTATTGAGTGAATTTAGCTCTGTTTGTGCATGCTAAAAAATTCGTTTTTTTCCAGATGAAGATCTCAAACATTTTTTCAAATTCCCCCATTCCTCCAGCAATTACCTTCTCCTGGCGAAAAAGTTGTGCTGTTATTTTATTACTATAAACATCTTTTCATTCTGAGCCTTTTATGTATTTTCACATTGTTTTTATTCACCCATAATTTTATTTACCCCATTCCTTTAGGATATTATGTTCAGAACCTTTTTCCCTGAAGAGTATCCATCTTCTTTTGGCCACCCTTATCTTCCATTTTAATGTTTGCCCTTGGCCTCACCATGGTTTATGTGACAGTGCTCAACTCAACTAAAAAGAAAAACAAATAATCCCATTTGATATCAGATTAATATAGTATTATCTATTGCCTTTATCAGAAATTACTTTCAATCTAGCAGTGCTGTTATTATCATGTTTGGATATGTTTTGAGGTCTTGTAAACCCTTGAAAAGTGATACAGTATCACTACAAGTCTTGTCTCTTCTCAAATTGTGTGCACTTTTTTTTTGTCTTTGCCACATGATGATCATTTCCACATTTTTGGGGGGGATGGCAAGTTTTAGTTATGCATGTTTTCTCACATTATTACAGTATTTTGGGTCCTCCATCATGACTGTAGGGTCAGAGGGCAGCATCTGCACGCCACAGATATATGTCTAAAACCACTGGCTTCATGGTAAAAAAAAGTCACCTTTGTCAAGTGTTAACCCTGAGCTACACTTTTTTGATACTTCGGTTCCACATACTGCTCATAAATTAATCACAAAGCACGGAAATTGTCAAAAAAAAAAAAAAAGGAAAATAAGGAGAGATGGAGAGAGAGAAAATGATTCTTCAGCTACATCACACATGCAAATAAGTCTGTATTATTTTATTTTCTTGTATTTTCTGTTCAAAAATAAAATCTCAGACACTTCATTGTTACATCATCCCCATCTCCTTTTTTTTTTCTTACAAACGCTTTTTCTCACTTGATAATATTCTTTTTAATTTGAGAAACTAGCATTCCACAGTATATTCACAATGACTGTACATGATGGATTTGCAAAGTGCCGTAATGAGGTTCTGATTTGTTCTCTGTTCCTTTCACAAAAATTCATAATATCTCATCTGATTTTTGACTGCTACTGAGCAGTACTCTGCTGTTTCCATGAAGCTATCTATTACCACGAAGAATGAAATTTAGGGTTATAATAGTCAACTCACAACACATCCAAGTATATGTAAAATTAGGACCATTTCACCCCCTCTCCTCCCTTAAGAGCATCATTATCTATTAATCTACATTGAATTTAATCAGCTGTTTTATCATAGCCTTCTTGGATTTCTTTGCAGCTCTTTATCATCGGTACATGGTATCATGAGCAAGCTTTGTTCCTTTAGTATTCATTCTTTTTCTGATCATTTATGAGTATGCTAAAAAGCACATTGCAGCACTGAATAAGAGACTTCACTGGTAAATTCCTTCCACTGTGACAATGTCTTATCTGTCCTCCTTTTTCCTAGTTTGTAATCCACTGTTTCTTCATATAAGAACCTTCCCTGATATTCCATGGTCTCTCAGTTCTTAGAAGATTTTGGTGAGAAATCATGACAAACTGTTTTCAGAAATAGGTTTGTTGGATCCAGAGAACACTGACAGACCAGATTTTTTTTTTTTTTTCTAAACACACAAGATGAAGGCTTAGCCCTAGTATATTTTTCCACTTGTCCATCTAACACTGATATTCTTCAGAAGAGTTTGTTTCAGCTAATGTTTTAAAAAACTGGTATCACATTAGCCATCTTTGGTACCAAGATAGATTTAAAGTAACCAGTCATATGTCTTAGTAACTCAGCTGTTTCATCTCCAAGTTTCTTTAAAGCTCTTGAGAGAATGTCATCTCTGTCTAGAAATTTATTCTTGTCCTTTTCATCCGTTTGCTCAGAGACATCATCCATCAATGACTAAATTTGAGAAAGATCCTCCAATATTTTTCCCTATCAAAAAGTATTACCATCTGGAAAATCTCACCAAGTTCTTCTTGAATATACATACACATTTTTAAAAAATAGTTTAATTTTTCAGCTGTATTGTCTGCTGTTTCATATGTTGATCGTTTCTTGGACTTACAGTTCTCCATCAGGCTTATTTTTTGAACACACCAGGAAAAGTGATTTGTTATTCATATCTATACCTCTTGCAAGTTATTTCTTCAACTCTTTTCTGAACACTATTTTTCTTTTCTTTTTTTTTTTCTAACTGCCTTTCTGTTCTCATTTAGCTACAATGTCAACATTTGGAAGGACTTCTTCACATTTTCAGAAACCTTTTTTTCTCGTGGCATGTTTACTCCTGTTCTTTACCCATAGAATCCTTCTTTTGTTATTTAAAGGATTACCCCTCACAACACACACAGGCAATATGTGTTTGCTCCAAGTTGTCAGTATGTTTTGGGTTTTCTTTAATGACAATTATGTCAACTGCAGAAGTTTTACTTCTGCCTATACATTTAGCCTTTTTAAAATAAAACTCCTAGCATTTGATTTCATATTTTATTGTGACAGTTTTAATTTAAATGTAAGCTTTATTTACCATATAGCATGAGTCTTGTTCTAGACTAATTTAATTACACAGCATTAAACATGCTAAACCAGCCGTTTTGCTGGTTTCCTATTGTCTTTCTCTTTTTTCCCCCCTTCCAAGGCCCTGTGGTTACAAAGTGAAACACTTTTTATACTTCCTTTCATGTTTTCCACACATTTCAGTACTAAAAAGGCTCTCAGTTACCTCATCCTTCCCACAAAGAAGTATTCTTTGTACATTTTACTTCTGGTAACTTTTTCAGTTATCCAGAGTAGCTATCACTGACCTCATGAAACAAGTTCAGAACCCCACACCTGGGAGGGAAAACATGCACTTGAGCCACACAGGTATTCAGCAGACATGTACAAGAGACCATCAAGTAAGGGAAACAGAACCTATCTTTACTTTTTTTAAACATCTAAGTTGGGGGGGGGGGGGGTTGTTTGTGGGGTTTTTTTTTTGTTTGGGTTCTTTTGGTTTGGATTTGTTTGTTTGGGTTTTTTTCTTCAGGCATACCTGGGAAATGTATTTCCCACTCATCACCACCTTCATGTTAAGAAGAGCTTCATTCATCTAGCCCTACTGAATAGATTCCCTGTCCAACTCTTGCACTGCTGTTATTTCCACCAGCTACACTTGCCAGCTTGGTACGCTCTACAAGTCTTCGTATCTAGCAACAAATTAACAATCATTAAACTGAAGTATTTTAGAGTGCTCTTGGCAGAAAAAAGCAGAAGGGGGAAAACAAAAAAGGCAAAGAGAAATGAATGATTTGCAAATACAGAATGACAATGTGGCAGAAGCCCAACCTATAAGTTCCAGACACTTGGAAAACAATGAATTTTAATTGTTTTCAAGACTATCCTTGATTCTGATGTCCTAAGTTTCAAGATGACTTTGTTTCTGAGCTGATTTACAGCAATGGAAAAACTGCTGTATGATCAAAAGGTGAGCCAGTTACAACCGAAATACTTCTACTAGCAGAACTTTATAATAAAGAGTCCCCTATGAATAGTAAAATACAAAGTTCAACACCATTAGATTAAAAAGGGTTAAAAATTGACAGAGATTGTATTTAAGGACTGAATCAGCCGACTGACCCAGGTACAGGCTCTCTGTATAATCATGCCTCATGCAGCCTTTCAGCTTGATGCCATTCTCAAAGCCCCAGATCAGAAAACATTTCATCCTACAAGTTCCTAAGTCCATAAATTCACAAGTTCCTGAAAAAGTCCCCAAAACCTCTAAGTCCTGGCGCAACCACCTTGGTGGTTTTGGTGGATTTCTGGTTTAGGGACCACTCTCCCATCTCTCTGAACTTGGATCTTCTTGTTGAAACTCTTCTTTCTTTTTTATCCTAAAATACATGTGCACTGTGCTAAATGAAACCTTTGGGATTGAAACACTACTCAGATTAGTCAAGGTATGTATTTGACTCTGGAGTGCTGTCACAATTGTTATAATTATAAATTTCAAAATATGCTGTTGTTTTTTCTTTGCAAATTAATATTTCTGTATAAAACACAACAAAAGAAACAACCACACAGTCATATATATATTTGACAAAAATTCTTGTAGAGCAAGACACACAACTTGGTCTTGCCCCTGCCCCAGTAAACAGTACAATAGCATACACAATGTGTAACATCTTGACCAAGAGAAATTACTAAGTTTCAAGGCATTAATAACATACAGGACAATGATTAAGTCACCTTTGAGAAGAGCCAGTAATTTGGATTCAATTCAGCATTGTAGTTTAACAAACAGAAAATAAAAAGAGACTGTATGTCAGATGAGCAACCAGCTCTTCTGGCTGCAACTCCAAGACAGGGATGGATAAGTAATGGCAATTAGACTTCAATAAAGGATGATGCTTATCCCTGAAGTGTACTAGCATAGATAATGAAACAGTGGGATCTTCATTATCCCTTTGTGAACCCCTGGAACACGCCCACACACACTCTGAGCTCAAAGACTGAGAATTCAATTGATGATGCTAGAGCTAATACACTTTTGGGGACAAAAACCGCAACAGGAGGAGAAGAAAAGCATTGCTATCTGAGGAGGGCAGCCCACGGAAGAGAAAGACAAGAACAAGTCAAAGGACTAGACTGACTTGTTAATATGAAAAATAACCGAGGACGAGGTTTGATGCCATAGAGAATAAAAAGTAAGGGTATTAAGAAAGCAGAAAATGGATACTAGCTCTAAAATAAGACAACGAGACTACCAGGCTTTGGAAACTGAAAGGGAACCAAGTCAATACACAGAAACACTGAAAGAAAACAGAAAGAACCTTCAGAGCCCCAGACAGAATTAAAGTGGCACACAGAGGGGAAGGCTGGAGATTCAGAGCACCACGCGGAGAGGTAGGCCTGTGCAACTGCAGCTCCCTTATCACTGACTGTTAGTCTGGTCATGGAAGGAGATCAAAAACCAAGATGGTAACGTGTCTATTAGGTACAACTGGCCTGGCAGGTGGACCTGCAACTGAGAAGCGTCATAAGGAATCTGGAAAACAGTGACAAACCCCCAAAAACCAATACTGCCCAATTCCCACTGGGGGGCGGGTTGGGGTGGGGGGAATCTATCAAGGACTAACTGCTTCAGGGAAGACTTGCAAACAAGTAGATATTTGTATGAACTTCAGGGACATCAAGTCTCCAAAGAAGGAGTAACAAGCCTAATAACAGAATAAACTAACCAATAGCTAAATAATGAATGGTATAAGAAAACTTCCATAATGTTTGACTGGTGAGATCCATTTATTGAAGGAAAGCATTTTTCAAAAGATAAATTTGACTTGAATGCCTAAGGGAATAGCTACTTGGGATAAAAGCCAACACAACTGATAAGAACAGTTTTAAACTGAGAAATGACGCGTCTCCAAACACTACTGGAAAGACAAACTATAGGTAAAATGAGAATTCAGAAATGGATTTAAAAACCTGTGGTAGCAGGAGAACATATGGTAAATAAAAAGAATTAAGGCTGTGAACAGCAATCAGGTAACAGGAAATGACATTCCTAAGTCTGCTCTGTATAAACAACAGAGTAAGAAACAATTCTGATGTGTAAACAACTCTCAGGAGCTTTCTCAACATAATGCAAGATCTTGAAATACATTTATAGGAAGTGAAAATGAATGTTAAGGAGAAAACAGAAGCTTGATAACATAGAACTCAGAACTGGAGTATAGATATAGAAGGACAGATACCATTCAGGAAAGATAGTATTGAAGATGAGAGCTCTGGGATATGCAACAAGCTACAACGCATTATGAAGGAAAGCATGGGTTTTTATAAAAGTCCATTTTTGAAAAGATAGAGTTTTTACTAGAATCAAGGTGAAAGTTTATAAGAGATCCATGGTCAGATGCAAATATGGATAAAGATCACAGTAACATCATCGGAAAGAGAAATACTATTAGATATTGTGACAATACTTATCGTGACAGGAGACAAACTTCCTAAAAAAGATTAGAACAGACCACAGACACAAATAGCAGCTACTGATACAGGTAGAGGCAACCCACTCTTGAATATTATAGCAAATAAACCTGTGTAACAAATAGCCAAAGCTAACAAAAATTTACATTATTTCAATTTGGTTTTGTCGTGTAATGATGACTTAAATAGCTTATCATTGAAAACTGAGTTAGCACAAATTAAATCAAAGGGTGAAAATAATGGTTTCATAACCCAATTACCAATTTTAAAATGGTAAACTTCAGTAAAGGTAGAGAGCTCCTCAGGGAACTCATAGACTGAAATGTCTTTAAGTTAAAGATGCTAGGATAACTAGCAATTTGTATTCCAAGCATCTGGAGGGGACTCTAGATCTGATTAAACTAAGAACCATCACCAAGTAGGCTACTAGCTACAAGCAAAGAGTCAAAAAATGCAACAAGGATTATCAGGGTCATCTAACCTCTGCAACAACAAGGAAACTGAATGAGACTTGCCAGATTTTCCTGGCATAGTACAGCAAAACAAAGCCAAAAAAAAAAAAAAACAGTCAGTCTAAATTGGGCCAGAATCTGACCATCAAAATCTGCATGGATAACAACAGAAATACAGAAGTGATCATGAATGAGGTGAAAGTACAAAAATTCAAAGCACTATGTACTCATGACTGAGAAAGAGTAAAACTTTTTCACAGCAACGCCGACTGGTATAGTAAGGAAGACACCATAACCTGCCCCCTTGTTTCCTCATCAGAGAACAATATTGTTGACAGTGCACAAGAAACATTTGAAAAAAGTTTTGAAAAGTTGAGCTCTGACTTGTAAGGCAACACAGTTTCTCAGGTCCTTGCTTTTGCATGAAGATAGTTCTGACAGCTTTTATTTGCCATTCCATAAACCCAAAGAGAAACAGGACATGTCAGCCCACACTAGCTGCAGCTTTCTAGCACTACATGGAAATACAGGTGTGCAAATCCTAGGGATCTCGAGAATTTAGCAACTTTCAGAACCACCTTTCACTCAAAGCATATGCTTTGACCTATGTATACTTCAAACTTAATTCACACTGCTGAGAAATTAATTCACTACAATCTGTACTATTAGCAGTAAGCTTCAGGCAGCTCTTTAAAGTAGCACTCCCTGCCAACAAGCACAGCACATAAAAGAACCAAAAGTCTGAAACCATCAGGAATATGCCCTAACTTAATGACAGTACAAACCGAGGAAATCTTCAAGAATTTCAGGAGGCAGCATCCCCTAAATGCTCCATTCCACCAGTGGTCCAACAAAGTGCTGACAGGCCTTAACACTAGTGGCATCTGACAACACACTCAAGGCACAATTAGCTAGAGGCTTATGCAGCAGAAGCAAGTGCACAAGTTTCCTCAGTAGTGAAAACAACTTCCAGGGGACAAAAAGAGAGATAGAAAAAAATCTCCACTTCATCAGGCCATGTCAAACTGATATATTCTTAGGAAGTCTCCAATCTCAGGATATCTGGGTTTCAACTTTTCAGGTAGGTCCTGGAACTGGTATTATGCCACATAAAATAGCCAAATTTAAGCTAACCTTGATATTTTTATCCAAATGGCAATCACATATCCATGTTGTAATGCTGATGTTGGCACGCTCTGCGGTTCAGACAGTGAACAGGCTGTGCCACAGCAGGGTCGTCATTTTAGATGAAGCGGACCTCTAAGTACTTCTTCAGCATATCTGAACAGCATTATGCAACTCTGAGCATTTCTAAGAAAAGGTAATCTATTTCACTTCCTCTTGCTGCAGAACTCCAACCAGACCTGGCACTCCTTTGCAAGCGTGGAAATCTGTGTTAAGGATTCATGAAGTGACTATCTTGATGAGGAATGCCAGTTTATAATAGAGGTCTTAATTAGGGGAATAAACTAGCCTGTAAACAACATTTCAACTGTTTGTATATACAGCCTGTGTAATGAGCTTACATTTCATGCCTTATTGCACAAATAACACTTTTATTATGATAAAACAATATAATAATACTTCTTTTAAAAAGTATTACTATAAGCGTTTTACTTTTGCATCATGGAACATGGTGAAGCAATCGAAGCTACAAGGTAACAAAGATCTGGATAAATTATTGTGACTATCATTGATATCATGTTACCAAATACCATCACTATTCCCAATAAGGAAAGTGCTCCCACTAAACTCATGCATTAGTTCTTTCCATTTAATCATGTTCGAAGTGTTTTGAGCAGAAGTTACTGACAGTTTTGATTGCTTGTAAAAATTTCTTCGAGTAAACACTTATTGCATTCTATAAGGGTATAAATGTATTTATGTCTTGGGTTCTATACAGGCTATATCATTCCATTTTAGCAGAATTTAACAAGAAATTTATTTTCTTAATACATCTTAATCAGTTTTACAATATGCAAGACAATGGAGCAGTCTCCTAGAACCTGGTATTGCACTATTTATTTTGGCTACCTTCCTAATGAAATCAACAGGGATTTTTGCTTAAGACTGCTGGTTATGATATAATAAAAGTACAGCATGGAAAATTCATTAAAGGTAAAATACGCTTCTATCTTCATTCTCTGGAACTGAGCTCTTTAATTTTATACTGCAACATGATCTCTGCTAAGTAAGTCCTGGTACTCTGTAGCTCCTCATTCTTATCCTGTGTTAGAAGTCCCTATTCTCACCAAAATCTGCTCAGTAAGTACAAGTACATCCAATATTTATAAAATGTTTCATTAGCTGGCATTTTTTACAAAGTAATCCACAGAAAGCTTAAATTTCAACACGTGGAATATGCATGGTAGGGCAATAATGTCACTTACTTGATTTTTAGGCATGAAGGATATGATACAAATGACTTAGAATGAATTTTTATTTCAGATCTTGATACTGCCAAGACAAAACCAGAGAAAATAGGCACACCAGTCAGTAATAGTTATTTGAGCCTTATTTTATACTCAAAGAGAGAACATGTATTTCCACAGTCTGTTTTCAGAGACTTCTGTATCTGTCACCAGTTAGAATAACACAAAGAGTACATTTTCTGATCTCACTTAGAGAGGTCGACGCAGTCCTGGATCCAGAAATGAAGGGTGGCCAGCTGCCAAGTGGGAAGTCCTGCATGCCTGCCTTGCTCTCAGCCATGCATCCATACAATCTACCTTGTTCAAGTGCTAACACAGCTGTAATGTGCATCAGGTCAGGATCTGATCCCACCTGTTTTCCTCCTGGGTTACTTTTCCCTCAGGTTGACACATAAATTCATCTCACAGTACTGCTATGTGACAACTTTTGCCAGCACAAAGGATGGAACAGAAACCTATGCAAGAGAAGGCTGGGGTGGATGAGACAAGACCACATTTGGCATCAGCAGCATGTACTTCAGTCATCTAAGAGTGATTATAGACACTTCTCATTCTAAGACATTCCATGACATTTTTCACAACCACACCATTAGATTCCTGTCTCAGTAATTACTGTATTAATACCTAGTCTTTAGTTTATGCAATCAAAAATGTTATCACATTCTTATAATGCACTAAGTAGTTTCATACAAAGACCCAACAAACCAACAAACCAACCAAAAAAAACCCCGCCACTATTTCAGCACTTCTCTCAAAGCACAAGTAGTTGGTCAGTAACTGCAGACTATGGTGGGATGTGCTGGACTCACACGTAGCCTTTTCTCCACCACTCTGCAGGTAACAGAATCATCTCTGGGTGAACTTCCTGAGTTGTGTGTCCAACTACAGCCTACTGACCAACCCAACCAGGTCCAGATACTGAATGCATTGGCATCAGGACTGAGAGACATAGAAGTGGATTTTCAGTATGCATGTGCACCCACATACATATACATAGGTTAAAAAAAAACCCGGTTATGTAGCAATATGTAGCTGCTGTATTTCTACAGTGCCTCTGTATTTGCCTTACTGTGTATTTAAGGAATTATGTTCTCCTTGTCAATACAATTTTGTTATAGAAAAGAATCTTTGCATGCATATGTGTGTATACACAAAATACATACATATATGCTATATATATCTATACAGTATCTCTGCAGAAGTCTTTAGATCACATATATAAACACACATCCCTGTATTTTCCTCCAAAATGTTACCAAAACATCCCATAATTTAGCGTAGAATAAAAACTTCTCCAAAGTTTTAAAACCTCCAGTACAGTACAATTCTGCTGTGAAAAAATAGCTCTGAAATGTTGATTTCTAACACTATAAAAATAAGACTTCCACCTAATTTAGTTTCCATACACCATAACTGCTTGCCTAGAAAAGAAAAAAAATACTACCTTAATGATTTTAACTAAACAGATCACCAATTACAGACTAGAATTAGGATTTTTCTAAAATTTGCCCTAAACCTAGTAGGGGAGTGGATTTATAGACCCAGATGTTCTGCTCCGCTTTCAAGGATGCAAGTTAAACCAACAGCCCAAGCAAGCACAAAAATTCCATAGCTATTTTTAGACTAGCAACTATCATGAGTAAGATCTGCCAAGAGACACCCTTTTTAAATTCATGCACTCATAAACTTAGAAAAATAACATGCTACAGGTGGAGACAGACTGCGTAAAATGGCTTGAGTATTTATTAATTCTGCTTCTCTTGCACAGTTCAAACAAATACTTGAACACTCGCATCCCCTTTTACCCCCTGAGAAAACAATTTTATTTGGCTTTCTCAGGTAGAAACAGCAAAATCTGGTGTAAAAACTTGTGTCTTTCCCCTGACGCACACACCCCTCTCAGCCTAAAATCCTTTGGTGTCACAGCTGTATCTTAAGACCCAGGAGAGCAAGCTTCACTGAATTTAATTACTCAAATAACTTTGTAGGACAGGAAGCTATGTCACTCCCCAGTGACAGAACAGCAGAAGAGAAAATGACTTGCAATACCAACACAAATTTCATTTCAGTTGGCAATGCAGAGTTCACATGGTACGAAACCATAAGCAACCACCCCAACCCAGGTCTGGCTGCAGAGGCTGCTGGTTATGGCAGGTAATTCTGCAGTTACCCTGGGATGAAGTTCCTTAGGCTCAGCCAATCTGGCAAAATCTGCCTCATCTTAATTGTGTTTAAACTGTATGTTCCACATTCAAGGCTAGGATTCCCAATCTCTTTCTCATAGAAGTACACTGAATTAGCTATGTCTCACAGCTGATCATTTTAGTGAAGACTGATAAAAAAACCCACATTAATGACATCTGTTCCCTAGGTGTTATTTGTCCAAAGTGACCAAATTTGTGCCTTCCACAGAATGACAATTTTCTTGACTTTTCTCTTAATGCCAGAGCACACAGCCGATTATTTCTTGCTACACATGCAAGTTGTTTCCTACTTTGTGCCATTATCTTCCTGGTTTTGCTGTGCTTCTTAGAGTAACTTGATCTTTTCTCTTCCTCTACGCATCCTTCTTTCACCTGAGTTAAATGAAGAACACCTGATTTTAAAAAGTTGCTATCTTACTACGTTTCTTATCTTTCGTGCAAAATGGAAAATTATGTATATCCTTACTACTCGTGTGTTTAAGGAATCTCTGCCCCCTCCCCCTTTGGCTCCCTTACCTCTCAGATGAGTTTCCTAGAAAATTATATCTTCCAGATGTTTGACCTTACTGAAGTCTACTTCCCTAAAATCCACCATTTCTGTTTTACCAGGAGTCCTCCTAGGCTACCACTTCCTGATCACTGTAATCTGTCTTACTTTCTGCCTGAACAGTCTCATTTCAGTCTAAAAATGAAAAATCGAATCTAGAATATTTTCATCTCTATTTGTTGGGGTGTTTTCTGTTTTTTTCCACAATTTTTATCAAAAACATCACCAATGCATTTCAAGAACCTGTTGAATAGTCTGTGTCCTGTTATATTTTCCCAACAGAAATCCAGACAGTTTAAATCCTCTGTTATCACTAAATCCTGTACTCTGGATGATTCTACAAATCACTAGCAAAAATTCCCATCCAGCTGATCATCCAGGTTTGGTGGCTTGTCATAAACTGTCATTATTATAGTGGTCTTCGGTTTTGTTCTCCCTCATCACTGAGAAAAACTGAGCAGGCTTAGTTCCCTTCTTAGAATATGAGAACACACCTCTTTGATATTTGGGCTCCTCCTTCCCCAAACCAAACTCCCTATTAACTCTCTGTCATGTCACATCACCTCTCTTTCTTTTTCAGTTTTCATAATTTGATCATGTATTAAGACTTCACATTTCCTCCTACTTATTCCTTCTTACTATGGTCATACAAGAGGTCATAAAGAGGCCCATTAGACTGAGCCTACATAGACTTCAATAACACTGTACCTCATAGTTTTTGTCCTGGTCCAGGACTGTTACATATCCAGTTACACTTTTTTTTAAATGTTGCTTCTCTTTTATAGAAAACCCTCTTTTCACAAGAGAAGTGAACCAGCAAGCTCAATGCTAACAGCATAGTTTGTTCCATTTTTATTTAGGAATGCTATATCCTGTGGTCACAAAATTATCCTGGAGATAAGCATGTAGTCGCAAAATGGACATCTGTATCTGTGTGAACCTCAAATGGAAAATCTGATCTACTCACCCTGCTTTTAAATGCCAGAAGTCACTTTTGATCCATTTGGAATCATTCCTAGCACAGTGTCCACATGGGTGGGCAATAATGGGTGGCTTCAATGAACCTCAGAAAGTTTTAAGTATCATATTAGATTTGGAATCTCAAGAAGCAACACATGCCCTGGACTGTTATGTGAGCAGATTGTCTCTTGAGACTGATGGAGAGAGCAATCATATATCATTTTCTCCTAGGAGCAGTGGTCTTATCACCTATCGCCTACATAAGCTTTCCTTTTCTGCTATGGATGGTGGATCTTCATTTGCTGTTAGGATGGTGTGCTTGTTTTTAGGATGGTGTGCTTGTTTCCAATTTCAACTTCCTCATTTATCATACTACTGATTTTCTTATGATCATCGATGTTTCTTAGCCTGATCACTTTCTCCTGCAGATCACCTATTTCTTTTCTAACAGATTTCCTGAGGATACACTTTCTACAAAGCACTTCCTCTCCTCGCCAATATTTATTTTCAAGCAAATGTAGAAGATGTCTCCTATTAACTTCAGAAGCAGAGTGGAATTTGTAGTCTCTTTCTGAAGAACCTTCTGCTACACACTAAAAAAGGGCTGGGAGCCAATGCAATGCTGGTTCACCATACAACATGTTTATCATTTTTTCCATGTGATGTGATACTTGTTAGCCCTCCTTAAACTCAATTTCTGCTACCACTATTTTTAAAGCCTCCCCATGAGGTCGTATCTTACTTGCTAGATTAGTAGCAGAAATAACTAGATTCAGCCCTCAGCTCCCTCATATCTGGTCAGCCTAACAGGCCTTTGAGTATCATCAGAGCTTTCATCTCATCTGATAAGACTGCATACACCTAGGAAGCCTTACTAGATGGATGGAAAGACAGACAGAAAGACACCCATTTTTTGTTTTATTTTTTTAAACCAAGACCTTTCTTCTTTGCAGTCCTGTGTTTCTCACTCTCCTAGTTATTTGCCTGGTGATCCTTTCAAACCTTTCTAACCAAACTGGACTCTTACAACCTTTAGAAAGCCATCCTGAAATGGTTCCACCAGAAGTTTGAACCTTGAAAGGTATTAACAAAATAACCTACTATGACATTTTGGACAATGGACATTTTGGTTCTATATTAAACTATTAAGTTTTGAATGAATTATCCCGTGGACAGACAGGAATGTCAACTAGTTATACTATGTCTGCTTAAAACCTTGGAGAGGAATATGCACTCTTGCAGCATCTCTGAAATTATTTGCACACATCAGGTTCAAGGAATAAACAACCTGATAAAAAGCACATAACACATTTCAGATCACATTTACTCAGAGAAAGCCATTAATCAACTATGATTCATATGAGTTGCTTCTATGCCTATGCAGGAGGTAGATAGAAGTCTGGCAATTTTGCATTGTGACATAGCCTTGGAACCGCCTCTTCAGTTGCACTAATAAGCATACTAATCAATCACTAATAGTTCCTAGTTCTTAAAACAATTATTTAAACTATAAGCTTAAAATCCAAGCTTTTGATTTTATCATGAAACTTCTAATCATGCAAGGTATATATGTTTAAAAGAAAAAAAAAAAGGAAGATGTCTTCTGGTTTCTCTTTTCTAAGACTTTATTATTTCTTTTAGCCTTTATGTACATTGTAATAAATGCTTAACCACTACTGTGGTCAAACCTATGTTAGTTTTCAGACCGTTATCTCAGGTACTGTAGCATTACATAGCTTAGCTTGGTTTAGTCACACCTTAATTTATGCTCATGGATAGCTTCATTTGAATTTTACAGCTAGAGTTGAGTTCTGTGCTGCTACAGCCATGCTCATCAGTTAGTTAAGGTAATCAAATGCCATGTAAGCCATGAAAAGCAAACTTATCACCTTCTTTCCAAGAAAAACTCAGAAATCAGCTTTTCCTCACTGTCTGTGGTGGCTCAAACTTCAGCAATGCCATGTCTCTTTCTGATCACAACATCACTGCAGATGTTCCAGCTTGTAAAGAGTCTGACCACCAGGACTGTTGACTCTAAAGAGCCAAATGTAGACAGTGTCTTGGTCACAGAAATTCCTCATACTTCTAAAAAGTGAAAACACTCTTTAGACTTACTCAACACTCAGATATGCATTTACTTCTCTTTTTATAAAGCTCAGATTTTCCATACAGGCCATCAATCTTGTTAGCCTTTTTGTTCGTTTCAAGGCTGTCCAAGCCCATGCATGCAAGAATCCATTCTGAAACCCAAGGAGGACAACACAGCTGGTTTTAACCATGTCAGTGCCAAGTCACATTCAAATTGATTTCCTTCTCCATCCACAAAAGCAGCTATTTTTAAAAACTAAAACTACATGCATCTGGGAGTGCTTACAGTACTAGCAATCCCTATATAATACATGTTGTTATCACTAGTAGAACTCCTCTTTCCTTGATTGTAGGCCCAAATAACACAACTTCTTTTTGAAGTAGCTCTGGTTTATTTGGGCTTAATTTCAGATTTTTGGCCATATGCTTATCACAGGTTATTAGTAATGTTTCAGTTCTGGAAGTTTCTACCATGCAACACAAAGTCATCGTACCCTGCTATACATACCAAGACACACATGCCACAATATATTCTTTGTTATCCTATCTCTTTCGGTTCTTGCAGTTTGCAATTTAAAATCCTGAAGAAACAAACTACAAACAGGAATCAAGGATACCAAACACTCATGCTTCTTGATATATTTCTTCAATAACCTCCAAAAACTCTTTCTTCTCTGATGGGGGTACTTGGTCAGATGGCTACTGAATCACAGAATCACAGAATGTTAGGGATTGGAAGGGACCTCAAAAGATCATCTAGTCCAATCCCTCTGCCAGAGCAGGAACACCTAGGTGAGGTTACACAGGAAGGCGTCCAGGCGGGTTTTGAATGTCTCCAGAGAAGGAGAATCCACAACCTCCCTGGGCAGCCTGTTCCAGTGCTCTGGCACCCTCACTGAGAAGAAGTTTCTTCTCAAATTTAAGCGGAACCTCTTGTGTTCCAGCTTGAACCCATTACCCCTTGTCTTACTGTTGGTTGTCACCGAGAAGAGCCTGGCTCCAATTCAGAAAACATTTTGTACTACCCCCATCTGTTCCATCTAGGCTTTTTTGTTCCTTTTAAAAATACTACCTATGTCCTAGAACAAGAGTTTCTTGTTGCCCTTTGTGCTTTTTTTCTCGTCCTACTTTTACCCGATCCACAGCTTCATACTATGCAGCAGCACACACATCCCACCCTCCACACCTCCCTCGCCCCTGTTGAGTATTTGCTGCTTGTGAGAGTTATTTGGCAAAACTGTCAGGGAGCTGTTTGTATTTCAACGAATTTGCTAATTTCATTCCATTAAGAAAGTTTTAAGACAAGACTCAACAAATCCTTCCTCCTCATTGAGCTCCCATTTTTTACATCTGGGTGCCATTATGGTTTCTATCCCTGGAGACAGGAAACTTTGTTCACTGAAAAAATAACTGTGAAAACATACTGCTTTCATGCATTCTACCTCACCTAGCCCATATCTGCATGAGGAACTTCTACAGACGAAATTTTAGGATGTTTTCTTCCGGCCACATATTAAGCAGTTATTTATCATAGCGAAATCCAAAACAATACTGTTTCAACAATTATTTCTGGTTTTCAGCTTTCCTCTTCAAATTTCAGAGGTCAAATCTGTTTCAATTTGGGATAAATGTATGTTTGCCAACTGCAGTCTAATCAATTTCAATCAGTTTGAAGGATTCACTTGTGTCAGGGAGCAGCAATGACCAGCTGCTCCCTAGGGGAAGGCAAGCCCCTAGCTGAGGATGACCCAGGGCAGACAGCACCCTCACTGACCAGGGCACAGTCCCAAAACACCTGAACATAGAGCAGGGTACTTACTGTAATAAGACCCTCTAGCAGTCCCAGCAATGTACCAGGTCCATACAAGCAATCTAGTCAGGAACAAAAGGAGACAAGAGCAGAGATAAGGTCACAACATGCATTCGAGGTCCATCTAGAAAACATAGACAAGACTGAAGACAAGCAGGAAATGTACCCGTCCACTAGAAAAACTATGCACAATATAGGTCTGAGAGCTATCTAGGAGTCAGAGGCACACCTGCAGCATCATTCATACCACACCTTAGGTCTTAAGCCTGAGTTCAAATGAGGCTTATGGGTCCACATGCAGAGGTGTGGGCAGAAGCCCTAGGTGAGGCTTGTCAGGGCCATTAAGGCCTATCAGTGTTCTCAGAGGCCTGGTATTTTGTAGTTTCAACTTATTTCTTATACGTTTACTATTTGGATTTCATTTTTATCACATCTCCTAATAGTTTGCCTTGCCCAAATAGTCACCATTCCAGTGCACTTCACACATCGTTTAAGGATTTACAGCTGCCTAGACCAGAAATAAAATTTTAGGGTCACTCTTGCAGTTTTATTTGCTGCTTCTGTTTTATATCCTTCCATTTCTCCAACAGCTGAAAGACTTTCATATCTCACATTTGTGACTATCAGCTCTACCCAAATTTATAGATATACTTTTATGTCCATGCCATTTTTTTCTTTTCTGTTTTCCAAAAACCCACCAAATGTTTGAATTTGGTTTTTTTCCTTTAATTTTTCATTACTGCTAAAATATTGTCAATAGCTCTTGGGCTTTTTTTTCTCAGGCCTGGTTTGGAAGGGCACCTCACAGACCTCTACAAGATCTGGGCAGCCCAGTATCTTTCAAAGGCTATGATCTGCTGTGCAAAAAGGACTAGGCTGGGCAAGTTGATTGCCAGAAAAACACTCAGTTTCTTCAGCTCTATTCTACATTCATTTATTTTGAACATTTTGGAAAATGGAATATTACATTGAGACTGATGTTTATCCACAATCTTTTACCAGACTGACCTCAACTTTTCACAGGCTGCAAACCCAGTAACATACATATTACAAATGTCTGCTCCAACTCAGGCACAGAATATGCCCAGCACCAGATCCTAAAAAGTAGTTTCTTCAAAGGCCTATAGCTCCTTCATTTACTTAGAGGTGTGATTTGTTTGCTCTCTAAGTTCAAATCAAAGCTCTCTCCTGGTCAGTAGCAGTACTTTTGCCATTTATTACCATTATTTGCTCCAGTTTGGTCTCACAGGAACATAGATTGCCAGTTTGCTCCTTGGAAACTGTATCTCATCTCAAGCACTTGCTCGGGTTCTTTCCACTAAGAAGTTTGCTGATATTTATCTATCGGTAAATTTGCTCTATTACAAGCCAAAGATGATGAGCTCACAATATCTTTGTTTAATTAGGAAAAAATGTCTAAAATAAAATGGCATAGATTTATTTATTTCATCACAGGCCTAAGTCACTTACAGACCTTTGCTGTAAGTGTTTATGCCAAACTAGGGCTACCTTTTTAATTTATGACAACTGCCCAACTTCTCTTCTACTTCTCTTTCTCCGCCTCACTCTTGGTCAATTCGGCAAACTTCATGTATCTTGGTCAACTTCTTGAATACACCTTTGACTTGCACTTAAGGCCCAAGTTTAGTTGTACCATTGCATAAGAATTTAAGCCATTCCTTACATGTCTTCTATATTCCCTTTTGCAAACAAAAATGTCAGTAAAGTTCCACCTGACTCACCACAATAATTTAGTAATAAAGACAGCAAGTCTATAATGAGGGTGGTGAAACACTGGCCCAGGTTGCCCAGAGAGGTGGTAGATGCCCCATCCCTGGAAACATTCAAGGCCAGGCTGAATGGGGCTCCAAGCAACCTGATCTAGTTGAAGATGTCCTTGCTCAGTGCAGGAGGGTTGGACTAGATGAACTTTGAAGGTCCCTTCCAACCCAAACTATTCTATGATTCTATAACTTGTGTTACATAGTTATGAATCTCTTTATAAGGCCTAGACTAAGATTTTAGTATTAAGTCCCACAATTTATGTTCGTAGTATACTACTGTCAAAAGTGAAAAGCGAAGATGTGCTTGCTTCTCCTGGGTGTCACTATCTCAGACAATTCACGCCTTTATAACAATCTTTTCCACAAGTATCTGAGAATCTTCATGTCTTTTCTCACCCATACAAATGTCCAGTACAAGTCCATCAAAAAAAGGATCTCAGTTATCTTCTGGATGCTACAAAACCACCATTAGTACTGCCTAGCAGGCATAATTTAAGGCCCAAGATCTTTACTGATGGATTTATGTACTTTACAAAGACAGTCACAGTTTCTCACATCAGTAAAACCAGGAGATGCTTGTCTAGAGGGACAACCTAACAAGAGCAGAGGGAAAAAGCAGCAGTCAAGGATGCAACTTTTTGGATCTGCTTCACATGCAAGGCTGACACTGGAGCGACAACCGTGGGGCAGAGGGGGTTGTACCCGAACTGGGAGCTGCAGCGTGACCCCGGGACAGGTCCGGGCTGCCTTCACTTCACTTCACTTTTGCCAGCCCGGACAGTCCCCTCTCGCCAGCCCTCACTTCCCCACTGCCCAAGCACTGCTTTTGGGGGTGGGCGGTGGGAGGTCCAGGATTACCGCACGCTTCACTCCGGCCCCTCTCCGCACCCCGCCGCTCAGCCCTCTGCTTACCCCGGGCACGGCCGCAGGCGGGCGGCGCCGGCAGGAGCCGCTCCGGGCCCCGCTCCGCTCCCCGCGGCGGCCAGCGGAGGGCGCCCGCTCCGCTTCCCGCCCGCCCGGTAGGGCGGGGAGCCCCGCGGAGCCGCCGCGGGGGCGGTGGGCACCATCCCTCCCCCTCCCCGAGGCCGCCTTGTCCCGCCGGCCCCGCCGCTGCGGGGGAGAAGGGGCCGGGGGAAGCGCCGCGTCCCCTCCCCAGGGAGCGGGGGAGAGGGGCCCGGAGACCGGCTGCCCGGGGCTGCCCGAGGGGCAGGGAGCTGCCGGCCTCGCCTTCGGCTGCTCGGCTCTCGGCAGAAGCAGAGCATCGTTCGCGGGATAACGCTTTTCCTTTTTGTTTTTCTCTTTTTCTTTTTGCTATTGCTTGCTTTTTTTTTTTTTTAACAAAAATACCCCATAGTTTATTTGGTAATTTAGCCGCATACGATTTAAATCAATATAAAATTCAAATACTTTTGTGCCACCTGTTGGATTTTGCCACTAATTACATGTAACTGGAAGTACGCTTTTGTATGCAGTGTGGGAAGTATTTCCCATAAGTGTTACTATGTGCCCTTATGAAAATTGCTGCTCTTTTTTTGCTGTTTAGAAATATTTTCTCTCTGGGTAGGCAGATAGATCTGGTATTCCTCATAAAAATCTAATTCGTAAACTATAGGCAGCGTTCAATGAAAGTGCAGTGTAATGCAGGGCTGGAGTCAGAGTTCTTGTGATGATGCAATAATTATTTGGAAAGGTTTTTAATGGAGAAACTCCAGGCTGAAGGCCTGGGAGGTGGACATGACTGGTTCTAGACACATAAAAGCATAAACACACCTGACAGTACCCGGGGGCCAGGAAAGGGACGAGTATACCAGGCCTGTGCTTTCCTCATGCCTGTGAATACACAAACAAGTACCAGTACTACTGCTCAGGTGATCAATCACGGGTGGCCATACAACACAAAACATGCCAAATGTTATACAGTTGAGATTCTGTCAAAAAATAATTTAGTTTCACCTTTCTTCGATAGCTGTCAAGTCATAATACCAGGATGCATTTTATTGTATAAGAATAACCTGATTTTATTTCACATTACAGTGGACAAGTTTATTTATTAAAGAATAATATTGTTTTTGAATGCCTGTGTATAAACAAACTGCAAATAAAACCTAGAAGAATCTGAAAATTAACCAATGATTTTATTTGGATTTCATTAGAACGGATGACCTGTGGGTTATCAGATGTCTTGTTCTTCTCTCTATATATATATATTCATACCACAGTTACCTTACTGTTCTTCAAGATCTTCTTACATAATTTTACCATTTTTAAACAGAAAGTACACAGGACTAGTTATATATAAAACTGGGGGCTAGGTTGTTTTCAGTTTTGCATACAAATACATCTGTATTTGTGGTACCTGTATTTCCATAGTGTCTTCCACTTTTATGTTACAATGCAAAAGCTTAGAAAGACATGAAGTACTGTTTAATGAAAATATACACATTTTCTAAATTGTTTTTGCTTTTTAACCCAATACTGGCAAAACGCTTGAATACAAAATCAAATTACAAAATTAATAAACTGTATCAGGCAAATAGTATGTACAATAAGGTATTTCAGTGCTGCTATCTGTCAGTCTGATTCACAGAAGGCTTTAGTGCTAAATTTAGCTGAGTCTTCCATTAGCAAGCAGTATCTTTAAACTAATTCCACTGACCCTAATTTCATCTACTTTGGATTTTGTGATAACCCTGCTTCAAAATCTTCCATAGTTTTATGAGGACAACTTTCTACAGTCATAAATGGCCAAAAAATGTACAAGATGAAAGAAAAATACACCAAGTAAAATTAAAGTGTTTACACACCAGTATTTTGCTCTTGGCAAGTGCATAAGTGACTTCACAAGATGCAAGTCAATGCACATTACATATTACACATTGTCTTTTTAGAGCAGTCTGTAGGCAACAAGAGCACGTCCTGGGTCCCCAACACAATGGCTGGTTTTTTTGTTTAGTTTTTAAAGACTCATAAATAACATCTCAGAGTTTAGTTCCTAATGTGGTAAAAAAAATATGGTGGCTTGGACTAAACTGAAACCAAATTATTTTTAAAATGCACAACTGACTTCACTTTCATTCCCATCAACTTCCCTTTCATGTGAATGATATTAATTATTTGTTGTAAATTTATTGCTACATGCTCAATTAAGCAAAGAAGGAGGGAAAACAGTCACCCTTTGAGATCTTTCATGCAAGAAAAAAAATGCATATATATATATATATATATATATATATATAAAGAAGCAGTTCCCGCTTAGCTAGTACTTAAAAAAAAAAAAATCTGTAAATAAACTGATGAAATCTCTTGTGCAATGGAATGTACAATTTAAGGAGCCTATCTTAGAGTGGAAGAGTCAGTAAAAGTTTAGTCATTGTAAGCCAAAATTCAAAGAGGAGTATGTCAAATAAGGACAAAAAGTGATTTTTCTAATCCTCTTTCTTAGTAAACCTGGATAGACTTCTTTGATGCAGACAAGGTTAGGAGAAAAAAGTTTGTCTTGGTATTGATACCAATTCTTTCTTGAATGAAGGAAGAACTCTAAAAGATCTAAAAGGGGCACCCCACAAAAACATCAGAAGTCATGACACACACGAGTTCTCAGCTACACGAAGTCACCAGGAGGGCAAATACAAACATTTGCTATAGAGGTGGTTGCCTGCCTGGGAGGGAGCGAGACCTTCACTCGCTGGCCGAGCTCTTTGCAATTGGAACTGCAGAATGATGCAGCCCTTTCCAGTGACAGACAGGTCTGGAGGCAAGCCCAGAGAAGGAAATCCTGCACGGAAAGAGGAAGAAGGAGAAAAAGAATAAGGAAGTGTATAAAGGTCCTCCTTCAACCAGAAGAACCACACAGCTTAATTTAGGAAGTCATCCGAGTTGGAAAACGTTGCCCTTACCCTCTTCTTCCTAGCCAAGACCTTAATGTTACCTAGGTTGTGATTTTCATCAAAAGGCATCCTTTTCAATTCTTCCATGATTTTCATTGCTGTGACATGATTTCTCAGCTCATAACATAATTTTAATGTTAACGCCTTTATTTTACAGACCACTCAGAAAGGAGTCAAGTTTCTTTTTTCCATTCCTCTGCATTTCAAAAGCCCTGTGTTTTTCTCCTCTCCCTTTCTATATATTCCTTCGGATTACTCAAGAAGAAAAAATCTTGTTAACTGATCTGTGGCACACCTTGCTTTATCTATGCTCTTCCTTAGTTCTAAAGCAGGCATTAAAAATAGCCTAATTATGGGGTCAAAGGAGTTGAAAACATAGAAAACTCATATTTATCTCTTGGAATAACAAGAGTTACATGTACAATTCAGGCTCCATTTTTCTTAAAAAAATGTTTTGCATGGACTACGAACAGGCTGTAGAATATTTTTTGTAGATGTGGAAATATACCAGTGTGGGCAGAGTTTGGGGAAATATTGACAGACCGTGTAGAAATGTATGGGATACAGTTTTTCTGGTTCAGAAGGTACACATTTTAGGTGACCGTCTCTGTGTTTCAATAACTGTGGGAGGAAACCTGACTTTAAAAAGTGCATCCATCTTCTTAGACAAAAGAAAAGATCGACTTCCCAGAAAGTTTTGTCATGGAGTCAATTCTTGCACAATGACATGTAATGCTAAATAAATCATTTTTTGAATTACGAATTGTGAATCTATCACCCTGGACAAATGTTATTCATCTGAGACGGGAAAAAAGGATGACCTAAGAATAATTGTCTACAAGTATTCAAAAGTGAGTCTGATTTGTCACTCCCATTTTGGAGTGCCAGTGCTAAAGTTGTTGCCAGCTTTTAAAATCTCTCATTTGACTTTCAAGTAATGTGTGTGCAGTTAAAAGCCAATTAGAGAACAGTGGTATGATTTGGTGACACAAGGCAAGTGGCACAGTTTCATGTTTCATTAAAAATCTACCCTCTTTATGGACTTACATAAGGCCTTTCTTTCCTTTAGTCATGCTTGGATGTCCTATTCAGCATAGTTACCAGACTGATATTGACAAGAATTAATGTGTAAAAGTAATGCCCTCACTTTGCATTTCCTAACACAGTCTCTTCAAATAAGTTTTTTCAGCTGTTTAAAAAGTGCGATGACTGACTATACATTAAAGAAAAGTAACCATTCTCTCTGGCCAAGCAGTGTGACCCTGTCCTCCATCATTGCCCCAACTAGCTGTAAGCAGGAGGTCATGTTCTTCCCTCCAGTTCACACTAACAGAATTTATCTGCGAGTGTCAGCAGGAAACAGACAATTTACCTGACAAATCATAAAACAATATTTTGTGATGTAAAGAAACTTCGGACTCTGCCAATGTGCCAATCAATATGTGTGATGAATCATCGAACAAATATTCCAGGGCATGGGAAAGAAAAAAAATCTGGGCTTGGCCCACATGCCAATCAATCAGAGATTGCCTGAAGAATCATGAAACACATTTGGAGACAAGTAGAAAATTTCTGGGCTCTGCCAGGAGGCTGGCCCGATCAATCACGGTGTGACTGATGAATCACGAAACACACTCTGCAGCGTGTCAGCACACATACGCAGTGGGCACGGTTTTCAGCAATCTCGAGTTTGTCTTCCAGTTAAGTTAACTGACGGTGAGTTATAGGATTGTTGTTTCTCCCACCTACTGACCTCCGCAGCCAGCCAGTTTTAAATCCTCTTTCCCGGCCCTTCGTTAAAATTGGAGATTCAAGACAAAGGTTCAACATGAGAGCAAACAGGGTTTCAATGTCAGGCGAGTTGTTAACAAGCCACTGAAAGCTGTTGAACATATATTGTGACAACAGAACAGACACCTACAAGAGTGGTATTCTCCTCAAAGTTTTCCATGTTATTTACATGGAAATGTAATATAATACATGATAAATATGTAATATAATATGTAAGTTTAGAAAAAAAAAAGCCAGACAAGAAAAAGAGAAAAAGTAAATATGGAATTTAGGTCAGTAATCTTTTTACCTAGCCAGCTCCTGGCTCTGCTGTGATTCATTACACTAGAGGAAGGTGGGGGAGGACACCATGGCACAGTTATTATTTTCGTTCTCCCTTCTCAGCCAAAATTGTCTAATACAAAATGGATCAACTAAGCTTTTTACAACTTATATCAAAATCATCTGAGTCAAATTAACGTTACCTGCCAGTGTCTTCTTTCTCCTGTGATCAGCCCCCATTGCAAATATTTTCATAGTACACTACAAAGCATTTCCCCTGATGACATGAATATATATCCTGTGTGACATTTTCTAGTTGATGTAAGATTTTTTGAGTTAAAAACAGTATGTTTGAGAAAGCAACATTTTTACCAAATTCCAACTCTTATAGAGTTTGAGTACTCATTGTATCCTTCTACCTAAAATTTTTTTAGGGTACATTTTTGTAGACCAAGACAGAACTTACCACACAGCAGGAATGTCATTTGCATAAATGACAGTGGCAGTCAGTTTAAAAAAAAAAAATAGGAGCAAAGAAAGAGCCCATCTTCCCACCACATTTTTCCATCTATAGTCAGCAAGGCTATGTGATGAACTGGTGAAAGGTTCTTGCAGCTACTCCAGTAGTAGGTCTTCTATTTTTGTATTAAATTGTAATTTTACTGGAAGAGCAATCTAGGTCCCCGTGAGTATGCTATCCAGTTCCTTATGGACTCTCTGACATCATAATCCTTTCATTAAACAGATTTCTCAAAATTTCCTAACGACTCTTCAGCATTCATGTGGCATAGCAGAGAGAATCCTTTTATACAGGTTTCTTAACACGGCATTCAGAAACATCCTAAGCTGTGGGAAATTTAATATAACAGTTTCTCTGCCATATATAACTTTACAATCAGTTTGATAGAAGGAAGTTTGTTTCCTTATGCCAGCAGATAGGAAATCCATTACTAATTTCATAGGAGTAGGTACTAAAAAAAGCATATTTTGAAATTAAAAACTGAATTATCAACTAAGGAAAAATTTGATTTGACATTTCCTGTAACTTCTGCTACTTCTTAGTACCAATTAATAATTCATCTTCCTTTTATGACGGCTATTAGCATCCCTATTATTATTCAGAAACTAAAATTTATGGTGGTAACAGGACAAAAAGCAGTTTAAGTTGTAAAATGTACGGTTTACAAAAGATTGCACCTTAAATGTAAGTTAGCATCAATGGTAAGTTTCCTTTGATATCAAGGTGACAGTAAGCATGTTGCAAGATTACATCTGTGAAAAATATTCTACTATTGGAGGACATATTGGGAAAAGATCATAAGTTCTGAAAAAAATATGCGTATATATGCATGTATATGTATGTATATTCATGTATATTCTGAACAGAATATATGTCAGACAGGTCGCTTTTTAAGAAATCGAAGTATGGCTGATATCTTTCATCAATCTTCTTAATAGTTAACTCTTGGCACCATCCAGGGGTCCCAAAAACTTGTGCATATAGTCCTGTCTCAAGTCAAAAATACACTGATAGGAATAAAGAATGATGGAGAAGTTACGTAAAAAAAATTAATTTTGAGTCTTCAGTTTGAATAAAACTTGACTTCACTTTTTGGTAAGGTGCATTAAAAAAATATATCCCTCCCATCTGAGAATATCAGCTACACAATCATCAGATGATGTAAATCACTGGGAATATGCTGACTGACATTCTCAAAGAATACAACCTTTTATGTTCATTATTTTAAAGAGCAAGTACTTTTCCTACTGTGGTCAGTAAATGTCCATCTCTTTATTTCAAGGTGAGTTGTGCCACATTAAGTGTCAGCCTTGTTTACTTATGCTTCACTGAATTAGGCTGAAGAGGATGCAGGGAAAAAAATGACTATAATATTTAAGAAATAAAGACCTAGTCCAGTTCTCTCCAGGATGAAAATATGCGTTATCCTTTAAAGACACCTGCCAACTCAGAAATACACTTATTTGCCAGCCACTGCTTGTTAGAGCCACCACTAAGAAATCAACAATAAAACCCACAAAAGTTAATCTTTCCCAAAATGAAAATTTGCAAGGCTTATTGTATACAGATGCTGTTTTATTCTAGCAAACGTGTGCCAGATATGCACAGCTGTCTTTCTGTCACTTTTGATCCACCTCAGTATGTCTCCCCTGCTAGTTCTGTCTGTACAATGTTGAATGTGTTAGAAGGGAAAAAGTTCATTTCTCATTTTAAAACTTTCACTTCTCTAATATACCTCTACCTCATATTTCTGTGGGGCTTTTATGTCTCTATGATGTGGAAGCCACATATGGGTGAGAAGGTGTTCAAACACCGATCAGATATAAAAGCTCATATCTGAGTTCTCAATGAAATTAAATAAAAGCCTAAAACCATAATAAGGTGGAGGTGCTAGTCCCTCCTCTAAAAAAGCCAAACACTGATACTTTTCACTTAACTGCCTGAAGCTTATGATTTAAAGGCTTGTTTTCTCAGCTGATAGCCCCAAGCTGTGCCCAGTTTCTCTACAGACAAAAGGATAAGAGAGATGGTGACAAACACACACCCCTTTTATGAATCAGAGGAACAGTGCTGCTCTTGTTCCCCAGGCACCAGCCGCTTGAAACCTGAGCCTTAGTTTTACAGCTTAGCATTTACCAGCTGGTTTTCACGTGAAAGGCTTTTAAAATATATACATCTACATACACACAGAGGAAGATATTTTCGATTCTGATGACAGTTACAGAAATATAGGGGAAAAAAAATAAGCTCTAAATCATGTTTCTTGTTGCAATCGAGGCTCTTTGTATCTTCTCCTGTGCACCTTGGACAGGGGGAACAGATTGTGCCTCTCCTCTTTTCATCAATCTTTTATGTATTTGAAAGCTAATGTCATATCCCCCTTCAGATGTTTCTTCTTTAGGATAAATTACTCCAGGTTGTTCAACTTCTCCTCATAGCTGATATTTCTAAGTAGCCCAGGCTGGATAGTTTGCTCTTGCTAATACTTGGAGCACGTTGATAGAATAGAAAGTTTATTTAAATATCTTGGCATAGCATTTCCATGTTTTATTGTCTCAGTAAGATGTTTGCCTTTCTTTGCCACAACCTAGCATTGCTTCTTAACCAGTTCATCCTATTTGCTACCTCCCAACCAGTTCAGTTCTACACTTGGTAGAATGGAGTAATTCTTTAAGTACCTCCACATTCAGCCCAGACTGACACTGGGGAGTCTGACACATTGAGTTTTCTCTGCTTTCTGGATTTATTTGGGCAAAAGAATGCAATAGAGTTCCTCTAATTTTGTAGATATTTGTATTTCTAGTAGTCATCCCACATCCCTTCATAGTTAATGGCAATAAAAGGAAACGGGCAATTCTGTGGTACAATTAATCTCAGTCTACTCTACACTTCTCAAGTAGGTCAAATGAATCACCCAGTATCTGATTCAAAAGTCAGGAATGTGAACAAGGAAAAACCAGAAATGGGAAAACAGGTTTATCAGGGCAGATGAACAAAATATTGAGGAGAAGAAAGTGTTAAGGAAAAGACTAGAGAGAGGAAAGTGGATATAAATTATGAGAGCTTCACTGGTCTTTTAGAAACAGTTGCTAAGATCAAGAAAACAAAGGATGTATTTGAGTATTGAATGGAGAAAATCCAAAGTGAAAATAAGCTACAAAAACGTAAGAACAGATGCTCTATGTATTGAGAACTTCTCAGCTAAGCAACTTAACTAATCGCATGGGGAACTTCTCAACTACTCTTGAGAATTAGTACCTTCTATTAAGGAATATAGCAGGTCTGCTAGACGAGGAAATTGTTTTGTCATGGAAGATGCAGGAAAAATAAATAAAGAATGGATGTATGTAGGAAGCAAAATTTGTGGTTTTCTGGGCCAGATCCTGAAGCGTAAGAAAGAGACAAAAATAAAGAATGAAGGAGAAAGTGGAATGATTCAACTGGAAAGGCATCTGATTAAAGAAAAGGAAAGAAGAAGAGAAAGAGAGGCACAGAGGAGGAAAGGCAAATGCAAACCCATGGGCTGAAATTTAGGTTAAAGAAAAGCCAGTTGAATAAGGTTGGATTAGTTTTATCTACCTTCAGGAAAAACCATTCCAGAGAAGTATTATGTGTAATTACACTGAAAATACGCTTTTGCAAGTTGCTTTTATTCTTTAAGTGAAAAAACAAGAAGTAAATGTATTACAGAAAGAATTTCGTACTTGTTCATCTTCAAATATCACAGAACAACATTCTACATTATGATGTATCTTTTGCAAGATGTGTTAAGTACATGTTTTAAGTGCTTCTTACTCAAACTAGTCCTTAAGTAGATTAAAACAGTAGAAAAATATATGAAACCATTGTAAAAATTGTTTTGAATTCTATGCTTTCATTATTTTAAACACCTTACCTGGAGGTTTTTCTATATTCATCTTATGCACAGAAGAAATTGGCCCAAGAAAAGAAACATTCCTGGATAATGTGAAGCAACACGTGTGTATTTCTAAAAACAGAGAAACTGTTTGAACATGTTCCAAAAAAATACACGTATATGCACACATTCTTCCAGCTAAAAGGAGAGCTAACACTTGCTGTCTGCTTATATGCTGCTTTATTTTATCTTATGTAGCTATATAAGTCCTGCTTATATCCTGCACTAGATTAAGTATCGTTTTGGTTGGGTGCATTTCCTCCCTGCCTCCATCTTTGGTGGATCTTAGGGAGGGATTTTGTCTCTGGGGGGGAAGAAATTTTTGGGGGTAATCCTGTCAGATGGGAAATGGGCACCTCTCATTATAACATATCTTAATCCTATCACTTTCCATCCTGTCTTCTGGTCAGTCTGTGAAGATATAAAGGAACAAGGACGAGAGTAGTACTTTCCACCTTGTTCCCCCCTCTTGGTATTGCTCACATTTGAAGAAGTAGGAAGGAATCTCTTAAAGAATGAGGAGACTGCCATTATAAAAAAAGAGCTAGAAAGCAACTATTGCTGTGCTTTCTCCTTTACTTCTGCAGCCATTTCACACTCAGTCTCATGGTCAGTGAGTGAATGACTCTTGGAAACAGAATTGATCCAGGTGTTACTTTCTGACAATAAGTTTTAAGTCCTTTCTCATATTGAATTATTTTAATTATCCTCATATTAACTGATAAAATGTAACACAGGGGCACAGTTTAAAGAAATAAATTTTGTGACACCTGAAGTAATTGCTTCTCAAAGTAAGCTCAGAAAAATCCAAAGAAAGGGGAGCTCCTTCAACCTAAATAAAACATGACATTGAAGAAGCAAATTCAGGTGATCTACTAAGAATGGACAGTAAGGGACCAGATGATGGCAGCTGCACTCACATGGCTCCAAAACTTAATCACATCAAACTCGGTGCCACACCAAAGGATATTTAGGATGCAAATGTTCCTCAGAAACCATGTAAGGAATCAAGAAGACAGTTAAAACATTATTATGAAGCTAAATAAGTCATTTGTGGGACAAAGAGCTTTAGAAACAGCATGGAGTCTGCTCTTCTCTTCATGTCATTTGCTATTTCAGCGAGAGATGTCTTACAAATGAGAAAGGCAGCCAAAGACGAAGGCCCTGAAATGACTCACTTTTACCTCCTCTATTTAGCCATTTTTTTATAACTTCAGGAATTGGCAATACAGAAAAAGTGATGATAATGGAAAGGGACATACTACCTATAATACACATTGAAAGTCATGGTTGGAAATTAGGAAGGTACCAAGGAAAGGTCAGAGGGAATTTGAAAGGTGAATGAGCAGCATCTCACAGACAAATGAAGTCAGTGATGTCAAAGAGGTCAACCATCTGTGGCTTTGTAGATTATAGGGCAGGGATCTTAAATTTTTATTCAAAAGGCACATGTAATTGTACAGAAAGTGCCAGGATAAAAAAGCAAATATCATTTGTACCGTATGTAAAACCAGTCTCTCCTTGGAAACTGCAATAGATCTGCAAGATGTATAAAAAAAAATTTTTTTGTCTTCAATAGCAGACTCAATGGGAACCTAATCTGGTATATAGAAATAGACCTAAGCTTACAAAGGCATCCATCTTTCTAGCTGAATTCTGCCTAATGAGTTGCTGTGCACTTTATTTCCAGAAATACCCACATATCCATTTCTCCTCTAAATAGAGGATGGGAGAACAAATGGGCCATGCGTCACTGGAGGGGTCAACATAGTTGTGTTCTCATGTCCTGAAATAAATCACTTTGTAAAGCTGAGACTCCTCACGGAGAACTTTATGTCATCTTTCCTAGTTAAAAGAGGGGCTAACAGATATTGCAGGATTTCAGGTCTCATTAAGGGAAAAAGCAGTCTCTGATGATAACCAGTCACAACCTAATTTACTATTTTGTTTGTTTATTGCAAATTATTTATATTATTTTACTTCCATTTACTTGGATGAACTGAGAAATATAATTCAAGGCAAAATGGGCTTATACGTTTATTCTAAGTGTGGATGAAACCTCGCATGCTCATTCAGAAAATAATCATATGTAAGACCCTGTAAGAGCAAATACATAAATTATGTACATGTTCTGTTTGGGAGATAAACACTTAAAAAATCTAGTGTCCTCCTAACACTGGTAGGCAACTCTCAGACTTCCTAGAATAAAAATATCTATCACTAATGTTAGCATGGGAATTGACTGACAGGTGGCATTGCTAAGACAGAAGAAAAAGCAGGTAGGTGTGTTGGAGAGAATGAAGCACAAGGAGGTCTTCTGTACGTATTCTTTGGCTTCAGCGCATAGTTACTTGCAAATGTACTCAGAAGTAAATCGCAAATGTTTTCAGCAGCAGGTTTTATACCACCTTAACAATAAGAACTGAAAAGTAGGTCAGTTCACTCTTGCTACTTTTTGGGACAGCTTAGCTCAGGATAATCTAATTAAATTGAGTTTCATTGGTGAGCATGCAACTGAGATATATTGTGAATTAAGACTCAGCCCTGTGTTTTGGTTGATCTGGACTTTTGACTTATTGTTCCTTTATGGTTCTGCCACAGTAGTTGAGTATATTATGTGTGTTATGTCTTTGTTGAAGCAAAGAATTAACCAGAATATTTTACTTTCACAGCAAACAGTACTGTGTATTTCTTCATCTTGTCATATCAATATTTGGGAAGCTGATAATTTGTCAGTGTAGTTTTGCAGTTATATATCCTGATATCCATGATTTTGTCCTAAAGTAAAATACTGCAGCACCTGTTCACTGATTTGAAATTTCCCTGTCATTCTTACATTCCTCAATATGTTTTTCTTGTTTCTAAGTAGTTTCAGAAGTGTTTATTCTCTAAGACAGGTCTTCACATTCTTATTTATTTTTCCTGGTTTCATTACTGGTTTTTTTTTAATTACATGTGCTAAGTAACAATGTCTGAGGACTCCATGTCCTTGTTTCTGCTGCTTTTTCTCTTTTGCAAGGCTCTGTAATATATTCCAGTCATACAGTAATGTGAAGGCATGAGCTTGCCATTTCTGCCTATTAAATCTCTGATCACCATCTTCTGTTTTCTGGTCAAACACACCATATGCCCCTAGTAATACAATTTGTTTGATGCCTGCCCATAACATGAGGTATTTCCCTCCAGGTGGGACGGGTACTTATCTTAATGAAAGAGAAGAGCACAGGCACCAGGTGTCCTTCATTCCCATTCTCATCTGTCCATCAGTGTGGAGAACTGGCAGCAGCTCTTTCACTCATTTTTGTCTATGCCACAGACCTGCTATTAGGTCACCCAGTTTGAAATGCAGAAGGTAGCACCAGCCCCTTCTAGAAACAGTCTAATGTACCAAGCAGGCACTTACATGTTGGATACCAGTTTTGACAAATTTTTACTGACTGGTTACTTAAATAAAATATTCTCCAAATATGAGAAGTGTTTTGCAGCAAAAAAATAAGCACCACAGACCTTGCTCCCTTAAGATGAGAATAATTTGTATACTAAGATGACTAGAATGATTTAGATAAAACAGACATATCAGATCAAACCAAACTTCAGTTTAATCCAGTAGATGTTGACAATAGCCATTGGTGTATTCTTAGCCAAGAGTGCAAGCATGGGACAAGTGAAGTGAAATTTAACCATCTCTTCATTAAAATTGGCCCAACGCGATTCAAACCATGTGAACTCATAGCACCCACAATGTTCTGTATCAGGGAATTCCACACTTTAATTGTGTGTTACAAGAACAACCTCTTGTCGTCTCCTTTGCACTTCCTGATTGGTAGTTTTCTCTCCTAGGTTTTATAGAGAAGAAAAACAGATGACAGACAGTTCTCCTTCTATCCTTTTAATGGCACTCATTATTTAGTAGATGTCTGTTGTGTACCCCCATCTCTCTAGTCTGCTCTGTGGTTCCTGTGTGTCTCAGAAAACATCTTAGACTTCCGAATGTCCCTGTTGCCCTTGTCTGAGTCTTTTGCAGTTATATCATTTTATTTTTGAGATGGAAAGACCAGAAGTACATAGAATGTTCGAGCTGTACAATATTAGTCTTCTCTTTTGGTTTATATTTGTTTCCTCAGAATCCCTAACATTCAATCTCCCTTGCTTGTTTTTGGGTTTTGTTGCTGGTTTTTTGTTGGCTTGTTTTGGTTTGTTGTTGGTTTGTTTGATTTTTGTTGTTGTTGGGTTTTGGTTTTGTTTTTGATTTTGTCTGCTACTGAATAAACATATTAAGTCCACAGTTTCACAGAGCTGTTCATCAGAACCCTAAGATCTTGATTCTGGGTAGTAATGGTCAGCTCACAATATATGAAAAGTTAGGACTTAGAGGACCGTGAGACTGAAATACAGATAAACCTGAGCACAGCCTGGAACAGTAGAGATGAACATAGAGAGCTTCAATACTAGAAAATAGTAAAGGGCAAGTGGAGAACAGAAAGGAAGCTGAAAGGAAAGAAAGAGGCAGAGAGATTCTCCAGAGAGATACTGAGTACCAAGGGACACAGAAGGGAAAATAGCCCTCCAGACATATGAGAAAGCACAGACAAGGAAAGGAGGAATTCATTTAAAGGACAACTGTCCTCAGTCTTTGCATTTAAAACTGTAAAGAATATCAATTTTTTTTTACAAATAAGACAACTTGAGAGAAAAGTAGGGTCCTACCGGGAATAAAATGACCGGTTCTTCATTTTCCATTATAGCCTAAGAAAAAAAAATCAAGTCTGCTGGCACTGGCTTTGGTAGAAACTACAGAACAAATGTACGTGTAGCTTAGCAGTACTTTAAGAGTTGAGAAAATAATCTACAAGTAAACAGCCTGTAAAAATAAATGGGTACAATCTTTCCTAAATGGCCTCCAAAGGGAATTGCCCATGTTGCATGCTGTATAGACAGTGCTTGTCAGACAACAACTTTCTCAGCAAGATCCAATGGATACAAGATCTAATTAATACTGTCAAAAAAATCTGTTGCCACATTTCTAAACTCAGGAGTTGTTCACAAAGCACTGAAATCTGTGCATCTGGCAAAACCTCCCTCTGACCCATAAAACTGCTGGTTCAAACACGGTGCTTGAGAGTAACAGTTGAGGGCTAGTTTTAAAAGGCTTGTTGCTATTACATGGCTTTCTCTAAACTGCAGATGAGAAAGTTATTCAAGAGATGGTAAACTCCAAGTCACAGTGTACTTCACATTCTGGCTTTTGTTTCTCATTAGCTGAAGTGATATTTCTTGGCTAGTATTTTTATCTGTTTAATTAGTAACAAATGCTAGAGTGATAACTCTGAAGACTTTGCGTCGTTCACTGTATAGATAGAGTGCTGCCAGCAAAAAACAAGATTTCCAATTATGAGCTGCCAAATTCCTTTAGCCTTGTTACAGAACATCCACTCAGAATGACAAATTAATTCATTTTCCTTGCCAATCTAGTCATTGTGCTCTCCACTGAGACTGTCAATAATTGCCAGTTGCGATGCTGGAAATTGTGATGGTTTATGAGACACTTGGCTTGCTTGCTGGTGGCAAGGGATAAGAAGTAGGTTTGACAAAATCACCTGGAACTTGTACCCTACAGCACTGGTAAAATCTCACACCCAAGAAAAACTTTCATGCCTAAATGGTGACCAATGACCTCCCAAACAAAACATTTTAAGAATCGAAAAGAACAAATTCATAAAAGAAAATATGACATTTAGAGGTAAGAACTCTCAATATAAAATTATAAAGTCACTGACAAAAACTATGCCGTGTTAAATTTTACAAAGAATATTAGAAAACAAAATTCCTTAGCTGTATGAATTTCAAAAAGTCGACAAAAAAACCAAGAGAAGATAGTAAGAAGAAGAAGAAGAACAGGAATGCAATCACAATGAGGTGGAGATTAAAGATATCTGAGATGTGGCCCCCAAACTAAATCAATAGTCTACCTTAGTTCCTCAAAAAATATGGATATTGACAATATAGGAGGTCAGTGAATGGAAATGGTGTTAGTGGAAATAAAAATCATTTCATCTTAAGTGAAAGAAAAACTTAAATATTTAAATGACGGCAAGAGTAAAGAAGAAAAATTACCTCAATAATCTCCACCCCAGTATTCTGAGAAAACTGGCACTCACAGCTCTCATTTACAGTATCACAATGTGTTGGGCATAATATCATTTGACTGAATTACAACACATGTAATGGCCACGTTTGAGGATGAAGGGTGAAAAAAGTGCCCAGACAAGTCTGTGTCCACTGAGAAGATTGCTGTGATACATTAGACACTAGAACGGAGTTTGAAGAAACTAGTGATCAATAAAACAGATATACATAGAAATGGAGATAGAATGCAATATGGATTTAGCAAAGGTTGACTGTACCGCACAACCATATAGTCTTTACTCAGACATGTGTTAAAAAAGAGAATGGGAATTAAATATACTATGATTACACGGATTGCTACAAAGTGGTGGTACAGGTCAAGATGGGAAATTATTAACTGAGTGGAAAAAGAGAATGATGACTAGAAAAACTGTAAACTGAGTAAAGCAGTAGGTAAAAGAAAGACAGCAATCAGTAGTATCGAAAGAGCATGGGTCTGTGTAAAATGAGGATTAGTATAAGAGTTTCTTATAGATTGATTCTGTGATACTTTTCTATTTATTCAGCATTTTCAGTAATTGTCTTGCCACAAGAAGCAGGAGTGAGCTAGTTAGATCTATTGATGACAAAACGTGGGGAAGAACTGTCAATGAAGAGAAGAATCCAGAACTCTCTGTAGGAAGTACTACTTTAACAAAATCTGATTAAATTCAACAGTGGAGAGGTACAGTGAGTCGCTTAATAACTAAAGAAAAGCATTTCTGCTAGGACTTGATCATTTAGAAAGGAGTGAGAGAGAAAAATGCCTGGGTGTAAGAGGCTATCACAATACCCACCTTAGGAATGTAGGATGGTTGTATAAAACAGAAATGCAATCACGGGATGTTCTGGTACTAATGTTATTGATAAAGGCGATGGGAAGGAAATATTTGTGAAAGCAGAGATGTTTCAGGCAGATGTGACTTGCTTTTTTCAGAAAAATTAGGTTTTGCTAGCAAATTTCCACCCAGCTCCAGCAGTGCTACAGTCCTGGAGTGTCAACAGCATTGTCTCTTGGGTAATCTCTTAGTCTCTTCATGATGCTTTGAAATGACTTGAGATAAATGGCACATCCAAGCTGTACTCAGTGGTGAGCTGATGGCATCATTCCACTTCCCAGAGCACACTCAGTAGCTCCTTTTTTGATTGTGTTTGCTGCCATGGTTGCTTAGGGTTTTGTTAGCAAGTACAGGCTGCCAGGTCTGCATCAGGGCAATTCCTACATTTCCTTCTTACGCCTTTTTTTTTGAGGCTTTGTAGCACCAGCTGCTTTGAAGAGCTGGGGCTGTTTGGAAAGAGCACAATATCTAAGTGTTCCTTTGCATTTCCGAATGTCTGCTATTGAATATTTTTGTGGGGGTGGCTCAAAGGTTAACAGGACTTTCAACAGAAAAAAATTCAAAATTGTAACTCAGCTTAATAAACCCATGAACATCCTTCACAACTTCTGACCTGGGCACTTCCATAGTGGCTCACAGGCTCTGTCTGGACCAGTCTCTCAAAAGCCAACAGGTGCTTGATAGAGGCACTATCAGTCCTAGTTTGCTGCATTTTTCTTGCATTTGGCAAAACATGCCACTCCTTGCTATCTCCTTGAAGATAAGCAGTGTATTGTCTCTGAATATTGTCTTAAAGTAAAAGCAATCAAAACTCAGGACTGCAATTCCGTGAGAAAATTCCCCCCCACTCCAGGCACTTTACACAAGACTGACAATACATTACAGTTCAGAGCTCAAATGAAAAAATATCTGGGTGGGGTGGGAGGGGACTTGTCTGTTCCTTAAGGAAAAATTAAAACATTTTCTCTCTCTTTTCTTTAATGATGTGGAGTGCAGAGCCATTCTAGCTTCTGGGAAGTCTTTGTGCTTACCTAGGACCTGAGAGCAGCTTCCCAGGCAATCCCTAAATCTTCGTGAAGGTCCCTGGAGGCAGAGGGATCGCCTTTCCCCCGCAAAGCCCCTGGGCTGAGTCCTTGAGAGCTGCAGAAGCATCTGTACCGCCAGGGCAGACAACTCTCATTCACAGCAGACTCTAAAGCTCTCTGCCTTCCCTCTGATTATTTTGACAGTATAGTCTAAAAGCGGTGGGTTATCCAGAATCAAGGGGGTCATCATCTTGGACCTGCAATCTGTTTGTTCAATCAGTGGTGGAGAAAACAGGCAGCAGTTTAATGGGATTTTGCCTTCATCCTCACAAAAGGATTTCAAAATTATGTTTTGCCAAAGCCTGGTTTGCTTTTGCTGAATTGGTCTAAAAATACATTATCTAAAAATTCCTAGGCAGCTGTAGACAATAATTCTTCCCAAAAGCATTGATAACAGTGGAATAGCTCTTGGGATGAACTGCTACTCACAGAAACAACTGCATAACAGTACCTGCTAAATGATGTGGCACACGTTGTCAGAGCTGGTCTATACAGTTCACAGGGAAAAACTCACAGAATCACAGAATGTTAGGGATTGGAAGGGACCTCAAAAAATCATCTAGTCCAATCCCCCTGCCAGAGCAGGAACACCTAGATGAGGTTACACAGGAAGGTGTCCAGGCGGGTTTTGAATATCTCCAGAGAAGGAGACTCCATAACATCCCTGGGCAGCCTGTTCCAGTGCTCTGTCACCCTCATTGTGAAGTTTATTTTCATATCTAAGTGGAACCTCCTGTGTTCCAGATTGTACTCATTGCCCCTTGTCTTATCATTGGTTGTCACCGAGAAGAGCCTGGCTCCATCCTCATGACACTCACCCTTTGCATATTTATAAACATTAATGAGGTCACCCCTCAGTCTGCTCTTCTCCAAGCTAAAGAGCCCCAGCTCCCTCAGCCTTTCCTCATAAGGGAGATGCTCCACTCCCTTAATCATCTTCGTTGCCCTGCAGTGGACTCTCTCCAGCATTTCCCTGTCCTTCTTGAACTGAGGGGCCCAGAACTAGACACAATATTCCATTCTTAACTCATTCTTAACATAAAGAGCAAACATTTTTTTTTTCCCTGAAGAAATCAGGTAGCCTGCCTTCACTCATTTGTAGTGTTTTATAATTTATTACCATTACAATGCTTACAGATTTGGGTTCAGTACAGATCCTTAAGCTTATCTCTAACCTCTTTTTATCTCTCATCTCTGCTAATGTGAAGATTAGTTTTTGTGAACATTGAAATGCATCGTCTCTGCAGAATGTTAGCTTCTTGTCATCAATTCTTTGCATCACAAAGGCTGAGTTTTAGAAATTCCTTTGGCCTTTTTCCATCTTAAGCTCCTTGACTCACAGTCCATCTCCCCAAAAGATATTTCATGCTCTGTCAGGATGCTGGACAACAGAGCTGGTTTTCTCTCACGCTGAGTAGGATCTGGCAGTGTACTACAACCAAATCGGTTGGCTGGCATCGCTCACTGTATAGCAGTGGGAGATGATATTGTGTGTCTCACGTATGACGCTGTCTCTAATTAACCAAAAGTCTGTGGTTCCAAAGCTAAATGTGGGTGCTGGGAACTTCAGCTCTGGGATATAAGTTTCTGTGCCATCTTCAGCATGTTGGTTCTGGGCTTAAGGAAAATGTTTTTCTAGTTTCATATTCCCAGTGGAGTTTCAGTGCTTGTCAAGAAAGAAGTGTATTTTATCAGCTGTCCTAGTGTTTCAGGCATTACTCCTGGCAAAAGTTTCTCACTCTTTTCTCAGTGAGAGAGTGAAAAGCTTTACCTTTATGATCACATCTGTATTCCCTGTTACCAAGATTATTATATATACTAAATATGGTTTTCTTCTTTTTGCTTGTATTTTTGCCTGGAAGACAAGTATACTTTGTCATTGAACTCCTTCCATGCTAATACTGACAATTTGTTCAAGTTTTAAAAGCTATTTTCCTGTTAAATCCTCACTTTTTAGCTGTCCTAAATCTTCATAGACCAACCATTGTTGCCTTACTTCATGCGACAGAGAGAACTGTATGTTTCAGTGAACTGAACCAACCTGTGGACCTGTTCAGGTAAGAACACACAGCCTTACAGACTTCTATGTGGATCATCATACAACTTTCATGATAACGAAAGGCCATAGCTGCTAAGTACACCTCTGCATTATCAAGCTGTGGACAAGTGGGTCAAGACAAGTATGCAGAATGAACTTATGCATCAATCAGATAATTAACATTCAGCAATGAGGCATATTTTCCCATCGCTTTGTTATGGAAGGACTCTGGCACCCCTCAGCACAAGTGAGTTTATCCTGCAGGGTAACTTTTCCTTCATTTGGAAATCTGCACTTGTGCCTTGAGCTACTGGTCTACTCAATTCACTTCTTGTTTAGTACACCTTCGGCTGCACCTTCAGGCAGCTTCCTCTTTTCTTCTGTCCACCCCACTGCTGAGGATGTCACCAAGGCATGGGAAGCAGAGAAAGGCCAAAGGTTTATACCATGGATGCCTCTGTATCTCTCTGAGAGCATTTGTTTACCTCTCTGATCACGGCTAAGCATATAAACAGAGGCAACTGAGCTGTAACCAGATTTGCCCCTTTTGTACATCATATGGGGCAAAGAGGGTGGCTGTAATGGACAGCTGAGCATCACAGCACCTTACATGTTATGCATTAAATAACACCTTGTGTAAATGTTCAGTGTTCAGCACCATTACTGAGGTGTTCATGAAAGACTACAGGACAGCTTTTATTGGATTGGAAAATTAAAACTGGACCATAGCATCACACAGTGGGCAATGTCAAAAGAACTATCTTTATTAAAAGAGCTATACATGGTAGACTAAGGAATTCATAATATTTCATTAAAGAGACCGTATTTCCTTCCAACAGTTAGTCATCTTTAACAAAACAATTGAAAACGAGGCTTGTTCTCAATTCTGGTCTGTAATCCAGATTTAGTATGAGCTTTGATTTTGAGAAAAAATGTTTTTTGAAACATCCAGATGAACAAAGAAAATATCACAGTTCTCTTATAAAAAATAACAATAACAGGAGCTAACAAAAATTCTTGATTATTAAGTTTATCCTAAGAATAGTTTTTATCAAATGTTAATAATCTTCTTGAGCTAAACTGAGCACTGAGCAAAGATATTGCATGTGTAGCTGCACAAGCAGTATTAACAAAGTTCAACAAACCCAAATCTTCTGGAAGTATTTTAATTTCAACATTTTTCTCTAGGATTTGGGATTAAATTTCTGATCCAAATAAGAGAGAGAAGCAGAAGCTAGTTCCCAAGTGACTGTTGGACTGGGACGTGGAAGCCATAGGTAGGTGTAAGTTCCTGTCTATATCAGACAGAAGTGATTCCACTGCAGAGAAAGTATTTCATTTCACATGAGTGCCTCCAGTATTGCTATTCTGAGAATAGCTCTTTCTTTAGGTTTTACACCAAGAAAAAAATGTTTCATAGTCTCTTTTTCTTTTCCAATATGGAATGAAAACAAATTTCCAAATCTCCCACTTGTTTGGTTTTTAAAATTTTTTTCCCTGAACTGGAATTCTCATTTTCCAATTAGCTCAAGAATCACATGGTCCATCTTATATTTTAATGCCAATCTTAGAGATGTCATAAGCAGAGTCTCCAGCAAAAAAATGAATTATTTATATGAAGGGAGTGAATCCCAGAACATCGCAAGTTTCCTGCATGAATACTTTTGTGCCTCTCGTTTGTCACACACTTCATCCCATATTTGGTTCTTGTCAGATTGAGAGCAAAGGCCCTGAGTAGCTGCCCCAATAGGAACATCTGCTCTTCCCCTTTATTTCCAGAGCCCAGAGAAGGTAAAAATACAACACTGCTATAATGGGAATGTTTTATTACCCTCTTTGTATCTGCCATGTCCCTGTGCTTGCAGTCAAATAGGGAAGATGGAAAGATTTCTTCATTCTTCATGGCTCTGCTCATGTGCATGGTGAGTCCTGTCACATCGGCCTCATCTGCCTGAATGCCATGCTATGGTTTATACAGGTCCTGCATGGCTACAGAGAAAGTGGAATAGCTTTTGTATTCCCCAAAAATTTAAATGGGAAAGAGGCTTCTACAATTTTACTATTTGTTATTTAAAGTCTTTTGTTTTTTCCTATACCAATTAAATTATCTGATTTAGTGCTAAGAGTTCTCATGGGGTGAGTGGTCACCAGCAGTCCCTGAGGGGTCAGTTCTTCATATCATGGAGAAACCATATATCTGAACCACCCCCATTTGATTTGCAGGATTCTCCTCCAGAACCACAAATCTGGAAGAGTCTAGATATAACAGGAAAATGTACGAGCTATGAGGAAAGGCCTTAATGAAAAGGAGTGGACATGAAGAGAACAGTCTTGGGAGATAAATACCTATTATGGAGGGTACTTCCTTCAGAAATACCAGGAACAAAGCAATATAAATTACATGCAGAAGAGAAATAATCTATCTGTGATTAGGTCAGAAATGCATGTGTCTGTAATAATGAGTTTCTCAGATGCTACTGCATATTAGGCCTGTTCAGTAGTATCCCTGCTCCTTGACTTTGATGCTTCTCCCCAGCTCCAGGCTGTGACTCCAGGTTTTAGATGTGTTTCACCAGGAGCTCCACAACCTGTTGCCTGCAATGGCCCTGGTGCATCTCCAGAAGGCTTTGAGTGCTTTTTCTGCCTTAACTGACAGGAGCAAAGCCTTCTGGGATAATTAGTGCTGCTTCAATTGGACAGGTAGCGGATGGGAAATAAACAGGTTCAAGAGCTCAGGGGACATCCGTGTTGCTGTAGGCAGGGAGGCAGTGGAAAAAAAATATAGCTAAGCAGTTGGAAAAATATTTATTTATTTATGTTCCTTTCCTTTTGAGATGTGAGATGAGGGCCAGCTCCAATATGAACTCAGTTTTTTTCTAAGCAGTTGCCAACTCTCTCCAGCCCTTGAAAATGTCTTCCCACATAAGTCTATGGTCAGCTACAGTGATGACCCATTTGGAAATGTTTTTCCTTATTGTTAACTGTGAAAGGAGATAATTTGTTACATAAATAATGAATTAGATGTGTATTAATTTAGAACGGCTTGTCTGAACGGTTTGCAAAGCAGCTGTGTGATTTTAGGCAGTCATATGCTGACAATTAACAACTTATTCTAAGCCAAATCTGTTTAAGCTTATTATGTGTATCACACAGTGTGGAATTTCTTCATAGGTTTTAGTACTTCTAGCTGTATACTATTGGCTGCATAGTAGTTAAAACTGCCAAAGATTAGTAAAAATCCCAGTTAAATTACTGACAGGCAGAGGGAACTTCCAAATACATTCCAGTTATTAATCTGCTAGTGATACTTTCCTGTTGTTGAAAGGTTGGGAGACCTCATTAAAATCTTCAGTTTTTCTTTATGGAAAACTTAATACAAGTCCAGGAAGGCAACATTAAATTGAATATTGATAATATATTACCAATGTATTATTCAATTAAGAGATGGAGCAGTTCAGTTCATAGTTCAAAGCAGCATGCATGGCTTATACTTACGAGTCTGATTGCTCGTTGTCTTTCCAAAAGCAATATGTCTCAAAATTTCAAAAGACTCATCTTGTGCTCTTACAGAATTTGGGAATATCTGAGACAACTCGTTTTAAAAATATGTTTTTCTTTTAAATGTTTCTTCTTAAACATTCAACAAGTTTCTTTTATTTTTTGAGTGTGCCATGCATCAAAACAGGAATTCTGTATTTTGATTGCTCTGACCTTGTTGAAAGCTAACAGGATCCTTAAAAAATCTTGAAGGGCTGCCACAGAACAGCACAATTCTTCAAAGCCTCTCTTAACCATGTAAGCTTTCTCAGCTCAATACTTCTAGAAAGGTAATCCTAAGGATGATAGCATGACTCTTTTATATTTGCCATTAGTATTTGCAATATACACCACTATATAGCTTGGACTCAAGTACACACAGATCACCATGGCCCATTTTCTACAAAAGTGTCCCTTCTCTAAGAATGTGGTAATTGTTTAAAAAAAAAATTTAGAAGTTAAAAAGAAATAAAAAGACAAGCTTTTACACAAAATTCCAGAGCATTTTTTGCCGCACAAATTTAGTCGTAGTCTCCCAAGCATGTGGACCTTTAAGCATTTTCACAGGAAGAATTGTTCATGCTGTGTATCAAGTCCTTAATAAAATCACTTATAGTAAAACTTGTTTCGCTAGAAAAATGGTATAGAAAATTGGCTAGGAGTCAGACAAAACTCAAGAGTATCAAGATTGTGTATTTCTGTGCTTTCCAGCATGACAGTTCCCCAGCTTCCCACTCTCCCACATTATCTGAGCGCCCGACCCACAGCTAAGAAGGAAAAGGAACAACTCTGTGTCATTGCCAGGAAATATGTCCTACTGTAAGGAAATTTTAGGAGTTTCTTCATTAACAATGTTCTCTACTAGTGTTTTGGGATATCTGCACTCTCATCTGTGGAAGGAAGCTCTGCATTCCATTTAATATTGTATGAATACACTCAGTCCTGCCCCCTTTGCTTGTCTTTGTCTTGATGCTCCTTGCTTTTTCCATTTCCCTCTCTTCTCCACCTGATGTTTTTCTTCCATTACCTACCCAGCCGCATTTTTCCTCTCTAATCTATCTGCTCCTTCAGCGACAAATCAAATTTTTCAGATCTAGAATTCGGTATTCCTCCTTTCCAGACACATGGACAAACTTTTCCCCTCAAACAAATATTAAAAAAAAAAAAAGTAGGAAAGCCTGCAGGAATAGTTTAATCAAAATGTCTTTGGGGTACAACCTGCCTGCAGACAAACCATTTCACCAAATTTAGTCAATGAATAATGAGTTTCAGTATCACCACTCTCTGATCTCTCCCTCAGTAGAGTAATTCAGCTGTAGTTAAGTGGCCAAAATTGCTGCTAACATAAGAGTAAACGGAACTGCTATAAAACTGAGGAGCAACATTTTTTAAACCTGACGAAAGGAAATATTTTCTTATGCAGAAAATATTTCATGCACAGTTGACACAAAGAGCTTAGAGCAATACAGAGAAATACAGTGATTTCTACAGAGAGTATGAACATCCAATTACATTACAGAGATTTCAGTTCAAGACTTAAATGGCTATTATCAAATCTACCAGAGTCAGACCAGGATGAAACTTTCCTAATAGCAGATTATTTCATAATTTTTCATAACAAAACTTGCTGAACGTTCTGCCGAACCTTTTGGCAATTCAGACAATTACCAGGAAAAGATAGTATATCAAATAGCTTGAGTCTACTTAATTATAAGCAAAAGAAGTAGCATCATATCAGATCATACATGGATATTTCATTCATGTTAGGAAAAATTACAAAGATTCATCCCATTTTTTTTTAAGATCAAATTTCTCCTTCTTAACTAAAATGAGCTGGTCTTACATTGCATTTCTTCCTCTCTACTTCCTTGTTTTTCCAGTTTCACTTTCTGCCTCTGCATACCTCCACCTGCATAGTACAACCGCTTCCTCTCCTTCTTCATTCAGACTGGCAAGTTCTGATTCCTCAGCTAAGTTTCTCTAGTAAATGAAGCAGCCAGTAAAATTAATAAGATTTTCATAACATTTCTCTGTAATTCTCTCTTACTCAATTTTCTTATACGATTGTGCAGCTGAAGAAAAGGGATAAAGTGTCAGAGTATTGTACGGATCCAAACCAACCCCTTTGAACTCTGATTTTACAGCAGAAGCATCAAAGAAGAATTGCTACTCCAAGGCTTTTTATCAACAGAAACTATAAAAAAGAAATTATAAAAGAACATATTCACATTCTTACCTCAATTTCCCATTCTAACTTCAGGAAGCTCCTATTGACTTTGATGATGTAGGATTGAGCCTGTGGGCCCAGATCCTCAAAGGTATTATACTTAAATGTTGCAAAGCTACTTTTATTCACTCTGAAACCTCATGGGTTTCTCAGCCCAAATATAACTTCCCAGGCAATGAAAGGTGAGGGTCAAGGGCTGACTTAAAAAAACCAAACCAAAACAAAACAAAAAAAGACACAAAACCAAAAACAAACAAACAAACAACAACAACAAAAAACATAAGTCAGCTGAGGAAGGATCTGCCTAAATTAGCCATGGCTGAAGATCAGAGAAGTGAAACTAGGCATAGTCATCTGCCTCTGCATACCCTCTAAGTGTTCTGACATTTCTCTGCACCGATATTCTGGTGATTTTGGTGTGCAAGAGTTGGTTGATGGCTGTATCTGTGTGATGACGGCTAACATACACCCAATCCAGCTCCAAAATTACACATAAGTAAAAAGCTGAATAGGTTCTGGACCCCATGCAGCCGTGTCAGCACACAGGGCTAATTCACCTGGGTGAAATGCAGCTCTGATACAGGTATGTTGCTTCTGGAGACATTTTGTTCAGATTCAAGTTACACATCTGTCCATAGAGCTGCCCTATTTATTGCAGACCCACAAGGTCTCCTGTTGAAACCCTTCCACTGTCTACAAAGTATTACATGGTGATTGCAAGAGAGCACACAATCCGTGTTGAAAGACTCTACTTGACATGCAGGAAGGTGACATTGTGGCCCTTAACTTGGAGATTAGACTTGGATCTAATCTAAATCCCAGTTGTGGGCTGGTACAGGGTTCTCAGCCACTGTTAACTCCCAGGTTGGCCTCAGCATTTAGGCTGTGTAGTGTCAGGTCACTAGTTAGTCAATTACAGTATTTAAACACCCACCCAGTCAAGTGGTAGCTTGGCAGAGACTTTGAGCACTCCAATGGTGTATGTGTATAGGGATGCTGAAGAAACACCTTTGGGGACATGGATATCAGTTTCACTAACCTGGAGAACCTCCCTTTTCTGTTTCCAGTCTACTGTAATACTTCAAGGACAGGACACTCTTGCCTTGATTGTGGACTCACCTCATCGTGATGGGCCTGTCAGGGTGATGAGGACTGTGGGTTACCATCATGGGGCAGCTCTGCCCTCCTTGCTGGGGCAGAGCAGGACAGCAGCCCTCAGAGGCAGGGCATTGCCTCTCCAGCCCCACCATCACCCCCTACCCTTGCAGGGCACCAGGTCCTCCTGGTACGTGAGACAAGAAATAACAAGGCCAAGGAGTATCACAGCTGCAGGGGATAAAAGATATCCAGCTCCATCTACCCTGCTGCTGCCTTTGATTCCCTCCCCAGCTGCATTTGTCAGGCCCACCATCTTTCACTGTGCTCCATCACCTCTAACTCTTCTCTGTTCCTCCGTTTTTATGGAAACTCATTTATAAAATGAAGACAGTTATATTTATAATGTAGAGCATGCTGGAATACTTAATCTTTCACTCCATTTTTTTCAAGTGTGCCTTACTCAGACATGGACTGATAAGATGACAAGTGCTAAAACAATCTGTGAAATGATGCATGGACTTTTAAGCAAATTAATAAGTGCCTTGGAGCAAAGATATATATAATCACAGAAAAATCTGACTCTTTTCATAGGAGATATATCCTTGAAATACTGTTTTATCTGGTTAATTAGAGTTAAGGGGTGGAAACACTGGCTTTCCGGAGATTAAAGAGAAGGCTTAAAATATTCAGATGGGAATTTGTTTTATATAATATACTACATACACACTTAAATATTAAAGTTTGATCCTTTAATATTTAACCAATGGACAGTCCACTGAGACATCTCTTTCATTTCCACTGGGGTCCTGGTACAAGCACCAGCTAGTTTTAATAGACATCACACATTTAAAAAAAAATAGGCACAGTTAAGTCACAGTTCAGCTAAGAGCCATGGGGCACAATATGTTGCATGGGTCAAAAGCGCACGTCCTAAAGGAACTAGTGAACTAGAACAGTGTCTTTGTTATTAATCCGGAAATTGCATTTTTAGAACATATATTGCTGACTATATAAGTCTCTTTTTTTTTTCTTCCAGTAATTTTTTTTCACATGAACAGAGCAAATATCTCTCTTTGTTCCTTATAAAGATCTTTTAACTGTGCTCCTGTTCCAGCTGGGCAGTGACAATCCCTTATGCATCTTAACATTTATGTTTATGCAGGCTAAAAATGTTCATGCTTATACTCCTACTAGACATCTTTAATACACACTTCCATCTGCCAGCGACCTGCTTGTGACCTTTTTCAGAAATGCAAGGTAACTTGGCTAGCTCTATTTCTGGTCCTTCTGAAAAAAGGGATTGTCAGGTCAAATTGTGACAGTTTAAGTGTGATGTCTGATATTGACTGCTGTCCAGCAGGGACTGTAAGCGCTGTGTCTCCCACTTCATTCAGGACCTTACTATTGACTTGCACTATCATCTTAAGGTTAGTCTTTTATCTCCTGTGCTTCCAGGCAAAGAAATAAATGACACTGGAGCAAACTGATGTACCGCAGCCCAGGGACACTCCCCTCATGATGCTAGTGGCTGAATGACTTCAATGCCCACAAATTATCTGGCCACTGCACAGTGTGTTGGGGACAGCCGCAATTATTATTAAAGCATGTTTCTGTAGCTCACTTCCAAATAAAATAACTTCTCCAAGATATCTCTTTGTGCATGCATGTGTACTTTGAACAATGTGGAACAACTTCATTAAAAAATGTCCCTCTGAAATGAGTCAGGAAGGTAAGGGAGATACCAAAAAAAAAAAAAAAAAGAACTCCAGTGTTGTTTCCCTTTTTTAAGTGGACGTTATTGCTAAAATATTATTATTTCACCTTTTTCTTCCTCTTTCCATCCCCGAGGCTTGTGAAACCACTTTCCTAATGCCCATATTTGTGCTTGCCAATCCTTTCCAACAGCAGTGCACGTCCTCATGGTTACTTCGCTTCCAACCCTGATTTTTTAATATAAAAATTAAATGTGGGATATTAGGAGCTTTGAAGTAGTCCTTTTAATAGACTAGGAATCTGAAAGAGCTGGGGGCATGGAGGGCCCCTGCTAGTTACTCGCCAGGGTCAGTAGCAAAAGAGTAGAGGACAGAAACATCTTAAAAATTCCTGTCTTTCACCTTGTCATTTTAGTGTTTTTTCTACATAAATAAAACAGTTAAAAACTGAGGGTTTCAAGAATTACAGCATACTGTTTGGTCTGACCTTTGACCTAATTTGGTTTAACAATGGAATAACAGACTCTTCAAAATACGTAAGTTATTGGTAATTAGTAAATAGCTTGCAAGTAGACTCCATTCAAATATAGTTTGTAAATCAGTTGCACTATTATTTCTCTTGTATCTGATTGGAATGATTGTCATTTAGACTGTGGAAAATCTTAGATCAACAGGCTATATGTACCTTTGAAGCAGATGGTTGTACCTCCTGTATTTATGCTGCATGCAGCAGTTGTGCTGACCATATTGAGCCAGGAATACTGAAAAGACTCACTGTGTGTATTGTTATTTCTCACTTAGAAACTTTTTTTGCTTAAGTACCACAGCTTTTTAATGTCTTCTGTTAATTTGACCAGCCGTTCTTGTGTTGTAAATGTGCAGAAATTTTGGGAGTCAGAGAACAGTTTGTTCTGTCCCTCTCTTCAGAAAAAAAAAAAAAGGTAGTGAAAGCAATTTATTCGTTAACTACAAAATATACATTTGTTTCCCTACTATATGCAGGGACAGATACAGCTTCAGTTTAATTGGGCAGCATTAAATAATCTGCCATATTTTATTCCAGGATAAATCCATATAATTTTATTCTTCATGTCCACTTTCCAAGTGCAGTTCCTCACCTGGATTATTCCATGTCTGGGATCTTTTTTCATCTCCTTTACTAGACATGAAAACCTACTCAAGCCTTGAGGAAACCTTTACTGAGACAAATAAGTCAACTGAGGTTTTTTTTAACCTGGATTTTAGCAAAAGAAAAGTTGAAAACTCCTGCCTCATTCCACACATGAAAACTTTGCTCAGTGTTGCCTTAGAATAGCTCAGTCTAGTGCAAAGAGATTAACGACAATGAGGTTTCAGTTTTTACAGTGTTAATCCATGATATTTTCACGATCCTTCAAGCATAGCATTATTTTCCTAATCCCAAATTTCCCTACTTGATCCCATCCTTGCTTATTTTTCCCATAAAAATTCAATTTATACAAGAAGGTAACTAGAGTCTTTACAGTTAAATCTGATAGTACATTCTTGCTATTATTATTATTACACTGAATGTAGCCATTAAGTCAATAAGATAGAAAGACAGGCCTTTTATTCTTTCCTGCCCTTCAAACAGGACTATCACCCAGGAGAAGTACTGAAAGGTGAAGTGTTGATGTGATAATTTTTCCTTCTACTTAGTCTTCATGAGTATTTGCAGATGCTGTACATCTGCTACTTTGTATTAGTGAGAAGAAAAACACTTAACATGATGCCTTAAGATGCTAGTTAAAAATTTTACTCACAAATATGAGTCAAAAAGGAGAATACACACAAGTTTTCAGATTTTCTTAGGTTTTGAATTATGAGGATATTGTCATAAATGCAATTTTTTATTATTTTTCATTTCTTTCAGGTGAATAATGGAGCCTATCTGCTATTTCTGAGTAGACCTCAGTATCTGAAACAGTAATGGACAATTGAGAGAGTGTGGTAGTTACAAAATATGCCTTCAGGCTCACTAGTATCTCTAGAAATAAAAAGGTTTCGCACAGTTATTTAAACAATTGAGACCTACATTAAATAACAAAGGTAGGTTAATGCTAAGGGTTGATTCACAGTTTCTGTTGTTTAAAATTAAAAACTTCAAATGGATTTGTTAAGTGTCTCTCATGGCTGATGCCTCACAAGATCTGCAACACACCAAAAACAGTGTGAAGGTCAGGACACAGGGGTTATTTAGCCTTGTTTTTAATGTGCAGATTGTGAGCAAAGTCAACATCATGAAAGCAGCTGAAAGTTTTAGATAATTCCCTTTGCATTAAAGTTTCACTGGCCCTTAGTGAAAACTAATCATATTCTTAACTGTTAATTTTCCTACTTCCAGACTGCACTCCTTTGTCATAAGTAATCTTTATTACTGCTAAAGGCTTTATACTCCCCAACAATATTTAGGGAACCCAAAACATATTTTTTAACCTTTCTATGTAAACCTAACACTCATTCCTTCCACCACTTTTCCTCCAGTGACTATACAGGTTCTTTCAGCAGGGAGGATGTTTTGGCAAACTACTGTTCTCTTCAGACTGAGTATAGCTTTTGCCACGTTCAGCCCCAGATGGCTCTCCAGTGCTGCGGTCAAATGGGCAGGAAGGAGCTTCTGGCTTTGAGGTGACCGTGACCAGGCAGCTGCCCAGGTTGCCGATCCATTCACCTGCAGCGACAAGAGGTAACATCCACACACTCCAACCTGTCACAAACTTGCCTCCTGCCAGGGTCTTGCATCCCTATGACTGAGGTTCCCCTCCTTTGGCCGTGGAGGACATCAGAGTTGTCACACCACAATTCAACATCCAGCACCACTTAAGTCAGGCCAGCTGATAATCAGAACTAAAATGCTACCTAAATGGAAAAATACACCCTTTCCCATCAGTGGGGACTATTAGCATTTGCGGTGACTTGCCACAGTAGAGGTGAACAAGGACACCTCTCTAGTTGTCCATTGCTAATGGGCAGCCACTGTGAGGTAATTTAGGACACCTCTGTGCTTGCCCATTGCTTATGGGCAAAGTTATGTCCTGTTCTGTAATTTACTTACTCTCTAGCAGCATTTGCCCATATCCAGGGAGACAAACAACTTTCAGGGAGCTGCGATACCTTCCCAAGGCTGGTAGGAGGTTGTGGGGAGGCTCTGGGCCCTCACTTCCCTGCAGGACCAGGGAGGTGGGGATGTAAATAAAGCCGCAAAAAGCCAGGTAGAGCTCGGGCAGAGGGGTCTTCTCTCTGCGCAGCCAGAGAGACCATGCTTGCTCCCAGTTATCCCAGGAATGGCACCAACCTTCCAATATTCACAGGAGAAATCCCAGCGGAGCCTTGTTAGACCTGGTCAAACTATACTTGAAGGTATAATAGGTTCAGGAGTTTTAGAAATAAAATACATTATTTACAACTAAAAGTATTTATTATTCAAGCTATTCTATTCAAGCTAAAAGAATTTTTAATGGCTAATGTATTAAATCCATTTTTTATGAATACTCAAATAATTTTGATTTCTTTTTTCCTTTTGTCAACTATTTTAAAAGCCATGTTGAGAAATAGCTTATTAAGTTCGTGTCATAAATGAGATTTCTATTTCTTTCTTCTCATCTCAGAAATATGCCAAAATAAAAATGAATAAATAATGTTTTTCATACCTTAACACTATTATGCTTAAAACTCAAAGTAGTGTCTATGCAAATTAAAGGTAAAATGTGTTTAATATTTGATCACTACATTCAAAGTTCGTGTCATGTATGGCCATTGAGAATGTAAAAATCTATCTCGTTTTATCAACTGTAAATGCAAGCAGAAGAATTCCCAATATCATGAATTTCAGGAAATTTTACTAAATAGTTGAATGATCAAATTTTTCCAACCGAAATAGAAGCAGTAGCAACTATTTCACTTATCAACAGAAACTTGTGGGAGATTCTAAATCACAGAAATGCAAAATAGAAAGACAGTGCAATACTCCTATGCAGGATGTGAAGGAATAAGAAGCTGCAGGATCCTCTCAAAGTTTCTGTGTAGAAGTCAATTGTAACGAGCCTCTGAAACCAGTGCAATGACTGGCAGAAGGATGATGTCTACCAGCATCATCCATAGTCTGCAGTAAACATATAGATTAACAAGCAAACTTTTAATCTGTGGAAGAATAAATGCTCTCACATTTTGACTGCACATAGTAACAGATTCTTGCTGAAAATATTGTGCAACTGTTGAGCCTGAAGTCACCTATGGCCAGCTATGCTACATTAATGCAGTTGCTTTTGTCAGTTGGATTTGTTATCTCTTCAGAAAAATGGAACTCAAATATTTTCAGGAAAATTTACTTCCACCAAGCTAGGATGATTGCTAGCAACTCCTGTTCTGCATGTGCATAAGGTTCAGCGTAGCATCACCAGGATAATCTATCTGATCCCTCGCTTCAGTGACCCCATCTTAAGGCAATGTAGGACTAGATGCATGATCATCATGGCCACCATAGCTTCAGGATTCTCTCAGATGTCTCCCACTCATACCACTGTGCACCTGGAGAGCACTCTGCCTTGTGTATATGCTGGACAACCAGTACGAAGGGCTTATGGTAGGTTTTAGTGCACTCTGTATTACATTCATGGCTCTCATTCTGCATCTTCTCAGTGAACTTCCTGTAATACCTTCAGGATAAGAAAGGCTGTGAAGGGGAAGAAGGCAGCAGGCAGTGGGCTAGTCCTGAAACTGCTGTGTGTGGGCTGTGAAAACTCGGATGTCACTGTTTCATGTTCCCGTTTGGCTGAGTACCATTTTAGCCATTGTTATATTTTGTCCAGGATGAGCATCCAACTGATTAGCTAATATTAGCTAGCTTCATATTTTTAAGCCACTGTTACTCTTTTTCAGACCCTGGTATAACCTGTTCATCCTCTCTGTCTTCCTTAAAGTAATTGGCAATCGATACTGCAACAATACCAAGAGTTTGTGGGGGGGGGTGGTTTCCATATTTATATTCACTGTTATGCTTATTTTACTTTCTAAATTCTCTCTTTCCTTATATATTGTACTCTGTGTTATAACGTACAGAGATCTTTGGTCATGAAACACAGTGTTCTTAAACAAATTTCATTTTCTGTTTAACAGTTTCTAAACACCTCTTTTGTTTAAATGTCTAGATATTATGTACTGATACTAATACTGGATTATTTAATTTTGGGGCAAAACTAACTCAACCATATCTAAATTACTTTGAATACAGGAGCTACCATAGTAATGGTTACTTTAGTCTTATTCATTGCCCTTATGCATAAAGTAATTGTAGAAAAACTTTTCTGAAGTCTACCCAGAAATAAATAACATACCAATATTTGCTAGTACATACTGTTTCTAATATAGCCTGCTCAATGCAGAATGTGTACGTAATAGATGGTGGAATGTCACTTGATTCTGCATTTCTGAGGTTTTGCAGGCTGCAAGTTGAGTCTTTTGTCTTTTCTGACTGTTGGCATGAAGAAGATACATACATACAATTTCCTCTGGTTTTTTTCATAAAACATGTCAGAACAGAGGATGATCAGTACAAAGGTTTCCAGCCAATTTCAGCGTATCTTGGACAAAATATTTTCCAGGCAGTGCACTGAAGTAATGGTTAGGGTTGTTATTGTTTCTTACCCTACACATATGGATATGAGTAAGGTTTTTTTGTACTTATGCACATTTGCAGTTACCAGTAGGTGTCTGTTCATCTGCTATTACAGGATGCTTTGATACAATATTTTTCATAACCTGGATGAGTCAATATTATATTAATGACAGACAAAAAGCATAACATTTCTTTGAAAGGCGCTTTTATCTATATTATTTTTTCTGTGGTTTTCATTTAATTGCATGGGGTTTATTCAAAACTTTTTCTATTCTTGAAAAGTGTCTTTCTACCAAAGATATATTTTTTATGCCTTGAACTTACAATGTATTCAAAATAGTAACTAAATTAATTTTAGTTCTTATCATTTCAGTTGGTTAATTTGTTCAACAAACACCAATTTAACTGCTATGAGTATAGTTCAAGATAATATGTTTATAACAGTCAGACATAACTGTTTCTAAATAACCTGACATTTTAAAAACATGCATGCTTCTAGTCTTACAAAGAAATTACAAAACATTACAAATACTACTGGAAAATACTTTTCTATAGATTCGTAGTAGTTTTTTCATTCCTAAACATTCTGTGAACTGTTTTCAGCAATAATTACTGAGATTATCTGGGTTTTTTCCACTGAAATCATGTAGAATTCTGATTTTAGGAACTGCATTTAACTGTTTTAGTTTAGTATTAAGACCAAGCAATGCATGATTATCATTCTGAAAGACACTGATAATAGTGACTCTAGTATAATAGATACATCAAGTGATGTCCAAACACACAGTTGTTCACAAACTCTGTGTTTATGATTCTGCTATTGTGTTCAGACTATAGCTGCAAGTCCCATCGGAACAAGGTAAGGTTTGTAGAGAGTGAGAGATCTCCTCTTTCATTCAGACAATTTATCAACTAGAGGATGTTATCTTGCTCTACAACTCATTTACTGCATTTGACACATTTTCTACTGAAACTAATGACAATTACATCTGCAAGTCAGGGGACAGACTGTTCCCATAGTATTTATGAACCACAATGGAACGAAATGGAAAGAAATTAACTGTTCACTACAGTTGCCGGCTCTTATACCTAGACCAGAACTAAAGCCTTGTTGCTAAGAAATGCAGCTGCTGAGGCAATAAAAAAGATGATGCATGAGACTGCAGGGTATTTCAGTACTTTGCAGTCTGTAAGTAATTAAGAAGGATGTTGAACAACATCCACAAGAGATAAATATCTTAAAACCAGAAGATTCAGAAAATTTTCAGCCAAGAATTCCAGAAGAATTAGCTGAAATGCCCTTCTAGCTGATACTCATCTCCAGTACAGCTTGCAATAGCAGAAAGATTTCAGATGCCTAGAGAGCGTTAATTTTGTGAAAGCTCCCAATAGAAGGGCAAGCAGACGACCTGCGTAACTAAGGACCAGCAATCTTGGTATCAAGCCAGGATAGATTAATGAAAAAGTCATGTAGGATTTACATCACAAAGAATTAAAGGATAAGAATATTAGTAGTACCACTAGTCATCGGAGTATATTGGAAAGTACATCGTGTCAAAAAACTTATTTGATTCTTTCAGGTTAATGGCTCTCAGACAGGTTTCAGAGAGTTGGAAATCACCTACAGCAGAAGATATTTCTAGTGGTGTCCATATTTAGGCTGATGCTAGTGGAAATTTTAATAAAATCTGTAGCTGCCACTGATCCTAGTTGAATGGCAAATTAAATTGAGAGAAAGGCAGCCCATATACCCTGCCAAACTCTAAACAGTTATGCAGCCATTTGTTATCAATATAGGCTGGGGGATGAAGGGATTGAGAGCAGCCACGCTGAGAAGAAGTTGGCAGTACTGGTAGATGAAAAATTGGACATGAGCTGTCAATGTGCATTTGCAGCCCAGAAGACCAGTCATATTTTGGGCTATATCAAAAGGAACGTGGCCAGCAGGTTGAGGGAGGTGATTCTGCCCCTATACTCTGCTCTAGTGAGACCCCACCTGGAGTTCTGCGTCCAGCTCTGGAGCCCTCAGCACAGGAAAGACGTGGACCTGTTGGAGAGGGTCCAGAGGAGGCCACAAAAATGATCAGAGAGAGGACAGAACACCTCTCCTATGAGCAAAAGCTGAGAGAGATGGAGTTGTTCGGCCTGGAGATGAAAATGCTTCAGGGAGACCTTATTGTCAACTTTCAGCACTTAAAAGGAGGCTTATAAGGAAGATGGGGACAAACCTTTTAGCAGGGCTTGTTGTGACAGGATGAGGGGTAATGGTTTTAAACTAAAAGAGTTTAGATTTAGACTAGATATAAGGAAGACATTTTTTACAATGAGAGTGGTGAAACACTGGCATGTTGCCCAGAGAGGTGGTAGATGCACCATCCCCAGAGACATTCAAGGCCAGGCTGGACGGGCCTCTGAGCCACCTGATCTAGTTGAAGGTGTCCCTGCTCATTGCAGTGAGGATGGAGTAGATGACCCTTAAAGGTCCCTTCTGACCCAAACTATTCTATGATTCTATGAAAGTCATACATCTAGGAAAAAAAGAATGTTGACCATAGCCACAGGCTAAGGAATTGCAATGAAGCGGGGAAAAAAGTAATAATTAAGGGTATTTGAGTACACAGATGTGTGAAGGTGAGCTTCCACTATGATGACTCCGCAAAAGAGGCATCTGTGATACTCAGATCACAAAGAGCAATAAACGGGGCAGAACCAAGGTGGTTTTAGTTACCCCTTGTAGCATTGGTGAGACTAATACTGGAACACTTCCTCCAGCTTTGATGCTCTTATTTCAGGAAAGATGTTGAATGTGCAGAGAAAGTGTCATCCCAGTTATTTGAGAGCTTGAAGAAAATGCCTTGCATAGATAGAATAAGGAATCTGCTCAGCTTTTAAAAAAACAATAGTGAGAGATAGTTTGCTTACAACATATGAAATATCTACATGGCAAGAAAATAATGACTGTAAAAGGAATAGGCATAACGAAACAAAAACACATAGTGGATGAAAACTAAGCACAAGGAAATTTAGATGGGGAAATGCTTTAGTTTTTAACTGCAAGAATGATTAATCCCTGGAGCAATGACCAATGGACATGTAGTTTCCCCACATCTTTAATGCCTTCCATAAAGATTGAAATGTTTTATGTAAGAGCTACATAAGTCAAATACAACATATGCACCAATTAATAGCAAATTATTAACCTCATTAGAGAGGTACATGCTTATATTATACAAGAGATCAGTCTAGATGACCTACTGATTCCTTCTGTCCTTCAAGCCTACAATTCAATTTAAAGAGCTGAACTCCTCTGTTCCCATCCAACTTTCACATGTCACTGACACATGGGTGTTTTATAACTCCTTGCTCCTCACAGAAAGTTCACTGCTGGAGTGACAATGCAGAAATGACATGCAAATCCTATGCCATAGCTTTTCTCTGAGGTGCAAACCATGAAGGTCCTGATCTAAAGCAAGATCAGAATATGGTCATTAGGAACTTAATTAAAAATATTTTAATTGCAAATCACTTTCTGCAATGTGTGTTTCTCAAATAGTGTGTTCTGCAGCTGTCACTTAAGTAGTACAGAAGATCCAGCACAGCATTGCTTTTCTTTTATATGCAAAAGTGTTGTAATGAACCCCATTATGTAACCTGCTGGTGAAATAAATATGATTTTGCTGAAGATATTATAGAATTTGGTACAGGGAAAAAGGGTAGCCATGAAGAATCTCCCTTTAACTCACAGTTAGAACTAATGATGACAGACTGTCAGGAAAGAAATATGAAGGTGTATAATTATTGCCTGGCATGCCTCAGGCATCACCCAGGTGTTAACAATACTTAAAGGCTGGGCATGCAAGGACTAACCTCCTCCAAAGGTCCTTTAGTATCTATCTCCCAAATATTTTAATAGTGCCGTTTATTTTACAGCATTGTTGGACTAGCAACAATTGGTTATAACAGAACAGTAAGAAGAAACACACATGTATATAGTCCTTTTTTTCCCCCAGGTATTCTGAATCCACACCCAAGATAACTCAAATTACTACCTAAATTGTTCCAAAACATAACTTCTGAATGCTATGTGCTAAAACCAACAAGTGTCCCTGCTAAACTGATGGTGAGCAGTTCCTAGAAGTGATTCTTTTGATCCAGTAGCACAATTCGAATGAGCAAAAGTTTACTGACATTAGAGAAGGTATGCAACACTTGCTTTCCATTAGACGAAGACTCACAAGAGGAATTGAAAATCAATTCCTTTAGCTGTTATTAAACTCTGACTTAATTTGTTATTCATTGTTCAAACTTCTTAAAAGTTTTAATTGTCCAAAAGGGAAGCTGAAAGCTTACACTATAAAATTGTTAATCAAACACATCATTTGAATAGCCAGTGGTGACACACTGCAGCAATCAGTTTATGGACATTCTGTAGTCTGAAAGTTAATCACCCAGATTATTCAATTTATATTTACAAATAACAAAGCAATAGCAGAAATCTGGATCTGCTTGTGAGTGATTCATAAGCATGGATGGAAAATATAATCCAAATAACTACCTGACGAGCTCTGACACACACAAACACCCACGGACTGGCATGCAGTGCAAAACAGTTCTTGTGGTTGCAAAAGAGTTTCAATTCTTTCCCTTCTTTCCAAACTTAAAAGTTTCAAAAATATTTTAAGCCAAAAATTTCTGATGCTTTCTCTTCCATCAATGGGGTTTGGGTATTTTTGTTCATGGGCTAGGTTCTTTAGGAAAATCTGAAAAAAAAAACCACAGAAAAAGAAGCTTAAACATATTTTTTGCATCATTAAAAAACAATATCTGAAAAGAAAGTTGTCCCATTTCCTCTAAGGCCTGGAGCCAAAAAAATTATTTCATTTTAAGATGTCAGCTTAACAAGAAAATATTTCTCCATATGCACAGAGGGCTTTCCAGAAATATTTGTTTAAGGGCATGATCCACCTCTCATTCACTTCAGACTGATATTGACTTCAAAGGCTTTAGCTGAGGCCCTACAGGTACATTTGGTCAGTGGTGAGCTTTACCATGCATAAATCTGTAGTTAAATACACACAGAAATGCCAAGTCCCATTAATTACTCCAGTGTGGTCAAGGCAACATTTCAAAACTCAGGAGTCATCCAAAAGCCCCTTCTCCCCTAAATCCATAACTTCTTGAAAAAAAAAAAAAAAAAAAAAAGACTGTCATGTGAGCTACAGGGGTCTTGAAGATTTCACAGCCTTTATTCCTTTTCTTACACTTCTGACTGAATGTAATGTTTATTTGATTTCTCCACACATGCTTTATTGAGTTAATCAGATGAAGTACCTATGTTGAACCCAAAGAGTCATTTGGTATGTAGTTAAGCTCAATAGACACCATACACGAGGAGGTCTAGCTTGGGCATTGACAGCAACATAGCCTTAGCATAGTTCTGCACCTGGACTGAATGCTGTCACCCCTCAGCTAGCATGAATACACTGCTCCTAGATCCCTGGTCAGGATTGTCTGAAGAAGCTCAGAATTCCACATGAAAAAGGCAAGCATTTCAACACAGGATAGCTGGATCATCTCAGCAGGTACCCAGAACTGTACATTGCATAGGGAGTGTTAGTCACATCAGCCTATGACTCACCAGAAGAGTGGAGATAGGAATCATAGAATAGTTTGGGTTGGAAGGGACCTTCAAAGGTCATCTAGTCCAACCTCCCTGCAATGAACAGGGGCATTTTCAACTAGATCAGGTTGCTCAGAACCCCGTCCAGCCTGGCCTGGAATGTTTCATAGGTTGGGGCATTCACAACTTTTCCGGGCAACTGATTCCAAAGTTTCACCACACTCATTGCAAAAAATATCTGCCCTACATCTAGTCTAAATCTCTTTTAGTTTAAAACCATTACCCCTTGTCAAATTGCAATAAGCCCTGCTAAAGATATTGTCCCTAGGACTAACTGCTCACCTTCCTCATTCCTATATGTACCAGCTGGAGTTCTGCCTCAAGTGTTCTTTTTCTCCTCATACACCTTTAACTCCTGCAGAATGTATGACTTGCCAGATGAAATCTGACGTGGAGAAAACTTAGCAAGAAACAATGTCCTAAATGTTCTGCTGATAGAGAGGGGTAACATGCTTCTGAATGCCATTTAACTCTTCAGATCAGATTTTTATTAAGTTTCACATTTCAGTAATGGAAATAATTCTGTAAATCGATTTGCCACTTCCATTTCCAAATAATACTCTATTTGAAAATGTAATTCCTATGTATGTCACCACAAAACAGAATTTTAGGAAGAACGTGTTAATTTATGAGTCTCATATAAATCAGCCTAAAAGTACTCTCACTTATTTAGAAGGACTGATAAGTTCTGCTTTCTGAAGGAGACATGTCTCATAATAAACCAGTTTTAAAGTATATAACACTTGCTGTTGTGATAATTTGATAATGAAATCTCCAGCATCCTTAAATACTACCTCTATTTTTCTATTCTCCTTTGAACCAATTTTTCTTTAATTCTTTCAGTAGTTGGCTTTATCTGTCTGTCTTTATCTTGTCTTTTCTACCAAATGTTTTCTTGAAATGCAAATAGAAGATTGTTATCTTTATATTTACTTTTCTACTTTTTGACCACCAGAGCTTGGTTTCAGGCATGTATTTCATATGTAATGTTGATTGAGAAGCATCACAGTCTTAGTGTTAGTATTATTTTATCACTATTTTTGCTCTGTGTTTCTTCTTCTTGTTGAATTTTAATGCACACAAGTGCCTTAAAGTAGATTGGTCACTGAATTTAATTCAATATATTAATTTTCTAGCTGCTAGCTTAAACTAAGACTTACAGCTCTTACATACAGTTTAACACACCTCCTTTAACTCTCCTTCCTTCTCTTCCTCAGATTTGTTCATGCCACCCATGCCCACTAAGGCACAAGTGTCTGTTGCATCATTTTAGTTGCTGTCACTCCCTCACCTATTATTTCATTCTCTCTCTTCCTTCACCCCTTTGCACCCCAGACAGGGTGTGGTGCATTTCTGTAGCAAAACATCTTCAGAAATAGCACTTCTTAGTATTCATAGAATGGGTCGCAACTGTGCAGTGCCAGACCTCATTTCCCTATAACTCACACCAACCAATCCACAATGACCCAGCCTTTAGCTCTCCAACCCATCACCTCAGGGACCACAAATATGCAACTTATCCACCACTGCAAATGTGTCCTCCAGCAAGCATACAGGCAAGAAGAGACAGCTGTGTCCTCCTGAAGCATGAGCAGTACCACAAGGAGCTTATCTTGCAGGTGTTCAGTGCTTCATACCTGGGGACAGCCTCCCAGCTGGCTTTCAGTATGTCCTCCACAAATGCATATGTTGTAACCCAAGGCAGCACAAGCATGCACTAGACTGCAGTGGTCAAATTGAGAAACTCACAGCTTTGCATGCCTGGAGGGGGTGAGACAGCCTGTGGTACACCAAACCTTTGCAGGTGCCTTCTCTGAGAGCTAGTTAAATTGAACCATTATATAGCTGCTACAGGCAAAGAACACAAAATTGGGCAGTTAGCACAGCCCACCTGACACGTGTTAACTTGCTAAGCCGAATGCATAAGATCAAACACTTCCTATATCTTACAGCACACATCACATTTACTACACATCAAAAATTACCATGCATAATCTAAATACTCAAACTTAAAATTTAAAAAAAAAACGAATCCAAAATACTTTTGGGACAAATTGCCTTTCTATTTATTTGTCCAAAACAGGACCAACAGAAGCATTCACAGAATATGCTTAGGATCATGATCTCTGCCATCTGTGTTGGAGGGTGGATGAACCAAGTTTTAACAAATTTATTACAGAATGAGAAAGAGACAGCAGGAATACAGTGTGGTGGCAGCTGCAGCAGTTTAGCACTGCGCACTGATGGCACCTGTGTGAAGTGCGGGGCATCTTCTTCCTGCAGAAGCTTCTGCTGCCCAGCAGAAACATCAAGATCCCAGAAAATCTCTCCCAGAAAAGAGCACTTTTACTCACAGTCTACAAATATAGCATCACTATTTAGCAGTCATCTTTCTTGAGGGATGACATATGTGAAAAATTAGTCCTGCTGTTTCCCCACTTTAAAAATCTTGGGAGACTACCCACTAAATCATTTCAAACCTGAGGCCACTTGAGCAATAGCCTATGGAGATTTACAGTGCCAGATCAGTAGGGTGTAGAGGAGCCAGAAGCACTCCTGTCATGATAGAGTGGACTATCAGTCAAGGTAATTTACCTGCTTCTCAGATGTTTGCTCCTGGATGATCATCTTTTGTCCCTGTTTATCAGAGGTTGTTTCAAAGATGCTTCAAGAATGTTATTTGTGGCAGCCCAGCGCCAGCTCTTTGAGGATTTCTGAAATAAGGGTCATGATTTCAGTGCCTATTAATAACAAAATGAGCAAATAGAGTAAGACAAAAGCTACCGATTCAAAATTATGTTCGTTAATGTCTCTGCATTAATCACCTTGCTGCATGCTGCACCTTGTAAAGCTTGTATATCTCCTCATAACTAGCCTCAGATCACTTTGTAGTAATCCCGACTGCATGGGAAAAAGGCATAAATGACAACGTAAATGCTTTGTAATCCATTTATTCCATTTGTTAATTTGTCATCATGCTAAGTACCTGCAAAACAATGTTTCTCAAATGCCTCATGAGTGCAACACATCAATCGTGACAAGATACAAGGCACACAAATATGCTTTGGGATACAGACTTCAGCCCTCTGCTGCTTAGTCCCTGGTTTTTTGGTCAGTTATTTGTTTATTTTGTTAATGGGTGTTGACTAAAAGGTCATTTTTCTTTTTAAAAATTTATGGCGGAATGGTTGGATGGGGATTTTGGTCATCTCTGAAGATTCTGTACCTCCAAAATTTCAGAAAAATAAATTATACACAGAGACAAAAATGCCAAGATGGGTTTAAAAAAAATCGTTGTGGGTAAGTTTTTTTCCAATTGTATGCAATCATTTCAATACAACAACACAATTAAAATTCTCTATGGAAAGTACATTTTCCAAAATTTCTTTGCTATTAAAGCAGTTTATGGTTTTAATATGGAATAGAAAAAACCTGTAAATAATCTTACTATCTCAGGGAATGCAATTTTAGTACTAATTTTCCAGGATTTTAATTAATTAGGTAGTTTATATTTCTTTATTTATTCATTACAATTTTTAGCTTTACCTTACAGTTTTAGGCGAGAGGTATTTGAAGCCTTAGGGAAACAAGTTGCAACACAATACTACTCAAACCACACAGACCAAGTTTCCTGAAGACAGATACACATTTCATTGTCTAGTCCCTACTTATATTCATAATTACCATTAGAATAAACAGGAGTTAAAGCTACTGTGGGTTATAAAAACAGGAGATTAAACTGTCCAGACTTAAGTTGTGGCCATTGCTATTCTTTTCCTTTCTAATTCTTCTCGCTCAGTTTACATTTCTGAAGTCAGCAGGTATTTAATGACTATGAAATGTGCTTTTCTTTCTTGTATCTCCTTCTACAGAAGAAAGGCTCAGATTACTCTTGCTATGGATTCATCAGTGCATTTAATAACTTAACCTGTGCACTGTCTTCAAATATACACATGGTGGGGGGAGGGGGTGGGTGGGGTGTTAGCGTTTGAGCTAAAAAAATGCCCAGCTAAGCTTCATAAGCAAACATTCAAACACTCAGGGCAGTGGGGAAGCCACTATGGTGAGCTGCGGTACTGCAGTGTGCTTACAGGAAGAGCCATCTACCAGTTAGACCAGTTAGTCTAATCAACCAGCCTAGTTAATCAGCTATTTGCCTTTGCATGGACACATGCGCGATTGCAGAATGGCTGGATTTCGTATTTAGAGTGTTTGCTAGTTATAATCCAAAACGCAACGTGAGCCAAAATACCTGTTAACTCAATATCTGAGGAAAACTTGGGTGACGTGGTGGTACTTCATGTTGTTCCATCCTGTCATCAAGCATCTTATAAATGTTCAGAGGGAAGTTCCTTCTAGCTCTGTCCAGCTTTTCTTGCCCACTGCAGGTTGCATACCTCTACTTCTGCTTACTTTGGCTTTTCTTTTTGGGATTATGACTCTGATTCCAGGCTATTCTTTGGGCCTTGGAAAGTGACAATCTGGAGACTTGCAAAGAGATGCACAGGGAACTTCAGAGGTATTGCAAAAATCCTTGAAAACATGGTTCACAAATTCAAAAATTAACTGTATACTTCATTCCAAATTAGAGTGGTTACGTGGGACGTGTCACACAGCATCTCTACAAAAGAGCCACATGGACTCAAACTGCAGACAGAAGCCTTGGGGAAGCAAGTGTTCTCCTAAATGATCAAGGACTGAAACATTTTTTTGCAGAAGCCTCACAGCAAATGCTAAGCTTGCCAAAAGCAGTAGCCAACAGCGTGTTTTGTGTAGACAGAAGTCATGGCAGGAATTTGCAAGTCTTGCCAAAACCCTCGTAACTGTAAGACTGATAATCAGATATACCCACAGGTGAGAAAGCATTCTCACAGTGGCTTGTCAGAATCTTTCTTTGTTCAATTTGCTCTTGATACACAATAGCTAGATTTTTACAGTTAGAAAGGATGTTTTCTCAGCTTGTAACTAGTACTTTTAATTCTTGTTTGGATCCCTCTCCTGTTCAGATCCATTTGAACAGCCTCTTTTGAACAACATGCGGGCAGTTTTGCTTGTACTGAAAATGCTTCTTAGAAAAAGCCTATTTTACTGCCTGGTTCACCAACCTTCAACACCGTGTATTATGAATCATAAAATATTAATCCTGAGTCTTTAACAACATAAATAAGAATCTTGTTTAAACAAGAAGAAACCATCATTGAACAGGGTTATGCTACTGTGAATGAAATTCCCTGTACTTTGATAATGCCAGGCTTCCAGCTTGGATGCTTTCTTGCTAGTTCTTGAACTTTCAGAATAAAAATCACAGCAAAAGAGCATAAGAGCATAATTTTGTTTTCATTTGCATGATACAAGCACAGCTATTAGCCAAATACATAGATCTCAAGTTTAGTTCAGGGTCTATTCACTAGCACTAAATGATTGTATGCTTTTAATTATTCTACGTAGCTAATAACTTGAAATAATTTTAATATTACTCTAATTTTAAGAAGTGTTACCCCAAAATACCAATAGTGAAAGAAAAGTGAAGAGACTCTTTTAGCCAGCATAATACATAACAAAAGGAAATGAATTACATTTTAAAGGCATCAGGCCTTTAACACCTCTTCTAAGCATCAAATCCAGAGAAATAATAAATAATGCACTATAGCTCATGTTAATTCTAACATTATTCATTCATGAATGAACAGGAATAGGTAGCTAACTCAATAATGGCACTTTTCTAGTATATCCATGGTAATGCAAAAACTATGTTGGCATTTTGTGTTGGATATTTCCCATACAATTCAGGTATCATAAAACACTGTGCAGGGACCTGGCAGGATTGAGGACATCTAAAATAGTGTGGGGTTTTTCGAGTGAAAGCATGTGGTGGAAAATATACAAAAGGACTGTATTTTCCACAAAGTTTGTATTCACACAAGAGGCTGTGACAGTACCTTTACATTAGCTCACACTCAAAACAAGCACAGTTTCAAGCAAGTAATATGGACGTGACATAAGATGTTTTCAAGCATTTAATGAAGTGGATGTTGGTGCCATAATTTTTAAATTGATAGGTTACCTTCATTTTTGTGATAGCAGAAATGTTATACACTCTCAGAAGGGTTTATATGTAATGCTAAAATTATAAAAACCCCAGAACTCTTAAATGTTTACTCACTTGGCTATTCTTCAAAGTAAGTAGCATTTACATGAAACTGAAAGATCTATTTACTGAGTGGCTCATGCATTATGTTGTACAATGAAATTAAAACATGGGATTTGGAGCATTCAAAAACATTTTTCCTGTTTCTTTTCATTGCAATTGGGGGTTTTTTTGCAGCATGTAATTTTTTTTTTAAAGTAATGACAATCTTAGAAGGTTAGAAGTCCTTATTTTATCCTCCAGATATTACAACATAATTCTTTAAATTAGCATAAAAATTCCTTTCTTAGTAACACATTTTCCATGACCAAACAGCTGCTATAAATGGCAGAAAGAAATTGTTTACACGTGAACATACAAGACCGCCACTCATGTCACATTACACTTTCATTCTCGTTTGTTTTTTAGGTACTGGACCTGAATACCTTGCATATTCCAAACTACCACTACATTTCTAGGAAGCTTTAAGTGCTCAGAACATGTATTCAACATCTGTGTAAAATATAAATAAAAATGGGCAGTAAAAAGAAAAATAATTGTGGCCTAAACACTTCCATGGCTTCTCAAGTTTCATTTGAAGGACTTAATTAAAAGGCTTTCCATTAAGTGACATGTAAAACAGATACTCATTCTTTTCCACTGAGAGATTTGCATCCACAACGTCTGTATGTCCAAGATCAGAAAGCAAATATTGATCTGTAGCTAAGCCAAATTCTAGTTCAAGACACTCTGAATTATTTTATATATCCATGTTAGTGTTGCACAAATGACAAATAACAAAAATGTGCATCTAGAAAAACTAAGGTGATTATTTCTTTGAGCAAAACTGAATTCTCACTTTCGTTGTAGAAAATGCTATTATTGGGAAATGTAACACTAAGTGCGGAAAATGAAAAACCATTTTATGGTAACTTAGTTTGTAGCTGAAGTTCATTATCGCAGTTTTTAAATACTATAAGTGGCTCTATCATTTCTAAAGAAACTGTTTGATTTAATGCCCTAAAAGTTGTGAAGTGTCTTATTAAGGTGGCATTCCAGATCCTAGAGAACTAGAAATTCAACTTAAGCATATTATAAAGCTATTTTTTAGTATCAAAATCACTTCCTGTAGCTATAACTTAACTTTGCAAAAATGAACGATATAAAACTTTATTCAGACAGGGAAAATCTTTTATTTTATGTTCCAGTGCAGTAAACTGCAGCCCCTTGAATATCTTTTTTTATTCCAAAAAGTCTGGTTTTATTTATTTTATTTTTCACCCAACCTGACTGCAGTACAGGTACATGCTCTGTCTGCAGGGAAGGAGAATGGGACTTTAGTGTGACAGATGAATCTGGTAAGTACTTTTGTAGAATAACAAAAATAAATATGTCAGCTTGTCATTAAAAGAAATAGGTTGTCATTCTTTGTTTATTAGTCCTGACTGCAACCCAGGGTTACCTACTGTGTATAAATAGGCTTGCTAGATACGTTTCTTGGAAAGACAAAAAAAAAAAAAAAAAAGGAACAATTGACTCATTTATAACACTTGTTAGGTTAAAAATTTAATTTGTTTTTGTACCATTTCCCTTAACATCTGTACATTTTATATAATAGATGAGAGGCTATTCTGATTCTGTTTTATCCTAACATTGTCTATGAGAAAAGTAAGAACAGTGCATGGTAAAAGCTGAGGTGTCAAACCAACTTCATTGCAGAACCAGAAAGTGTCTAAATGAGCACATATATAAAAAAAGTATGCACTAACAAAACCAGAGAAGGGTTGGTGGTCACAAGAGCCACAGAATTACTGGATACACTGTAGGCTTCTCCCGAAGCCTAATACAAATGTCTCTATTATAACATACACCTCACAGTGACACCGGTCCCTTTGTTCCTAAATACAGCCTTGTGTAAAGATGGAGCACTGTAATTAGAGGAAATAACCAAAGTAAATTGCTATTTACAGCAAACTGAAGTAATACAGTGCTTATTTTTCAAAATGTGCCTGGCTCAGGCAACTATATTTAATCATGCTTTCAAATATTTCTGTCACAGGTTGAATCTGCTTGTAAGAGAGATGTTTTGAGAGCTCACTCCCTGCCTTTGCTCACAGCAGCCGGGGAAAGTTAATGAACTTAGGACATCCATTCAAATTATCACTTTCTCCTATATATGGCCAAGCAGGCAAGACACCTCGCCCAATTTCCAGAGCCAAGACAAAAAGAGGAAGAACAACAGGCCCCCAGAATGAAAACAGTGAAAGGTGTTTATTTTTGGATACTGTGTCCCAACCCTGGGACTCTCTCCCCGAAGAGCTCTCTGTGTGAAAAGGCACAGTGCAGCTTTCAGGTTGCATCCGTACCTTCTGGTGTGCGAGAAGAAGGTAGATTTTGATGCCTCAGTGACCAGATCTCCTTCCAAGTAGTTTGCTAAATTCCCACTGGCTAGGAACAGCAAAGCTGGAAGTGCACTAGATGGAAACCAGAGGCCATGATAATTGTACAAAGGCCTGCTGAGATTTTCCTAACTGCTTCCAGTAAAAGAAAAGGGTCCCCTAGTAACAGTGGTAAGTCCCACAAGAAGGTACAGTACATTATGTTCACTCATATACGAATAACACTTATTTTATCACATGAAGTTATAGATCCAGGTGCCATAATGGAAAGAGGACTTAAACAAATACATTACTGGGTAAAAAACTTGCCATTTTTCCCTCAGATATGACTTAACCTTGCAGTCCTCTGCTGTCTCTAACATAAAGGCTGTTTTGTAAGCAGTTAGAATCAGGAAGATTATTTCTTTATTTGGTATCATAACTACTACAAACAGGATCCTGCAAATTCCATCTTTTTTGTTTACCTAATCTGGAAAGAATGGAAATCAGCTTAAAGGGCAATGTGATTGACCATTAAAGGTAGGAGGTTACATTGCTATGACAGGACGCTGTGAGAGGAAAACCTGAAGGACCCAATTCTGAGTTACATTACACTGTTCTGTGCTTGTTTGAGTATCCCAAGCTCAGTTATAATACTAAATGTAAGGTGATCAATCCCAACAATTGTAAAAAGGTTAAAGCTTTCTGATCTTTTTTATAGGTTTCATTTTAAAAGGCTATGTAATGTTTTACCACTAAAAAGATAAAATCCCATTTACCATCACCTGGCTTCGTACACATTTCCACTGCAGGGGAGAATAATCTGAAATCCCAGGAGCACAGAAGTAAAAAGCTGCTGGAGGTGAAAAGCTGTGCAGACCTATCTGCAGGGATTCAAGGAACAGCACTGGTTAACCAGGAAATGCCATGGGTATTAATTGTCTCTGTGCTCCTGAAGTGCCAGATTTTGAGACCACTGAGCATTAAACAGAGCAGAACTGCAGCTGCTAAGTTAGTATGCACTTACAGTGTTGCTCCAAGATGAAGGCTAAAAAAAAAACATCTTCAGAATGCCTTGTGAGTTCTCAGACAATTGAGCTTTCTGTCGCACAGGCAGTGAGGTAAAAATCTGGAGAAGATAGAAAGTGAACCATTCTGTGTTCTATCTGAATATTTTTGCATGGTCCTGTCTCAGTGAAAGAAAACAAATGCAGTGATGATATATTTTTTGAGGCAAGAAACCTGCACCTGAATCAGACGAAAGAATCATTTATTCCAGCATCGTATTCCTGACAGTATCTGCCTGAGAAAGGCCATGGGAACAGTGTATGGGGTAGGAACACCAACAGCAACAGCATTTAAGTCAGACTGCAGGTCCCACCAATAACTCGGTATCTGGCCTCTAACAGTGGTCACTTTTTGCCAAGCATGCAGTGAGACTAGTCCCAAATACCCTCTGGGCAGCAGGTGATGCCTACTTCGAGCCAGACACACCTTTGCATTCTGCAGCTGTCAGTCTGGTGAGATTTTGGTTACCCTGCATTTGTCCAGTCACTTTTTGAACCCATCCAAAATGATCCTTTCTTCTCTTACACCCTCTCAGTTTCCAGTACCCTTGAGTTTTTTAAACTATGATTTTCAGTCTGCATTTTTGCATGCAATAACCCTCAATGGCTTTATCTATCATATATCCTGCTTGTCTCCCAGTGCTAGAAGTCTACTGCATAGGTGCTAGTTTCTCCTCTCTTTCAAGCTATACAAATCGTTCTTCTAAAATATGTTCGTTCTCCCTACGCATTCTGCCTCTGTTTTTGAAAGAGAGTGAACGTGTCTTTAAAGTAATATATAAATCGGACATTTCAGGTATTATCAGAGTTAAATGAGTGGCTGGAAGAGATTACCAGTAATCTTGGATGACGGCAGAGCCACTACCTTGCCCCTGGAAAGCATCAGATCAAGAGCAATAGTGCTGGTTAGTGTGTGGGTGGAAGGGGAGAGACGAGCAGCTGGAAGAGCACAGGAGTAAAAGGTGGTGTTATAGAATCACAGAAACATAGAATGTTCACTCTGCACACAACAAATGTGATACCTGAAACTTTACCCAGTTCTGCTTGCTCCCCAGACATGAAACAGCTTATTTTGACCTGTCTTATCTATGCATCTTGGAGGGAAGGGTCAATTTTAAAAACTAAGAAAAACAGTTTTCTAATGCTTTCCCTGTCTGTAGGCTACTTGGAAGAAATTAGAGATGCTAATCAAAATTCTAGCTAAAATAATATTTTGGCTAACGTTTGTTTTCAGAACAATGTTCTTGGCACAGGGGGAAGCCATCACATAAAAGGCCTCCAGGATCCGAGATTGCTAATTACTGGCACAGTTCTCAGTGTATCCTCCAGCATTCTTCTCTCTGAGTCACTTAAATACTGTATATGAAATACAGTACTAGAGGACAGAGAAGAGAAATCTGTAAAGTATAATTATTTTAGGCATATTTGATTTTGACTTTGCTTCTTCTTCCTGACCTTTCATTGATCTGGATCCTCCGTTCCCAGATAACTTTACTTTCTGTATCTATGCTTTTCTTTTATTATTCAAAGGCATACAAACCATAAAAGCAATTTGAAAAAAAAAAAAAACTCCTTTGGCTACTAAAACAAAATCAAATTATTTTCACTGATTAGAAAGACATTTTTACTGCTCAGTTACAAAGCCAGTGAAAGCTAATTTTAAACTTATGAGATATTGATCATTAAAGTAGCATATTCGGGTTTGTGTAATAAGAGCCAGTAGTGGTAATCAATCTTTAAAATAACTTATTCAGAAGCATTTTCACTCAAAATATTTTCATATCTGTTTAAGAACTGTGGAGTGATTACAACTGATAAGTCTGCATTTCATATAAAGCATTAAGCGATCGGCAAGTGGATGAAAATCAGTTCCTTTTCAGAGTAACTCAGCACATTAAAGTAACCATTTGGAAAAGGCTTTTGAAATATTTCTGAAAACATCTTAAATTGTCCTGTGATAAACAGCAATATCTGATCTTGAGCTTTTGTTACTTTTTGAGGAAAAGGAAAAACCTTTTTTTATGTGTGTGACTCAAAATAAAAGCCATTCGGACTGAAAGTAAATCTTGGTATTCAGTACTGGAAGCATACACTTAGTACTGTAAACTAGAATTTGAAATGTTCTGATCTAAACAAAACACAAACATTAATGTCACCTTTTACTTTTCTACAAAGGCAGAAGGCTGCTGAAGGACAGGGGCTACAGCAATGAGCCTCTATGAGAAAGGCAGTGGAAAAGGAGTAGCAAGAATTGACTGTTATCAAATAGGTTTCTATAGCAGTAAGAAGTCAGCTCCAGCTGGACATGTCTGTGATAAGAGAGATAATTGAAAGAGGCATCCAAAAGGCAGTAAAAGCCAGGTGGGTGCATAGGAGAGATGTAACTGTACTGGTGATGGGACAAAAAGGGAAACTGGGAGGGCCCAGGAGTTGGTAATGAGCAGAGATGGAGCAAGTGCGTGGATGAATGGTGAGAAATGAAACAAAAAAAAAAGCGAGTGCATGTGGAGAAAGGCAAAAAGAAGACTAACAGACTGCATTAAAAAAACCCCTCTGATACCCAAAGGCCCAAGGAATGGCAGTCAAACTTGTAGGTACAAGGTGTGTTTGATGGGGGAGAGGAAGGACTCCTCTGGTGTTGAGCAGCGGTGGAAAGCAGGAAGGCAGCATGGAGCATTGTGCACCTCTGCCTGCCTCTGCCCCCTGCCCACCCCCAAACCAGGAGGGGACTTGTGGCCCCAGTGATGGGTGAGCCCAGAGGAGTGGGCAGGGGAGGGAGGGGCGGAAAGAGACTCCATGCTGCACGCAACTGTGGGGTGAGTGTGCTCCACTGGCCATTCCTGGGGAGAGGTTCTCTCCAAAACAGAAGCCAAGGAGCACATGAAGGTGTTTACTGTGCAACGATGCCTGAGGTTTTGTTTAAGGCTTGAACTTGTGCTGTGGCTGAGCTTGGGAGGAAGAAAATGAAAGCAAGACAAGAACATTAATTATTAATGTCTTTACATTATTGTGCTTAGAAAGCAATAGCCAGGGAGCTGTGTGGAAAGGAAAAGCCTTACAATGGGGAAGCTGGCTGGGGGACTAGATGCACCACAGAAAAGGTGGGGTGTGGAGGTGTCATTTTATTATTACTCTTATAGCTCTGAAAAAAAAGCAATAATCACTTATTATGATGAGGAGTATAAATGTAGAAATCAAGTGTTATAGAACTGAAGGCTACAAATTAAATTAAGATGGCATCAGAAGTAAGATAGAGACTTCTTGTGTCTGGAACATTTTGATCTGTGACAGCTCATACCAGCAAAGAGTAGATCTGGCCAACCTCTTGGCATTTTTCCACTTGTAATTTTATTTTTCTACGTGTGCACTTAATCATAGCTTAAACTATTTTCCCCACCTTATTACCACTTCAGTGTAGCTACTGATTTTGAACACCATTCAGAAGTATTTGCAATTCTGTGTACCTTCTTACATGCCCATCATCTACTGTACTAGGATACTCTTATTGAATAGCATGCTATTTCAACCAGCCTGAGACTCACAGACCACGAATGCAAACCAGGTGGCCATCAGACACAAACAAGGATTCTCGAAAAAGCAAGGTATTTGACAAGGCGGCTTGTTTCCCTGCCTGCTATTTGGCATACTAAACATAGACTGTGGAGAAGAAATGTGAGCTTCTGTTCCTCCAGAGTATTTCTGCGGCAGTAGCTTCCTCTGCATCACCACACGGGGGAAAAAGAAAAAAAAAAGCAATTTATAATATATGTTTTTCACAATAACTAGCAATAGCATCAATAACTAGCAATAGAAATGTTCTGCTAGTGGCAAGGAACATTTTATGGTCTCAGCTCCATCAGCTGACATTACTAAGAAATACATGTCGTTATTTCCTTCACAAGACAAATAATATTGCAGCTACAAATTCACAGTGTTTCTTACAGGCTTGTTGTAATCTTTATTTTCTCTCACATTTTATTTATTAGGTTATAAACATATGTTTTGTCACATCCTGTGGTACATCTATAAAACTTAACTGAATGTTTTAATTTGTTTTTCTGCTGAATCACCCCAGTCCAAACTTGCTAATGAAGCTTTGGGAGTGCCTTAAGGAGGAGATATTTGAACCCATCTATAAGTAAGATTTGTAAATCTAAATCCTCCCTAGCCACTAGGGTCTAGCATTAAGACCCTTAAGTAAGAACTTTTTAGCTCTCTCATGGTTAAAATCAAAGCTCTGTTGACTCAACCACATTAGGGCCGATGCCAGGTATTCCTGCACAAAATGGGTTGGCCTCAGGCAATCAGTGCCCAGACAAAGTAGAATCTTGTATAGATGAGCCCAGAACTGGTACAGGAAACAAACAAGGGGGCATGTGATCCCCAGACAGCTTGTATAATGGGTTTCCTTTAAAACATTCTGCCTGTGGTCTCCATGTCAGTTCAAATACAGTTTATAGAGGCAAAGGTCTGGAAGATACCTCAAGAGGTCATCTTGTCCAGCCTCATTCCCTAAAGAAAAATCTACTAGACTTTTGTTATTCTTGACAAATATTGTCTAGGCTTTGGCACTTTCATCATTGGAGGTCTTTATGTACAACCTATTCAACCAACTTATTCTTCTGTCTTTACTGTAAGGAAATAGCTGTAAATGTCTGCCCTGTATATTCCTTTCTGAATTCTAAGTGGTGTGTCCTTCCTCGTTCTAGGGAGCCAGACTTACTATACTTTTGTGCTCTTTTATTTTCATTCAGTAAGACCCTTATTTAAAATAGCTATCTAGATCCATCTTTCTCCATATAAACGAATTTGACTCGGAACTTACACTTGCCAACACTAATATTGCAGAAAACTACAGACCTTACAGCAAAAAGGTCTTCCATTTGATGTTGCTGATATAGGAAGACTACCATCAACACACTGCCCTGCCATAATGTCTAACTTATAAGGAGGAAACCAAAAATGTTGCCCACAAGCCCCATCGGCATTGCACACACAGTGCTAGGAAATAAAAAGTTAGGATTAAGACCAGCAATAGAAGCAAAGTCTGATATTCTCCATTGCATGTTACTGATTCAGCAGCATTCTTGAATACTGAGAAGTAAAGACAACCAGCATGAAGTATTACTCAAAGGACTGTAACTGGCCGTTGATGGCCCTCATCAGAATTTATTTTTTGTTGCCATGTTTATGAAGTACTGTAATGTCCCAGGAAGGGCTACAGATCTGTCTCCTTCTTCTCAGAGGTAAAGTGTATGATGAATGTGAAAGCCTCTTCTGGGCATCTCCACACATGATCTGTCAGAGCTCCCTAAGACAGCTGGACATATGTCACCTCCAGTCCTAGGACAATATGGCTACATGAATCCCCTCAAAAGTAAAGACTGACTGGTTTCAGACAGGTTGATTAGTGAAGGTGCAATGCTGGGTGAATAGGGCTAAGGTACATCTAGATCCCACCAAAGATCTACACCAAGTACTGCCTGAGCGTCATGAGGATCATAAAGACTCATCAGTTTAATGATCAGTTTAGCCATCTGCACATTACATCGATGACTCAGACATGATACCCATGTTCTGCTGCATGCCCTTCTCTTCACAAATATTGATTTTATCAGGTATATAACTGGCTGACTGCTCATCCCAATGCTAAACACAAGCAGGTTCCCATACCTCATGTTCCACAACAACAAAAATAAATTTCAGTTTCCCTGTGAAATTCACCAAATCGACCCACCAATCCATTAACCATATTCCGTTGTGGTTTTTAACACTCAAATGCCACCAATTCATAGATTCATAGACTTTGAGGCCACGACTCTTCAATGAACTACTGTGATATCTTGAGAATATGAACGCATATCTCAGACCACAGCTCAAACAGACAGTTCCCTGTGGAGAAAAATAAATCAAGATAAAGTGGCTGGCAAGTGGCAGAGTCTCTGCACAAGACTATGTTGTCTTCATGGTTATTTACCATTCTGTTAATCTATCAGCAATGATCTTGTATTAGCTTCAGGAACACTAAGGCAAGCATTGTACTGTGCCAAGCACAGTATCAGTCCCTGCAGAAGACCATGAGAAACACATTCAATGATGGATCTCTTTTGTCAAATACCTGTGTTATATGTCAGCTAGCCAGATTTTAATCTATTTAACATGTCTTATTGACCCAGTATCATGACAGATGCTTTTTTTTCATTTTTTGTTTGGTTTTGGGGGGGGTTTTGTTTTTTTAATCAGAACAGCTGGTTTTCCATATCAGCCATATTTATCAGCATCAAAAAATGAAAGCAAGTTTGTTTAACAAAAATCTATTTTCCATGAAACCAAGCTGGTCAGTATTAATTCTACTCTGATCTTTTTGGTTATTTATGAACTATGGCCACAGGGTGTTCTTTTAACTTACCATGGCATGAAACCCACACCACCATTTCATAAGCCTTGTCGCACACTCCCTTGGAGTCTCAGGGCAACATGAGGGGCACTCTTTTGTCCTGGAATTTTCCTAGTTTTCTAAAAGTTATTGCAAGCAAACATGGCTGAGGACACGTAATTTCCTTGCTCTCTTTTTTGGGTCATAAAACTCCTGATCTGAAAAGGTCTCTGGTCATATAAATTTAACTTCAACATCAGGAGCAGACTGCCTAAAATAGAGGAAGCTTCTTGCAAGACAAGAGTTAAATATGTGCAGTTGTTTGCAGGATCAGGACCAGTGTTGTCAGTAATTGACTTTATCTTCACTCACAAAACAAAACAAAAAGGATAATATGTATGTCTATTTTATAAGTTAAAATGTAATTCACTGAGGAGTTTTTAAACTCTACATTTCTTGTTCTATGCTGCTGCTCCTCTTTTAATGACCTTAATCCCTTTTTTCACTCTATTTTGGCAATTTTCTAGATGAAAGCAGTTTCAACATGGAAAATAAAAATTATCTGAAAATAATGGAATGACACTTTTGATTTCTAAATAAATCGTTTTTGTTAATAAAGTGGACTCAAAATCTCCCATATCATTGGTTTATTTAAAAGTGCTATATTTTGGAAAATGTTGGCTATCTGTACAGTAACTAACTCACTATAGCAACAACTAAGATGGAGGCTTTGAAATCCAACTATGATATACTTTGGATGTGCGCAATACATTACTGCTACTCAGCCATTATAGTGGCTGATATTTTCCACTTTGAATTCTTGCAATACCTCATGATGTTTTTTTTTGGTATTCTAAAAATGAATTCATAGTCAAACTTTTATTTTAAAAAAATATATATATCAGAAGAGACAATAATTGACAAAAGACAGTACAACAAGTCCCTACTTGATTCATTAAGTTTTCAAAAGAAATCTTTTCAAGAGGAAGTGTGGCTTTCAAAAAGGTCTGTGCTTCTGTGGGTGCAATTTTGAACATCAAGTGAGCTTCAGAATATAAAGCTCAACATGCAAAATGATTCCACAATTATTTTCAATGTTTCATTGGTTCTAGAGAAAAGATATTATTAACCTCAAAAGCAGTAATACAGATGCACAATTTCAAAAACTAGAACAATTAGTAGGTTTTATTTTGTGATCCTTTTTTCAATAAAGTACATAATTTAAATGTACTTTCAAAAAGAAACAATTCAAAAGCCTCCTTTTCTCCCTGTGAGCAACAAAATTCAAAACAAATACCATGGAAAATCACTCTAGATACACTTGTAGTCATAGTGTCTCTATTATTAAGCAGGCAGAGCTGGCAAGTATGAAATGCTGAGAGTCCAAAACCAGAGCTACACACCTTCTGACAAAGAACTACTCTGCTGTTTTTGCTATTGTCTTCAAGGTTGCAAAATCACCCAGTTTCAAGAATTTCCTATAAATATAATAAGTGCTGTTATTATCAGGAATATTACTTACGTTCTGATATTAAATGTTAAGCTGTGAATGTCTTAAAAGCAAATAAAGCTCTTTTCTCCTTCTCCGAGAAAAGAAAAAATAACTACAACAAATTGGAAACCTTATTTAGGTTCCTCGGATTTAATTTTTTCTGATTTCATGGGGGGAGGGAGGAGAGAATCCTACTAGCACTGGTAATTGCATAAATGATGTGGAAAAAAAGGGAATGGATGAATAAAATAATTCAAGCAGTGACGTTTACTACCTGGACCAGATTACTTTGCAGCAAATCTAATTTGCATGCGATAACATTAAATATAGGGAAAAATGTAACTAATGTCCAGAACAGCTTATAGACGTATAGCTCAACTACCAGTAAAAGAGTGTGAATAAGTGAAAATAAGGAAATTATTATTTATGGGCTTTATATTTTAAAAAGAAGTAATTTTGAAGGTGTTACTTTCCATCTTGATTTAATTTCCTTTTCTCCTGTCTTGGATTGCTTTTACAGTGTGGAAGTTTGCTTCTTCCAGCAGATGACCTAAGCAGCTTGTGGGCAGGTATTTTGATCCATTGTAAAGTTCTGTGCATTTTATTAGAAATTAAAGTGATATTATGAATAATCTCAATAGTAGTGAAATCTCAACACCTCTGAGAGATCAGCCAAAGTGTACTTCTGATGCACTTATAAGATTACTTATTCATCATGCCTCTATTGAATACAATAAAAAATAAGGTGCATTATGTTAGAAAGCATTTTATTGTCTTTTTCTGTATCTCATTTTATGCCTAAACTAGTAAATGGACTTCTTTCTAATGACATAGCCATGTTATTATCAAAGTGCATATTGTACTGCCCAAGATGAAAGCAGCATGTTTGGAAATCCAATTACAAATTCTTTCAATCAAAAATACTGTGAATGCATTTGAATATTTTTTGACCTAAAAGAATTAAAACTACAGGTATAGTATGTATTTAACATGTAGCTGCTTTTTTCAGCTTTCCATTTATTTCTAGGTTCACCTGAAAACACAGCTAAGTCAAATTCAAGTAACTTTGGCAGTTCTGAACATAACATTACTTTTCCACAATAGGAAAAACTACTCACTTTTTGCATATGGTGCCCATGAATAAAACACTTGAGACACTAACTGTTCAACCTAGAATTTGAAATTTATCTGTCATCAAGGATGGTGATTCTGTATCGCACAAATTGAAGAAAAGGAATAAAAGAAGGCAAGCACGAAGGAAGCTTGCTTTTCTTCACGGGCCAACATACAAAATTAAAGCTGAAGTGAACACCTATTTGAAGAAGTAAATGTGCAAAAGTAACAATCTGAACACCCGAAGTTTCAGCTTCAAGTGATCGCCACAGCAGTGTGTTCAGTCTTAGAGAAAAACTACATCCTTCCACCTGCTAATCCTGCCAAATTCAAATAAGATGGATGGACAGGCCACATGCTTCTCCTCCTCACTGGTAATAATGCTCCTGCAAGCCAGATTAGTCTCTCAGTTACATTTCTTCAGCTCCTCATAATGCTTTCTATGAGATTCTTGATAACATCTTTGAGTCCATGGCTTCTTGAAAGTTTGTCCTTTCACAAAAAGAGGAAAGAAAACTTTTGCATTGGTCCTGAAGACAGTAGCAGACTATCCATTCACTTTTCATGCTCAAAAAAGTTGTAAAATAGGCATTTTAAGTCATGATTCACATGACCTACTTTAGATGTCTTTTGTAAAAGGACGTGATCTGATCACCTAGAGGTGCACATTTCTGTCCTTTAAGAGAGACCAAATATGAGGAGTGCAGATGCTTACATGAATACCATCTCATTTGTGTCTGATGACATTTAAGAAGGAAGAATCAGACAAAAACAAGCACCGAAGGAGTTTAAAAGAAGCAGAACAATCATAGACAACAAACACTCAAAGTAATAAAGATCATTAGCTACAACATGGAACAGATAGGCAGAAGCAGGAGGCAAAGAAATGCGATTTTGCAGATGTCAATTCTTTCAAAGACTCCCCAGCAATGCTTCCTCAAAAAGGCTCCTCAGAAAAATTACTTGCTGTTATTAGGTGGTTGCTTCAGCACAATTTCCATCATGGGGCTGGCACGTGAGGACAATGTGGGAGAAGCTGTGAGAGAGGGGAATACATACTTCTCTTTCAGAAGATTTGGCTTCTGGAAAAAAAGGAGGGAACTGGACCACAGGCTCCTCAGTTCTCTAAAAGTACCTGGTGTTCAACTGGACTACTGCCTAGAAAGGTAGATCCTCTTTTTCCTATCTAACAAAAAATAAATTTAAAAAAAAAAAAAAAAACAAAACACACAAACACAACAACAACAACAAAAAACTATTTTAAGAATAGAGTATAATTATTTACATTCAGGATAAGTTTCCAGGCTGCAAATACTCTGTGAAATATCTGCCCGTTCTTCTGGTGGCACTGTGTAGAGCACAAAGCCAACAGAAGGCCCTCAGTCCTCTGGATTTTATGCCTTCAGCATCAACCTCCTTAGAAATTTCCTTTCCACTTCAGTGGAACTGTTTTTAACTGCTCCAACTTAGATTCCTCTTTTAAGATGCGGCTCTACATTTCTCTGCCTGATCTGAAAGGATGATAATGGAGTAACCAGGGTATAAGAGTGCTCTGATTCCTCCCAGTGTGGTTTACCTCAACTGCCTCAGTGCTCCACACCTCACAGCTTACCTAGTTTTTCATAATCTTCCCTGATGGTAACTAATCCAAATAATCATCTGCTGCAGATTTTGACATCCCACTACGTGCCAGCATAAAAGAATTTGTTAAAATAACACTGAACTTCGCATTAAATGTCAGGGCACCTCCCTGTTAACCATGTGCCATCATAGAAACATGCTATTTTTAGTGGTCAATTTAACTGATTTTCAAGCCTGGCAATAGCAAAATAGTTTCCATAGCAGAACTAGTTTGTTTCTTTAGCAGCTCATAAGGAGATTCTGAAAATCTAAGGGAAAAATAGCTGTAGCTATGAAAGTCAAAGACATCAGAATCTGAAAAACTCATTTGAAAAAAAAAAACACAAAAATAAGGATAAAAAAAGGAAAAGAGCATGCAATGTAAATTAATTCTTGCTCTCTCCAAAAACACTGTCTTAAATTTTTCCTTCTCCTTATCCACCAGGTGCAAAGTAAGCAGAAATTCAACAGAACAGATGTTTGATTAATGCAAAATGAGCTATTATGTTGCACACATCTCTAAGATTTTTGTCTCAATGTTTTTCTTCTGGATCTAGAAGCCAGCCACATAGCTGAGAGAAAAGGCCGTTTGGATGGACTGCTTGTCCCCTGAACTTCTCTACCTACTACAGTGTTTTCCTGAAAGCTGCTCAACCTGACACGATGGTGAGGCTTGGGCTGTTCTTTAACGAGCAGGATGAGAGACATATATGTAACACATCATGGTCCTCTAATGGAACAGACACAGCATCAGTACGTTCTGCATTTTGCCCAGTTCTAGTCACCACATCGCAGAAAAGAATAATGGAAAAAAAGACTTAATGAATATAATTGGATGTTCAGAAACCGTCTCATGTTCTTCTTGAACAGCCCATGGAGAACTCCAAAAAAATCCAAGCCCTACTGAGGGCAATGATGTTAGTGAGTAGCAAAGGTTTCATTCCAGCACCTTTTGTAAATTATATTTTTAAAGTATTTCACAGACACAGCATTCCTCATATGCTGTGCAACTGCAATACCATTCTGACACAAGCTGCATCTGAGAGACAGCAGGATTAAGTATTTCTACTATTTTTCAGTATCTGAGCAACAAAACCAGTAAAGCATCATTGGCTCCACTAGAGAGAGCTCTTGTGCTGACATAATTATATTAATAAACATAATTACTTATTTGAAATCAGTGTAATTATCTACAGATGAACATATGTTACACACACAAGAGGAATTAGCAGAATCTGGTGTTGGATGACCAGTGCTTCTGTGACTTACCCAATACATGCTGCAAGATCTTCCCTTCGTGCTCGCCTTTGGAAACTGTTTAGATATAATGTTTTCTATTTGCATGAAGACCTTTTCAAATTACTCTGGCTGTGGGGAAAAAAAAAAAAAAAAGAAAGAAAAACAAACAAAAAACCCACCACACCACGGACTCTGGCCCAAAATTAAATTATGCCCTCCTATTGGGCGTTTTCATCTTTCTTGTCTTGAAGATCAGTGCTCAGCATAATTTCAGATATTTCCAAGCTGTTAGAGTGACTATAATCCAATTAGAATTCCATTGAGAATAAGCTATCAAATGGGGGCATAGTTGGGTTCAATATGCTGAGGTAGGTCTTACAAAGCCTTGGGTACACATAGAACTATGGCAGACAGGATTGGGATCCCTGCTCTGAGCTGTTTCAAGGAAAAACACACCAAGTATTATCACTGAAGGAGTAGGAAGAGATTAGGAAAGTTTTGACCTAATCCCACTGGGGTTTAGATTTTAGTTATAATCACTCATCTGTCCTAATCCTACAAAGTGGCTTAATACAGAAGAACGGAAAGAGAGCTACTGAAGCATGCACAAAAGGTACAGAGGACTATTGATTGAAGGAACTAAGCTTCCCTTTCTACTCTGTTTCCCACTGCAATTTTTGTATCTAGTTTTATGCTTTAAAATCTTAATTTCTTTGTTGAAAATGCACAGATTGGTTTTGCTATTTTAAATGGATGTTTGGGGAAGAAGAAGAACTGAATCGCAGCCTTACTTACCTGAAATATCTTGACTTCAGCAGTACTTTGATAGAATACCACATCTAAGACTGAACATACACGGTCTAAAAAACAAAAAATTTTGCATGCCTTCTTAGCATATAGTACACCAGAAGTCTATCTCAGTCTCTCCAATAAATCTGTAACTTTTTGATCAATAAGAGAGTACTGTTCTATCAAAGGAAGCGTTAAATTACCAGTGCACTTTACTCCCCTCACCCCCACCTTCCTCATTGCTTCCTCAGTTCTCACTTGCCACATTTCTTGGAGCTGAAAGGCTGCTTAACCCATGGCATCCCACTCATTCTGTTATTTGGTCAACTCCTGCTCACCACAGTGAAGACTTTGGGGAGTCATCATATCACAAGCCCATCTTCAAACTTAAATACACAAGTGCTTTGAGTATCTTATTTCCAATCGAATCTAATATGTTCCCCTAATAGGTACGGTCACTGTAAAACAAGCACTTTTACTATTTTTTTAACTGAGTCATTAGAGATTTCTTTAGTGCATTGGCACAAAACATAAATTTATTTGGTGGATTGCTTCTGCTCCTGTCTCCTCTTTTAAGAAGCATTAGCAACACATATCACATATATCAGTCCATATATTCTAGTATGCAAAACCCAGCATTTTCCCTGGCTCTGTATACGAACATCAAAGAAAGCAACAGTAAGTTACAGACATCAAATTATTAAATAATTGCTAGCATTTTCAGTTTGCTTTGTAAGGAATTTTCCACAAGTACCCACTGAGATTCAACATTTATATATATCACAGGGTCTTTCATTCAGATAGCTATTAATCTGATGAGTTCTTCTAACCTACACATCAGAAAAGAAAAACCAAAGTCCTTTTTTCTATGTTTCTACTATGCACTAAACGGCATAATCTTGTCGCTTTGTGAAATTAGCAGTAAAGATCCCTGCGCAAAAGAAACCCTGACATGTACTGTACATGAGTTACAGTAAGACAGCTACCTAATCACAGAAAACCAGGTCATATATTCCCAGCTACGACATGGATAGTTCCTGCTTCACAGGGTTGCTTTGTTGACAGCTGTCACACAGACAGAATTTGCAACTTCCTTATTTAATAGAAGGGTTTTTCACCTTAATACCTTTAAGTACTAATCAAGTTACAGTAAACAGTAATATTAAATGCAGCTTAAAGGAGAGCTTCAGATAGAGGGTTATCCACCAAAGAGTCAAACGTGAGAAGTACCAGCTTATTATTAATCCAATAGGTCAGTCCTTCATTTTCCAGTCTTAACAAATCTTTCTGGGAAACTGCAGACTTAAAGGGTTTCAACCACATAATGATTCAGTACTTTGGAATGGAATACACTGACAAAGAAGGCAAACCAATAACAAAATGTATTCAAAGACAACTGTCCTTTTCTTGACACACCCCAAATAGGGAATTGCCTATTTTCAGGGTGTTTAAATAGTTTCCTCAATGTTCCCTCAAATTTCACTGCAAGAACCAAAACGCTGGTGCAAAACAAGCTGTCAAGTCACTTTCTAAGTCGAGGTAGAGCAGTTAACATTCCAAAACCACTAAAGAATAATGCTGATACCACATTTGATAAAAGTGACAGTGCTCGACCTCTTCCAGAAGTTTGTAACACTGTCATCCTTTATTGAAGATAGAAGCAGGAGCACAATACAGAATATTAACAGCATGTCAATTCTTTCAGCTTCAGACAATAAAACATTTTGTTTTAAGGCTTGAGATTTTTGTTTTGTTTTTACATTGTGAATCATAGTTTATCTTGGTTTTGTCATCTTTTTGAAGTGTTGGTTTATGACCAGCTGCTGAAGTGAAGCTGTAAACCTGGCTTTTTCTGATAATGTGTTGTTATAGAGTGGCTGTTTATGAGTTAGGGAAAGAGACTTAGTCCTAACAGAAAATAGTTAATTGACTTCAATGCATGTAAAATAGATTGCATAATATAACAAATAATATTTCACTAAAATTTATTTAGATGTTTGATGTAAGCAAATCAGGTGTGGTCTAACTGATTTTTTTTTCCCAGCAAGCCTCAAAATTTTAGTAGAACTTTATTTTCCCTTGGAAATTAGTGGCAGAAAAAGGTCATTTGACATAAACATTGCATGCACTGAATTCTGAGACACACACTTATATTTTGATTCTTAAAATATCAGAATATTTTAAAAGTTAAAATTATGTGCTATCTATTTATAATGTGAACTAGATACAAAAAGAAAAGAACTATTGGAAAGATTTGCTGAACCATTTCTGTACTTAAATGTTCATCAAACTGTTAAAAATAAATCTTCATTTCTTTTGAGTGTGAGTACTTTGAGCACGCCATGTCATCTCTAATGGAAAAGTCAGGTCATTTACTCAGGTATGATGCACTTGCTACTGAAAAAAACATGATGATTTGTCTCTTTTTATTACGTATTATTCAGATAATGCTAAATAATTAAGTTATTTAGAATTGTGGAACTTGTGACGTTAACAAAGTAAACAGAGATGGTAATAGGGAAGGATTTGGAATACTTTTTACTTGGATGCTTACTATCCCAAAAGATTTCACAAAAGAAGCTGGAAAGATACAAATAATTTTCAAACCAGTTAAAATATCGTTCAATTAAACAGTGAAATTTTATCACGTTATTCTAAGAGCATTATAAGCAAAAAGACAGCATATGATTTAATTACACATCAGAGTTAATTTCCAGATCCTTTATAGCTGAGGTTACTTTATAATCTGCAGATAATTTTATAAATTACCTGCAGAAATTACCTTGTCATAGAAAGATTAAATGAAAAACACAGCTAAGGCAGGTTTCAGCTCTGGACTCTGGAACATCGCTTTATGTGTTTATAGTAGATGTCTGCATGTGAGCCAGACATGGAGGGTCTCAGCTCCCTCTGAAGTAAAAGGAGATTTTTCCCATGCAGCCAACACCGTCCGGAGCCCCAAGGCAGGTTCGTGCCACCGAAGCCCACCCAGCCACCAGCTGCTGCTCCAGAGGGGCATGAGTCTCCCCTACAACCTGTGCTACATCTGTCAGATCTTTTGGACAAAGGTGATGCCCATGGTAACTTCAACAACACTAGATGCCTACATTTAGGCAAACAAACAAGTCCCAGAGCCCCATTGACTCCGACAGGATACAGACACTCGCTCACATCTGGGCATCTCCACTATCAATAGACACGTCTGTTGGTTGTCTGAATCTGGAGCTGAATCACACCCACAGTCTCACCTAGCACATGCACCATAGCTTTCCTTGGCAAGAATACTCTCCTAACTCAAATGATTAGTTACTAAACTGCTTTGCAGTGTAAAGTATTGATGTTAAAATATACTCTATACCTGATTTTTTTTTCTCACTTTGTATTACTTACTCATAAATGTATCTTCTTAAATGGTATGAGTTTCCTGAGGTTGAAAAACCTTCAACCACTATATACTCTTAGCATACTTCTCTCTCTTTCTTACCACCTCTCCTCTTACCACTTCTTGACAAAGCTGTGCATGCCTCACTTTCATACTCTGTTCCCATAAACCAATTTTGCTTCCCATTTTTTCCATTTGGCTTGCTTTTCTTGTTCTCTAAATTTCTCCCAGGGTCTTTTTAGCAATGTGAAATTCAGAACTGAAACAATATCAGTTGCCGCCAACAAAGCTGCGTAAACTGTTGTTTTTACCTGGGAACTCTTCCAGGGCAGAAAACAAAATGCAGTAATAAGAGGTGACAAAAAGCTGATGGTAACTGACGTGCCAACTGTATTACAATCATCTGTGCTCTGTATCTTTGTCTTTCCAAATTGATAGGGTCTATAAGAAGGTAATTTTAATTCCTAAGAAGAACAGATTGCCTTAAAAGTAACTTGTATCTACTCTCTGCATGAAATCTGTTAAAAAATCTTCATTCTTTTCAGAGATATTTTTCCCGGTTTCCCTTAGTTTTTTTTACTCTCATAAACTGTAACTATGTGACATGGCAAAAAGACTGTATTTAATCATTGCCCCACAATCTACTAAAGTATCCAAGGTAAAATTTTTAAAGCTTGTAAATAATTCAGAAACCAAACTCAAATATTCAGAAATGAATATGACACTACCAGTATTTTGACACAGAAGCATGCAAACTTAAGAGATTTTTAGAAATTACCTAATTTCTGTTGCTTTCCATAGGAATTCAAAAGCTTCAGGCTTTTGAAAACCCCATTAAGTATGAATAGTCCCATGAGGTAATTTACAGCACCACATTTTGTATCAAAAGGCCACTACTTCACAAATAGAGATTCTCTGCTATTTGACTATGAAAGACGCTACTGTGACCAGACTCCTTTTTCTGGCTATATTCAGCTAAAATGTAACCATTTAACATCTGAAATGATGATCACAGAACTTTATTGACATTTCTAGATCAGAACATTGAAGTGAAATATATCTAAAGCCACATCTTTAAATTTATTCTCAGACTGAAAACTCATGCGCATTTTAGAGATTTATTTTTAAATGCTCTTCCTGCTCTTGTCAATGGGTTTTAAGATCTACTTTTAGGTGAATTTTAAGACACTGCTTTTCACCTGTGCCTTGATTTGTCTTTTCTACCAGAGACACTGTATGTTTTCTCAGGACACATTCCTGCATTTGAGACCTGTGGATAACTTTGATTTCAAACAGAAAAGGTACAATCAGCATTTTCTCTTCAAAGACAACTTTGCTTTGGAGTTAATATCCTCCATTGGCCCAGAACAACCAAAGACTGTGAGTTCCTTCTGTTTAAGGCAGGCCTAGAGTAAGACCTTTAGACTTTACTTAACAATAATTTCTAATTTCAAAAATACCAGGTGATGGTTATTGTTAAAGGCAGTGACCCAGGAAACATGTTACCACTTTGGCTTTGTGATTATTCCTGTACTGTGTTCCTCACATAAACAATAGAGCTAATATTGGAACTCTTTTAAAAATGCAGGGAAATTATTAATTAATACGTCTATTAATTATTTGGGAAAAGGTGAAGTCCAAGGTGGCATATTCAGAGATGTCAAAATAATTTAGGTTACTGAAAACCAGAAGGAGAACTGTGTGGAATTCCAGAGGCACTTTGAGAGACAGACAACTGTGCAGCCTGACTGCAGTTAAAACTCCATGTTAACAAAGGCATGTTAATGTACAGTGGGAAGTAAAACATTCAATATGATCTGAGTTGACGATACACCTTCATGAGCTCTAAGTGAATGGCAATCATTTGGGAGTCGGGCATACGAGAAAATGAATCGTTGGCATCCCATTAGCATAATTATTAATTATTTGTGGATTCGGGGGACTAAATTTTAAAATATATTAAAAAGTGGATAAAATAATGCCGGAAAAATTATATAATACCATCATCAATAAGATTAGTTGGGTTTGCGTCAACGGTTCATAAACCATTTTATTCCCTTGCACACATTTCCTTTCTCATTTCTATAATGTATTCACCTTTTTAACATCTGTTTTAAAATTTGATTGGAAGATCTTCCAGGCAAGAGCTCTGTGTTTCCACAGTATGCAGCCCACAGGAACCTTGCGCAGTCTGGAGGCTTGTGGACACCAACACACCACAAATTAATACATACTACTAGAGACCAGTAGTACACTTTCATTCTGAATGTTCTGCTTAATTCTAGTCACCTCATTTAAAATAAATAATAGAGTGCAAATGGAAGGTGTTCATGGAACGTGATTGTGAATGTAACGAGTTTTCATGAAATGACAGCTTTTAGGGATCAGGATTCTTTCCTTTGGAGAGGAAACATGTCTGAGGTAAATAAAATAATGCATGCAGAGGCAAGAGCAAATTGTGAACTCTTATTCACTTCCTTGTGGAAAAAAAAAATCCTAAAGAAACAGCCAATAAAATTAGAGGAATATTAACAACGTGGAAAAGGAATTTCATCCTTTCCTTGTGTGAAGGGAAGCAGAATAAATCACTGTGGTAGCATACAATTGAGCCCAACAGCTCAAAAATGAACAGGATGGAAGGGGGGCATTCGGTTGCCTGAACATCGCACATAGAGACTTTAACATGATCTAAAGTATCCTAAGAGGTCCGCATGGCAAATATGATAGAAAACGTGCAGGAGACTTACACTGTTCTGAAAGCAGGTGGAATCCAGTGGGGACACTCAGGACATCTCCACAGAATAAAAATTCCTTAAGGACAAAAAACTTCACTTTTCAGTGTACAAATCAACAAGTGTCTGACTAAAATTAGAAGAAACAATTACCTTCAAAGAAGGTTATTGTTACAGATTACACTTAACTGATAAATAATGGCCAGTGCCACATACAGGTCATTCTTGCAGTAGCACAGTACTCTCATGTATGATTTCTTAGGGTTTCCCTGAGACCCCTGTATGGGTTGCCCAAAATTGATCTGGCTTTTACTGCTTATCTTATCATATGATTGTACCCAATTTGTTGACAAAAAATTGGACAGATATTTTTCCAAAAGGGAAGTTAACTTAATGTTACCATCAAGGATCTGGGTACAGAACTCTTTTCAAACCCTACTGGGTAGAGGAAAACTGACTATCCTACATCACTGCCAGGAAATTAGCTTTAGGTTCTTACTACAGCAGAGGCATAAAAATTGAGTGAGAGGTTTCAGTACCAGATAACAAAGTGTGTCTCATGGTCTGCTTTGTTATTATTGTTTCTATATAATTATGGATATGGTTTGGTGTCATCTGTTTCTTGGAGACTGGCATCTCAGATTCTTAGTACATATCCCTCTGGTCAGTTGAATATCAGGAGTAAGGTTTTTTTCCCCTACAGAATCTAGACAGGCAGAAGCCTGGTCATAATTTATCATGATTATCAAGTCACTCATAATAGTGAGCAAGAGTGGAGGAATACCTGTGTAAATCCAGCTTCTTCTCTGGTTGCGTAAGCAGCTAGTAAAATGGAAGGCAATTTTATGCCTGAGGATTTTTCCTCTCAATTTGTCATTCACTAGTATTGATAATGGCCACTACCTTCTATATTCAATACAATCTATACTTGTGCACTTAAAGCCTCTTTTATTTTTACAGCTGTGGTCTATCTTTAACCCAACTTTGCCGGTGGCTTCAAAGAAGCTGCAAAATCCTTTCAGAAACAGTCCTGGGAGAGGTCCCTGGGGACTACTCCACCAGAAAGAGGAATGAAGTTTTCTGGTTTTTGAGAAGTGTGGCAGCTTTGGGACTTTCATTTAACATGACATCGATCTGTCCTATCTTGTCTTGATGTGAAATATATTACCATCCTGATTTGTTCTCATACAGTAGCCTCCATTCTTTTGCCATTAGATACCGAGCGCACTTTTCTAGTGGATGCCAGCAGGCAAGAATCACAGCATGAAATCAGCATGTGGCAAGTTCAAAACAAGCCAAAGATAATACTTCATACAGTGAGCACACAAGTGTTGGAACTCCTTACCACAGGATGCGGCAAATGCTGAAATGCAGAGCAAGTCAAAAAGTAATCAAAAATTCAATGCAAGGAAAGAAAAAAAAAAAATCATGGCCCACTAAACAGAGAGTTACTACCTTTGTCACAGCCCCTGATCTGAGAATGGTTGCAGCCTGGGAGAATATCGCTATATTCTTGCCTCAGTTCTGTATTTTAGCCCAGGAATCCCCTCTGAATCTCTCAGAAACAAAATGTGGGTGGACCTTTGCTCTCTTATTTTGGCTCTATATTTATTTTTAAAACATTTAATTTTCAAAGCTCCTTTCAAAGCACAAAGAATTTGAAAAGTAAGCACAAGTTTAAACAAAATACTTTAATGTGTATTTTTCAAATAAAAGTTTTTCATAAAATCATTTACCAGATGTATTCACTATTCCCTTTGTTTCCCTTTTGTGACCAACATTTATTCTTTTTTCTTTTTCTGTCCACATCCTTTTATACATTGATTTGTAATCAGTCTTTTCCTGAAAGTACTTATTACTCACATTGTAAATCTTTCATTGTTCGTACAAGCCCCGTGTGCAGGCAGGCCTTGAACTCTCTGAAGTCCTATAGGCATCTCAATTTGCATAGCAAATGATTGATGGTGACAAAACGTGATGTCATATTGGTTTTCTTTTTCAATTGTGTTCATGCAAAAGCTTTGAGGAAAAATGTTTCAATTTAAACGAAACAAGAAAAAGTATTTTAGTAACTATCTCAAAATTGTGCTTCAGTGCTGTTATTATTTTTTGATAACAGAATCCCTGAATTTAGAGAGAGATGATGAGCATTGCTTACAAACAGAAAGTGCAGTGAATTTTACCCTGTAAAGTCTTGCAACAGGAGAATCCATCTCAATATCTATAGGAAGGGCAGACAAGGTCTTAGAGATACAAATCCTTACTTTAATGAAGACTTCAAAAAACTGGAAAGCCTGATGTTCTCAGTGGTTGAGAACAGCCTCTCAAACAGATGCATTTTTTTATTAAAAATTGCAGCAATTTCTGTAAAATGGTTGTACAGGATTTAGGCCCCAGGGATGAAAACAATTTCCACACAGTTTTATGAAACTACAAACTCACAATCATGATTTTGGAAGCGATTCAAGAAATAAAATTTTTTTTTTTAAATCTTGTCATGTTACTTTATAAATCTGAAGTGAAGCAGTATGTTGAATACTGTGCAGGTTTGTTTCTGTCCTCCATCTTAAAAAGACGGAAAATGCACAAGGTGAAAGAAACATCAAAGTCATTTCACGGTAGATACAACAGAGAAGGGGGAACCTTTAGGTCACCTCCCTGGGGATGGGCCGAGGCTGGGCAGGATGTCAGCCCAGAGGTCAAGATCAGGATCAGAGCCAGTGACAGTAACCAGGACTTGGACTCAGAAAGTCCTTGAACCACAGGTTCCTGGAGATTGACAGATTATTTGGGAGAAAAATCTCTGTAACTTCTTCTTGTTCATATACACTGAGCAGTCACTATCTGCCATTATCAAAGACAGGGACAGCCCAGGACAGACATCCTTGCATTGTATTCTTAACATGAGAAAAGATGGAGAAGGGATGGAAGTTGAGAGCATGACTCAGTCACTTGATTTGGAATAGCATCAGATGGACTACACATCAGACGTAAAAGACAGAACCATTTAAACAAGGCTTTCTGTTTTCCAGATGGAAAAGACTGCGTTTATCTGGCACTGGTGCAGTAAAACGTTAATTTTGCATACTTTTAATGCTGAAGTAGTCAGTTGGTTTAACCAGGGTGAGGTGATTAACTAGAGTGTGAAAAGGTACAAGAAAGGAAAGAAGAGCTTCTTAAGTTGTATAATGAAGTTATCCATCACGTTGCCACATAGGACAGCTCTTTTACATCTCAGTATAAAAATTGGCTGGCTCTAGAGATATGATTTTACTTGAAGGTAAACAAATTAGTAACTCACTGAGATGACCATAAGTCCTTCTCAAAGAATCACAGAACCACTTTTCTATGGAAAGCATTATTTACTACTAATTCAGTCTATCACAATCTTCTCCTCCTCCTTTCCAAAGTCCATCTGTAAACAACCACTGCTTATTCCTCACATTAGTTAAATAACAGCTCCATGGTCTGGAGACAGGGAGTACAAATGACTCTAAGGTAGCCAGGTCTATCCAGAACAAGTTTACAACCAGCTTCTTCAAACCAGAATGCACTAACCCAACCATCTGGTCTGAGGAAGGAAAGAAGGCAGGAAGGAATGTAGAGTAGGAAACAGGAGGTAATGACAAGATGATGAGCAAGCATATCCTTTTTCAAAAATTTCTCTTACCTTTCTTGTCTCAAAAAAACCACAAGTCATGTTTTTTCCACAGCCTAAAACAGACTACAAAATAAATTAAAAAAAAAAAGTCCTTCAGATTAAGCTAATATAGCAGTAAGCAGCAAGACAACCATATAGAAAGCAAACATCCCCAAAATGTAATTAGAAAATGAATTATCTGTAGTATTTCAAACATCTGTTTGAGTATAAGGCTATATTCCTCAAATAGAAGGTGTTATACATATTTTAGCAGTTACCTCTTTAAAGACTTCACAGAAAGTCTCCTTGGGAAAGCAAAAAAATTCACCCAAAATATTCTGAAGCAATCATAAGAAATAAATCTTGTGCTCCAGAGCTGTTTCCAGAGAAAGTGAATCAAAGGCAATTTCCAAATGTATTTCTCCCAGCTGTTTCATAACCTAAAAGGAAGAAATGGAGAAGGGTGCACTCTGAATCCAACCTAATCCTGACACCTTCAGGCTAAGCCAATGCATGTTATTTGAGCAAGTATTGGAAATTTCACACAGAAGGGAAATGTCATCCTTTGTTATTGAGAGGTTGCTGGTCTACAGTGCACTGAAACTTTGGTACCTTATGCCGCAAAGCAGCCAAGGCAAAGGCATCACCTCTGTGCTTCCAAGTTGATAATTGCAGTGTCTCACTTGTCTAAAAATGCCACTATCTCAAAATCTGCTTCTTGACACTCTAAAGATGAGAAGGAACCATAACACATACTCAACCAGGAGGCACAAATGCTAGGAAACAGTTTCCAGAAAAGTCTTTTCAGATGACAGTAAGAACCTCAGAATTATGACTGAGCCTTCCAAAGAAAGGACAAATGCTGCCTGACCAGGAAGGACGTGGTAAACAAGAGAAAGTTAGTTCAATGGTTCTTCAGGATTGTGAGGAATCTACAAACTCTGATGAAAAGGAAGTCTTGATGACACAGTCTGGTCTGATTGTCAGAAGAAGCAATCTACACTAACAAAATACACCTTAACTGCACCAGCTGGAATGTATTGTTTCTATCACAACGGAGAGGGCAGGTTTGGGAACAGTTTATGCAACCCAATGAACAGAGAATTAGTGTCAAAAATTCTGTGAATAGCTTATCAAATTCTTATTGAACAGCTTTCTGCTTTTGGTGGTAACAACTCTGGGCAAGATAGCAAGCCATATTGCAGTGATAGAACTGAATGTACTCTTGTCCAAAAAGGACCATGTATTTGGCCCAATCTACAACTAGATTCTTAAGAGTCAAATATTCTTGGTGTTGAAATGTTGTAAATGTAGATGTCATCTCATATCATGTATTGTTAATGAGAATTTTGAAGAGTAATTGTTCACATTGAAATTACATTCGCTGTAATGCAATACATAAACTTGGAACATATCAGAATATACAAGAAGGAAAGTAAAGAAACAGGTAGCCCTGGAAATGAGAATTTCTCTATCTAAAGAAACTGGAATCTGTAGAATGGTATATTTGTGTCTAGGGAAATTTGAGTCTAATGATCACAGACTACACAACCATATGATCCATAACAATGCCTGGGCCCGCAGTTGAGAGTAATCCTCTACTCCACACAAATCCTGGTTGGAAGAGTATGAGTGCAAGTGAAATTGGTCAGAAGTGTCCTTTACCTAGTCTATTTGCCAGGTTCATATAAGTATATACCATGCTACTATGACTGAAAAATAAAAAAGGCAGTAAGCATTCAAGAGATTTTCTTAACCTCCCTTCTAGGAGTTCTCCGTTATCTCTGAAGTGACAAATAGATCTTTGTCTAAAGTATTGGATTCAGATTAACAACAAAGATTTAGAGAATTTAACAATAGAGGCATCAAGTGTTAGAAGAGACAAGACTCCAAATTCTCTTTCTTGGTCTTCTAGTTAGGTGTATATCATTAACTATCTAATTTGTTCCCATTCCCAGTTGCTACCAGTAAGTTGTCATTAGGCACTTAAATATGCAAAAGAAGTTTTGATTTTTTTTTTTCTTCTGGCTACTTACCAGGTATTTCCATGTTTTAAAACATTTTCGGCTAAGCAATGTCAGTTTTTAGTAACTGTAAACCTGCTTTGGTTTTTTGGTTTTGAGGTGGTTTTTTTTCAGTTTAGAGTAGACTATATTTTCAAGGAAAGATTTTTTTTTTCTGAGAATTTCCTTTAAATATTACTTAATTTAAATTGGTTTTGAATCAGCTACATTCTAAAACTTTTAGATCAGTATTTTCAAAGACAGCCATGAAAAACCGTCTTTCCCTTACATATATATATGTGTATGCATCCATACATACATTTGGTTTGAAATATCTCAATTATGTCTGGATTTCAGAAAAGAGAATCTTTCTGCCACACGCTTCTCCACTCCACCTTTCTTCCATCCTTGTTCAGGCCCTGTAGATATCTACAGAGTGCTCATGCCCTCAATATAACTGTTGAAAATCAGTCCGCCTATGTGTGAATTTAAGTGAAAAGTTCCTGAAGGGACCAGTTCTGTTCTAACTCTCCTCTCAAGGTTTCTGATACTTTAAAAATAAAAAAAAAAGAAAAAGGAAATACTGTCAGAATTTCTACTTTGGAATTGAAATCTGAATGTTTTGATTGAGGGACATCATTGACACATGGTCAATCAGACTTAGAGAAGACAAGTTCAAGCTCCCATCCTGCTCCTTTAGAGCTGAATCTTTCATCACAGAATGCTCTGACTTAAATACATCAGGGAACACACCGCAAGAGTTTTTGCTTCTAAATCTACTGTCTTAGCCACAAGACCAAATCTTACTTCACTTTTGTTACTGTTAGATCTCTAAATGAAATTTCCTTCCTAAACGTGACTTCATGCATCCCTTTCTGCACATGTTGGCATGAGGAAATTAGTTCCATCCCTTGACACATAAAAGAGTTAAGAGCTTTCTCCAAAAAATACCCTGGTCAAAGAGATGCTGAGCATCAGCTGTTATGGACCAGAGTGGAAGCTGCTGATACTCAGAAACTCTGAAAAATGTATTTAGGTTCCTAAATATATATTTTGACTTCTGGTTTGGTTCAACAGCTAAAGAAAGAATTAACACTGACAGATTGATTCCCAATGAGATATTGCTGCCAGAAGGACAGTTTCCTCTAAACTGGTTAACAGGAGTCCAAATAAATGCCTTCAATGAAAGTTTTAAAAACAAGACCGTGAGTGGTACATTGGGGTAGATATGCTCGATAATCTTGGCAGTCAAGAAAGGAGAAAGAAAAGCTGAATCTGGAAGAAATATGGGAATGGCTATTCTGAAACAGAACTACGGTCTATCCATCAAGTATCCTATTTCTAATATTGACCAGTACCATCTGCTGCAGAGAAAGACTAAAAAGACCTTTCTCAATGCTGCTCAAGTTCAGCAGTTGGCTTATGCTCTAAGACATGATTGTTTGTATCTTCAGTAATCTCAGGGGCAGATAAAGTGAGAGGAAAGATTCTGGATATTTTATTTACTCATAGAATTACCCTTCTTTTCTGGAATCCTGCTAAATTAAGCTTCTAAGTATTTAGGTATAAAAGTTGGACTGCTATTTATGTGTTTAAAAGTGTTTTGGGACAGGCAGTTTTACCACATCATTTTACTCATTTTATCCATCGCAGACACTGTTTATGAAGTTAAATCCAGTAGAGGAAACAAAATCAAATTGGTTACACACACCGAACCTATGCCACTTACACAGGTCTATATAGTAATAACATAAATATTTCCTTCCAAAGGAAAGAAAAATATTAGGCTTACACAGGACCTTTGATAGGATTCAGCTGCACTGGGACATGGTTCTGCAATGCACATGTAAAAGTGGAAGAGAGAAGTGTTTGGTCTGAATGTCCTAAACTTTTTTTTTTTGGTCATCTTCTGGGAAGCTCCTTCCAAGTTTTTTTTCAGCCAAGCTTCTATATTAGGCTGCTTCAAGTTCAGTTCCCCTTAGCATTTACTCTGTAGTGTGATCGCTACTTGGGAATGCAGTCATTTGCTTGAAGGTAAGTTCTTTGAACTTGATTTTGAAGATAAACAATATTATTCTTATTCAACTTTCAAGAGCATTTCAAAATAGCTTCCAGATCTGAAGTAATTAAAAATCACTATCTTTAGTGGAATTCACTAATTGCATGATTCATATGTAACACAAGATTCTTTCTTTATTTGTATTATTACAACTAACTTTATTTTTCCTAGTTCTATCTGTAAAATTTTCAGTTGTAAATTGTGCTATTGAACAAATTTACCTTGGCACTTAATTAAAAATATAACAAAACTACAAAAAGGAAAAGTGGCATTCAAAATAGAAAAAGGTTTTATCATTATCCTGTTTCTCAGTGAGTTTCATGTGGATTTTTTAATGCAACTAAGGCAAGAGAAGAAGGAAAGAAGGAAAGAAGGAAAGAAGGAAAGAAGGCAAGAAGGCAGGAGGCAGGAAAGAAGGCAAGAAGGCAAGAAGGCAAGAAGGAAGGCAAGAAGGAAGGCAGGAAGGAAGGCAAGAAGGAAAGAAGGCAAGAAGGCAAGAAGGCAAGAAGGCAAGAAGGCAAGAAAGAAGACAAGAAAGAAGGCAAGAAAGAAGGCAAGAAGGCAAGAAAGAAGGCAAGAAAGAAGGCAAGAAGGCAACAAGGCAAGAAGGAAGGAAAGAAGGAAGGAAAGAAAGAAGGAAAGAAGGAAAGAAGGAAAGAAGGAAGGAAGGAAAGAAGGAAGGAAAGAAGGAAGGAAAGAAGGAAAGAAAGAAAGAAGGAAAGAAAGAAGGAAAGAAAGAAAGAAGGAAGGAAAGAAGGAAAGAAGGAAAGAAGGAAGGAAAGAAGGAAGGAAGGAAGGAAGGAAGGAAGGAAGGAAGGAAGGAAGGAAGGAAGGAAGGAAGGAAGGAAGGAAGGAAGGAAGGAAAGAAAGAAAGAAAGAAAGAAGGAAAGAAAGAAGGAAAGAAAGAAGGAAAGAAAGAAGGAAAGAAGGAAGGAAAGAAGGAAGGAAAGAAGGAAAGAAGGAAAGAAAGAAGGAAAGAAAGAAGGAAAGAAAGAAGGAAAGAAAGAAGGAAGGAAAGAAGGAAGGAAAGAAGGAAGGAAAGAAGGAAGGAAAGAAGGAAGGAAAGAAGGAAGGAAAGAAAGAAAGAAGGAAAGAAAGAAGGAAAGAAAGAAGGAAAGAAAGAAAGAAGGAAAGAAAGAAAGAAGGAAAGAAAGAAAGAAGGAAAGAAAGAAAGAAGGAAAGAAGGAAAGAAGGAAAGAAAGAAAGAAAGAAAGAAAGAAAGAAAGAAAGAAAGAAAGAAAGAAAGAAAGAAAGAAAGAAAGAAAGAAAGAAAGAAAGAAAGAAAGAAAGAAAGAAAGAAAGAAAGAAAGAAAGAAAGAAAGAAAGAAAGAAAGAAAGAAAGAAAAAGAGAGAGAGGGAATTGAGACTGGGCTCTTGAACTGCAGAGACCTCTCTGCCTGTCTTTTTTAGTAATTCTGAAGCGCCTTCACAAAGCTGGTCTGAGTGATTTTAAGCTCTCTAAACTGCAGGTGAGCAATGCTGGGGATTGTTTAGCTAGCAAGCACTTTGTAATTCCAGGGGAAAAATTCAAAATTCAAATTTGTAAGTCTTACTTACATTTATGGAGTCTTCTACAGCTAGCTACAGCTTTTTCTTTTTCAGGTCATTCCAGGTTTTACTCCACCATGCTTTCAGTTTCAAATCTTTAAGTCTCATGAAAGAGCAGTCAGCTGGATTGCCACTTACAGCAAGTCCTGCTCCCAAATGCTCAGCAAGACTAGAAAACACTGTCTGAGGCCCAGAGGCTGCTGGTAGAATTACGAGATCTTTCTTTACACATCAGTGTAGAGCAGCTAACTGCCTTTTGGTAAGAAAACCTGATGCAAAAACACAAGCCAACAACAGTCCCACAGGGAACCAGAAAATAGATTGGGCAGCCCAAGGTTTTAATTATTGTTTAAACCTAAAAGTGACAGGGGGCAAAAAAAGCAAGGGTCCAGCTGAGCTTCTGCTGTCGAGTCTGGGCAAGCCCAGGTGTTACCTGCATTTTGGTAATGCTGGAAAGGAATAGATTTTCTCACACTTGCCCCACTCAGACTTCCTCATTCAGCTGACCACAGGCAGCTTGTATGACATGACCACCTGGCCAAGCTTGTAATGGGCGTCCTTTTGCAGCCTGGATGAGAGCTGGAGCATCTGGAAATGGCTCTGGTGCTACAGGTGGTCGTTGACCTTTGGTTCCATCACCTTGCCTCAGCTGAAATTTCCTCCAGATGATGCACAGTCAGGCGTAGTGACCAGCTTCACCGATGTCACCGCTGGCTCTGCTGCAGCCCCGACCACGCTAGGTTTGAGCATGGTACTGAGCGTGGTACTGAGATTCTCTTGGTCCCTAGATAAGCAGCTCTTGTTCTACTCTGCTCCACTTCCACCTGAAAAATAGGCTGGCATGGGAACGGAGCACAGCTGGGAGCCCTGTGCAAGGCTTGAAATGTCAACCAAGACACACTCCCTGTGGACACATGTGGCGGCAGGTGTCTACTCTTTATCTTTTACCTCCCATGGTTGTCTCTGGATATGGGCAAAGACAAGAAACAAAGTCGTCCTCCCAGGGAAGGCTCTTCCTTCAACATGAATGAGGATTTTGCTAAAATCCCTCAGCTCCCACTGCCTGTGTCCTTAGGACTGAGAGTTCTACCTGCTATGAAATCAGATGCTTGGGAGAAGAGGAGGAGGAGTGTTAACTAGAAAACACAATGCAGATTAAACATAGCACCTTACAATAAACCCAATTACATTCCATATCTTGACTGCACTGATTTTTTGCAATTGCAAATGTAAGAATAATATGTATAAGCATACTTTTTTTCCTTTGTTAATCATATTTAACCCTGCCTGACATGTATTTTCAATGAAAGGATTCTACTTTCTAGACAAGTTATCCCAGGTTTACCCAGCTTTAATCTGAAGCCAGTATTCTGAGTTGTTTTTTGCTTCAACTCTCCTATATTACTGCAGTTTAACCATTTCACCACAGGTTTAAAACAAAAAAAAGGTTCAAATATTAATTTTAATTGATTTTCGAAAAAGGAAGGAGAAGAGGCAGAAATGTAGGAACGTCCTACAGTTTCTCAGAATATATGCAGGTATTATACACTCATAAATCGACGCGTTCCTTTATTAGGCAAACAGCCCTTCTGAGATAAAAAACCTAACTATTCTGGAAAAAGATGTTTTGACTGCAAAGTATTCAGAAAAGAGAAGCTTTTAAATGCTTGTGAACAGTGGACTGGAGTAATCGGCTTTTTTATGCAGAATTGATTTGAACCTGGCTGCAGGTCACAGGTGCTAATTTGGTAGATGTGTTTTTTAATATTATGGGTATTTGTCTATCAAAACGAATGTATCAAACTGTCTTCTACAGTCTGCAGTCCCTGATTAAATGAGTGTTGTGGTTAGACTATTACCCTTATTGAACAGAGTTCTTTGACAAAACCTGAGTTTTATTGGTGGTTTTAATCTTGTATTATATTTATCACATCCAATTTAGAAATAACTGTTATATAATGTATGTATTGTCAGCGACTGCATTTTTGCATCTGCAATCTACCGTGGATGTTTCATTGCTGAGCGACCCTCCCACACACTTCACACCTGCGGGGTGCAGAATTACTGTATGGAGCTCTATAAAATTGTTACATTTTCATGACATAACATTAATATTAAATGCTCAAAGATTCTTATGATGTTTCTGATTTTGAACGACCACAGAAAAGAAACAGAAGGGATAAAGATGCGTTTATCTCTGCAGCATTATTGTAATTTTTCTAGTGCCTCATTTAAACACATTTTAAACAGAGAAATTGTTAACGTGCTACTAAGGAAATTTCAGTGAGTGTTGAAAATAGGCATCCATTGGAAAATGTTGTAATTAGTCTTCCATAGAGTATTTTCCGTCTTGTCTTAAAATATAGTCCCTTCATACAGTATGGACACTTCTCTGCGTCCTTTCCCTCTGTGTGTGTGTGAATGTGTACATACAAGTGCACAGACACGGGCGTGCAGGAATATACACATGGGCATCATTCTAGTTCCACTGTTTCTAAACTTTCTGCACTGAGGAATAATATATATGCAGTTTAAATATTTCTCATGAGTGAATATGATAAGCACGCATTTTGCAAACATTAGAAGTTAACCCTTATCTCCATCGGATGATGACTGTGGGTCTATGATCTGTTTTCCTGGGCCGGGTATGATCAGGAGCGTGGATTAAGCATAGATTGATATTACAGAGGGGAAGGAAGATCTGCTCAGAAAAGAGCACTTCTGTTTGGGGAAAAAAAAAAAAAAAATTAAAAAGACTGGTAGAGGCAGTTCAGCTTCTACATATTTCTTAACACTTTCTTGCGAGTCATGCTGCATTATAAAATCACCTTGCAAATCAAAAAATGGCGATGGTTTAAACACTTGTATTTTAAAATAACCTCTGTTGCTCTTAAACTACAGGCCAAATGCCAAGGTATTTCTTCATAGAGTCAGATCCTACTGGGCATTAGCTGGCATGCTACTTCAGACTACCACCAGCAAAAGCTAAAGGCACACTGTCACGCTGGGGCTGTTCGAGATGTTCAGCACCTTGCAAAGCCATGTGGGTGTACAAGTTAGCATGATTAGTCCAAAAGAGAAAAAAATAAATAAATTTTAAAAAATAAGAGAACCAATTTGGCCCATAATCAGATAGCCAGTCAGGTACATAGCTGTACACAATAGAGATTGCAGGGTGATGTTCTGGTTCTATCGAATCGAATGGAAAAATGCTTACTGGCTTTAACAAGGACAGATTTAATCCCAGAAACTGAAATATCTCCACAAACCAGTTAAATTTCAGTTTAAAATGTCTAAATGTATGTTTTATCAAGCCACTTTTATGTTGCTCTGGCCCCTTTATCTCATGTCAACCAAAAATTCATAATACCAATTTTGACTGAAGGCTGGCTTTAATTACAATTTCTTTTACAGGTCTCAACTGCTTTTTGTATCCTGGGAAATGAGAGCAATTCTTTATATCATATTCAGAAAGAAAATGAAAAGGTTGGTAAATGTATAAGTAATTTTAACTGATTCATTGATCTGAATACTTTTAAAGTAATACAGTAAGTGTTTCTGTCACACTTTGAAGTTAAGCTTGGAGCTCAGTTACATCCCTTAGGGTTATTTTATAGCCATTAAGAATGTGTACCTTTTATCTGGTGCCTTCAATTAATTGAATTTCAAAAATATTCTCAAATGTTTTTAGAAAATCATTTAGTTCCTGGAGGACATTCCTGTGTGATTTATTGTTACAGTAATTAAAAGCAGTGAGTATTACACTGGTCACTGTTGGAACTCCTGTCTGCCTTTGGCTATATTTTGGTCTAAGTTAAAACATATAGTGCACTTGAGAGACTTGTGAAGGGAGGCAAGAAAAACATTAATTCTTTTCAGATTGCTTCAGAATTTTGGCACACTTAGAAATAACCTCTTAAAGTGATCACAGTGATATTTACATGATAATTATATGCAAGTGCAATTAAACTTCTATATTAAACAATTAAATAATGCTTTTCCTGCTATGGTAAATTATTCCTGACTACCCATATTAGTATTCTGTAGTTCTAATCAGTGCCATAAATAATTTTCAGTTTTACACACTCTGCTCTCAAGCAATTATTAAGAGCTCTCAGGAAGAGTTAAAACGGCTAATGAAAATAATTAGCAGGAAAAAAATGATGGTTCATCTTGCATTGAAAGATAACCCTAACTAAAAAATACTGCTTTAATTACATCTTTGTTTTCTGAGGCACACACGGTTCTCTTCCATAATCCTTTCTGTGCGAGAAGTTACCACTCGCAAGTAGCATTTTACAGAACTACTCGCTCACAGGAAGATCAGTGGGGGTTAGACCCGAGGTCCCCTTCTCTTCAGTTGAATAACATGGAGCAAGGAGCTTGTTCCTGTGCTGCTTCCCTGGAGCTCAGGAGCGTTGCTCACCTGGGCCAGGTCTGCGGGCTCAGGCTGCCCTCCCCACCCAGGCAAAGCTGCACTGCAGGAGGGAGAATTTGGTGTTACTGACTCACTCGGTGCCTTCTGCCTTCTCAGGGCCTTCAAGGAGGGCTGAAATGGCTAAGCTTTTAAGCATTTAAAACAATGCTACTACAAAATAATTCTCTCCACCCGTCCATATACTGAGTACACTAAGACAGTCTCAGCTATTTCTCTAACCACATCAACATTTTTTTTTCCCACCACAGAATAAATATCTTCTCAGAATTATGGGTTCACAAATGGAATTAGGGGCTCACAAATGGTAACACTTGCTTAGAAAAATATTGAAAAAATTATAAGCCTGTAACATTGTGGACTACAAAAGACTGATAAATGACTACAAAGAATCTAAAAACAAATGTTTTATTAGCTTAGGCTCACATTTATGAGAAAAAGTATAGTTGTACAGATTCTGACCAATGCAGGTCAGTACCAGAAAAACACTTCACATTTAAATGTACACATTGAAGTCATTGTTCAAAGTAATAACCTATCCTTTTAATAAACCATCCCTTTTACACTGAAATGCCTAAAGGTTTTCTAATGTGTATCAGTCTTTTGAACATCACATAATGAATTTAATGTGAGAAAAGGAAAAGAAATGTACCTGTCTGGATCCCTGCACATTAAGATAAACCTTGTTGCTCTGAGGCTAGCGTAAAACTTGGCACCCAAACCAGACGACAAAAATAGTTCCAGTGAAAATCTGGTTTCTATGTATGTATTTACTACATTCTTAATTATATTGGCTTTCCTGTGAAATTATTGCAGTTATGTAAATTATCTCTGAGGTTTCATGATTGAGCTAATGTGTTTCCAGGACCTTCATAGTGTGCATGAGTTATGCGACAAGCATTAGTATGTTATTGCTTGACTAGGTGTGATGTAGTAACCTCTATAGGAAAATAAAGGCCAAAAAAGTAATAGATCAAGCTAGTGTTTTCTCCCGTCTGATCTCTTCGAAAGTAGGTCTTCAAAGAACAGCCACAGTGCTGCAGGAATTGACACTGGCAGTTAAATGATATTCCCTTTCTGAATGGAAGTATGTGGTGCTATCACCAGTTCTGTTTGTCTAATGACATGGAAAATTAAGGTTTTTAACCACTTGGTATCATTTAACAACGGCTTTTTCACAGCAGAGAGGGCATTGATCTAGCTGCACAAATGCAAAAGAATGCCAAAGAATGCCAGGATAGACAGGACCAACAGCATTTCAACTGCGAAGAGAGCACCTTTTAATAATTTAAACGTTAAAAATGGTTGTCAAATGGTTTGTCCAAAAAAAAAAAAAAAAGAGGAGGAAGAAAGAGGATGTGTAACAACGTCATTAACACCTTCGAGCAAAATCTACAAATGTCCTTTCAGCTATGGGCTCTGGCCCCTGATTTTTTGGGAGTGCTTCCCAAAAGCTTTTGCTCTGGTTGCAAGCACCTTCCCAGACTTCTTGGTGACTTGTGTTTGCTTAGTGGTTCTGTCCATCATGTCACTGTGGTTGACCTGCATGCGTGTCTAGTGGGATTTCAGCTCTGCTCAGTTTGCACGCCCTCCTGCCTGGCTAGGCCAGTCATCGTCAGAAAGCCACCATGCTTTCTGGTGCGTAGGTCAAAGTGGCAATGGGTGGTAATTTCAAAGGTGTGCAGGTCGACATGAGCAAATTGGAAAAGATAGACTCAAGAGTCTGCTTGCTTCCTTTAACCGTCACTGAAATAATAATAAAATGTTGATCTTGTGCAACTAAGGTTGTTATATTACAAAAGATACATATTAATATACTGTTACTGGTGGGAGCTGTTAATATAAAAAAAAAGACCTTCTGAACGATGCCTCCTGCCCTTGAACATCTCTAGTAAATTTCAAGGGGGAGGCAACTGCACCCAGCAGCCCCCCAGCACCTCCCCACAGCAGTCCCACCCCTGCTGCTCCTCTGCCGGGAAAGGCGGGGGCCGCAGCTCCCCGGGCACCCGGGTCCTGGGGGACCCGTCTGTCCCGCTGCGTCCCCGGGCTCCGCCGGCGGTGGCTCCGGACCAAGGGGCGCTACGGGGTGCCTGTTCCCCGAAGGACATTTGCGTCAGAGGGGAGATGTCACCTCCGGGGGCAGGATGGTGTGACCCTACCCTGTAAAACACGGGCTCAGCCGGGCGGACGGCTGGAGGGGGTCGATGGACCGGTTCCCCCGCGGGGCGGCGGCTCGTCCCGCAGGTACAGCGCTGCCCCCGGGAGCCTCGGCCCCGCTTGGCGCTGGGGCTGCCTGCAGCCGAGCAGCCGGGCCGGGAGGCAGCCGGGGGCAGCGCCAGCGGGACGGGCCTTCCCGGGGGAAGGAAGGGAAAGCCCGGACCCGCAGGGACGAGCCAGAGACAGCGCATACTCCTCCTGCCTTCCCGGGTGATTTGGGGAGGGCGTGAGAGTCCCAGGGGGTGGTCGGGAAGGGGAGCGGTGCCCCTGTCCCGAGCCACATACCCCTCGTCATCCCGGCAAGCAGGCCAGCCCTGGGCGGGCAACCCAGGCAAACACGTCGCTGTGGGTTTGTTACTCTGCTTTAAAATGCAAAGGCTCGCTGCATGATTGGCTTTCTGTTTACAAGTGCGGATGGGGAGAAGGCTCACGTTTTCTTTCTCCGTGTGGTTTCCCCGCCTCGGAAGCTGGAAGGGCAATCCGAGGAGGGAGAAAGAGAAGAAGAGGGTTTCCCAGTTTCAACATTCATCAGATTTACCCTGTCATTGCACTACAAGGTGCAGCGTGTGTCGAACATTATGAGCACGGGTCCATGCAAATGACAGAGGCATGAAAGAGCCCTGGCAAGAATAAATCTGTCGATGTACAGATGTTCCCTATTAACATTATTGTTCAGCCTTGGTGGTTACGGTGGGAAGACACCGGATTAAAAATTCCCATTGCCGCCCCACCTTTCTTGAACCTTTCTCCCCACACCTCTTTGTCTTCACTTAATTAGGTAGGATATAATATTCGCTTTTTCTCCTCCTCTGTTCTATTGAGACGTCTGCCCAGGCTTACGCCTTTAAACAGGAATTATATTGATCTCTCCTCCCCCTTCTGTCAATCTCGATTTGTCCCTTCTCCTGCTGAACAAACAATTAAGAAAAGAAAGTACCCACTGCGCTGCAGAACTTAGCATACTGCAGGCCCCCGCAGGGCTGCCCGGGCGCTGCGCGGCCCATGGGCCGCGGGCAGGAGCCCGCAGGGGGTCTCGGCGCCCGGAGGTGGGAGGGTGGAGTGAGGCTGCACAGCACGAAAGACATTTAAGCCCGGGGGCTCGCTGCCAGCCCGCCCAGCCTTCGGCCCGAGTAACTTCTCCGCAGGAAAGAGCGGCGGCAGCAGCAGCCTGTGGCAGCGGCCGGCCGGACAGGCGCAGGAGGACGGAGAAGATAAGCGGGAGCAAACGCCCCTGCCCCGACCTGCCTGCGGCTGCGGCCGGCGCTGGCCCCCCCATTCCCCTCGGAGGAAGCCCCCGGTGCCCGGGCAGCCCCTGCGGGCTGCGTCCAGGGCGTGCGGTGGGGCCGGTGCCGGGGGCGCTGCCGGGACGCGGGTCCCCAGAGCAGGCTGCCGCCGCACCGCCCCCCCGCGCCCCCTCCCCGCGGCCGGAGGGCGCTGGTCCGCGCAGTCCCCCGGCTGCTCCGCGGTGCCCGGCTCCGCCACGCTGCCCTGGGGCTATGAATAAAGCTGAGGCCGATGGGCGGACAGGTACAGGTGCCCGTCTCCTGCGCGCAGGGCTAGCGCTGGCGTCCCAGCCCGCCTCCTCACACGGGAGGGAAACAAAGACGGCGAGAGAGGCAGGGAGAGTTCCTTGTAAGTTTAGCGCCTTTCAGTCGTGACTCGCAGAGATAAATGATAGTTTGGAGGTGCACGCAGTTAATCAACGCTACGGCTGCCTTACAGCGTGTGCAACCTGCAGATCATTAGGTTAAATGGAGGACATTTGTGTCCTTCCAGAATCAATGCAATTATTGTTGGCAACAAGGACAACAATTGGAGTGGCAGCACTAATTTTACTAACCTGCTATTAATTATGGTGTCCCCCACGCCCCAGACGGTGTTTATAACCCGAAGAAGCAAGCGGTGCTGGCTGCTTCTGGTTTAAAACGGGAAAAGTTGGAAGTGGAGTGCCTGGCTGTGTTGGAAAGTGTTAATCAGTAGGAAAGAGTGTGATCAGTGGAGCTATTCACTTGAACGTCACTCTCGTACAGGGGGTTAGTGAAGTGATTGTGGCGCCTGGGGACCGAAGGCACTGTGCCGCTCCGCTCAGGTATTACACACTGAGAAATGTCTGCGTTAGTTCTCCGTAGCTCCCTGCAAAGTCAGCCAGCGCAGACGAGAGGAGAGAAGCACTGCCATGGCACAGCCATCGCTACGAGGTTTTAGCTGAAGCCTGGCGTGATCGCAGGTAAAAATTTTCTTCTTGTGTTGATGGTGATGCTTGCGTGTGTCTCTCCACTGAAGCGGGGGGTGGGGGGGAGCGGTGTGGTTTGTGTGTGTTTCCCCCCCTCCACCACCACCACCACCCTCGGAGCCTGCTTTAGCAGCAAGCCAGCTGAAAAAGAACTGCTGGAGGGAAGAGAAACTATCTGTGATGAATCATTTGGCTTTGTGCAATCTTTACCTAGGATAGAGAGCAAATGTATTTTAACGTATGTGTTATTTCTTGGGAAGGGGGTGTGGATATGATATTCAGCGAGCGCTAAGGTAAGGTATCGAGTCAAACTTTCTCCATTTTAAGGCAAACTTGAACACGCATAGAATTTGAGCTTGCAAGTAGGAAAGTTTTTTCTTCGCAGAGAAGTATGTTCAAGCTGTCCGCTGTCAGGCAGCTCAAAGGCGGTGGCGTTTGAGCACCTACGAGTCTGCGGCACTGGGGGTACAGAAGCTGGAAAGAGAAACCTTATACAATCCTTGTTTTGCTGGTGGACGCGTAGTTGCGATGCTCTGCACCGGGCAAGTAAATGTGGATGTGTTTGTAGGGTCCGCCTAGCCTTGCAGCAGCTGCCCAGGTCGCAGCGTTTGCTTCTCTTGCTGAAAAGTTTTGCGTATGAGAAAGCGTGTGTGGTGGCTGTAGGTCTTAAGTGTGAAAAGTTAATAAATACAAAGGAGAGAATGAGCATTTGAGGCCTTTTTGCTTTAATCTAGATTGTTTGTCAAGAGGATTAAAGACTTACAAAATGAAAGCGTTGAAATTGATAGCTTTGAACAACTGATTTTACGTGTAGTTGTAATCTGACTAAATTAATTAGCGGCGCCTTCTTATGCAACTGTTATGTTTGTCATCATAGCTCTGCCGATCACGAGCCATTGCACAGGTCTGTGCAGGTCGGCAGTATCAATCAGCTCGCTGTCCCTGGATTCGGAGTGCAGGAGATGCAATTACAGCTCAGGTGGGCTCAGAAAACAGAAATCGTATCTACTGTCCATAGCGACTTTATGGGAGCTAATCTACTTGAAAGTGTTGTAGGCTGCCCTCGGTTCCATGTCAGATCCCAAATGGGCAACGTGTAGAGCTTCACAGCGTTTGTCAGGCGGTGTCAAGGTTGCTTTAAATCTGTAACGTGAAAACAAAGCGAAGTCGACTGAAAGAGCTCGCTAAAGTCTGTTTAACCCATAAGCAAATTCCGTCGCTAAAAAAATTCCAGGAGTGGCAATAACCCCTCTAAAAGAGAAGGAGATGAAAATGCAGATAGTAAAAGTGTAGCTGCATTAACTGCCTCTAGATCATGTCCCTGAAGACGTCCATCAAAGCGTTAGTCCTGAAGAGGTTCTCCGTTTTACCTGCTGTGGCCTGTTCCAGAATCAGAGCGTTTCCTTCTCGTTTCGTGCTTTTATGATAAAACTTGTATGAACATTAGCTCCAGGTTGTCGGAGAAGAAATACGTATCCCTGGGAGACAGAATTAGTTGTGCTTTGGCTGTAAAATACCTGCTCGTCTGGGTGTGCAGGCTGGCTCCCACAAGAGGGGAACTCCTCAGCGTTTCCTATTGATCGTGATGGGTTTGCTTGCTCAAACTTTGGAGAAAGCACTGTGTCTTTCGCGAAAGCTGTTAACTGCTTTATACAGGAAAGGGGCTTTGACAAGGATCAATTTTTATTGCCCAGCAAAGACTTGCATTTTCCAAATGCTTAAGGATATAGCCCGCAGCATTAAGCGTCTTTGCTTGGATTTGAACAGTGTTACGTTGTTTATGTGTAAGAACCACAAAGGTGATTTTAAATCATTGTGGGGCTTATTGCATGTTTGTGCTCTGGCACCGAAAATTCAAGATGAAATATAATTGTTTTGAGTTTCTTCTCAACAAAGGGCCATTATTTGTAGATTGTAAGTGAAACAAGACTTGAACGCTGGAGGAAGATGTAATGTCAGCTTTTAGTGTTTAAGGTTATTAAGTAGTTAAGGTTATTAAGTTTTTTATTGTTGTTTTGTTTGTTTTGGTGGGGTTTTTTAATGACTGCTTTCTAGGGAATACAGATTGGAACTGCACAAAGCTGACCGGGGTAAAGTAGTAGAGCAAGCAGGCTGCAAAGAAAAATGACAAATAATTATCATGACTAATACAGAAAAGTTCAGTGCAAAAACGGGCACCAGAGTATTTGCATGGTGCAGTGAAAGACAACTGTGATATATAAATAGACAAGGACCATAAATATTGAATTTCACCTTGTATTTTAAAGTTTAATAGACTCACCTAAATATCAAAACCTGTAGTGTTCTGCGGACCACTGCGGAGTTGACATCTGCAGTAGTATCTAAAGAGGGATAGGAAAAAAAAAAAAAGCCCCACCACACCAGGACAGCTCCCAAACTGTAGCCTGGAAAACTGTGAGGACTTCTCCATGCAGTTCTCTAGCTCTCTCAGCTAATTATAGTGCTTTACACCGAGCCGCTCTTGAGATAAGTGCAACTGTTTTCTTCCCTCGCACCGGTGAGTTATACTCCAGGGCTTAAATAAACATCCCCCAGCGCAATCAGCGCAGGAGGCAGAACGAGCAGCACCAAACGCTGCTTGCAGACCATTGTGTAAACACCGGGTGGCTTTTCTTCCCAAACAATGCAATAGCCCGTCAGCACGTCGCATAGAAGGAACCTGCTTGTAAATAGTGGCTAAAAGTATCATTATATCCAGGCAGCGATGGGATAGCAGGAGGAATAAAGGAGCGTTTCTGTAACAGAAACCCAATGGGTAAGTTATTGATATTCCCAGAAAGAAGAAGGTATTAGCGTCTCAGGTGAAGAAAGAGTAGGCACTTTCTTACCCCCCAAAAAATCAATACAGCATTCAAACCCGATTATTAACGTCATTTGATTCCCGTTCTTTATACCTTTCTCCCGGCTACAGATACTCAGCTGTCAGGGTAATTTGCATGTACTGTATCTGATCGCTTTTATTTGCAAACACTCTAAAGCGCCATAAAACGCCGCTCGTTGCAGTCTAACTCAATCCGAAACTAGTATTTTCATCTGTAAATTAAAGCAATTACGCAGCAGATATTATATTATGTGTACTGTGGTCTCCAGATAGTCATCAATCACCCTCAATCGAGCTGTCAGTGTGGGCAGATTCGTTTCTGGGAGGCAGTCTTCCAGCTGGGGAGAAGAAGAGAACATCATCATTAATTAGAGTGTGACCCTGGGGCTATTCACATGTCTGAACCCAGGAATCTCTCTGAGCAAGTCTGCACACCACGGAGCAGCCTTCAACTGCACCAGCAACCGACCTTCAGCCTCGGAGCTCACTCCTCCGCTTCCTCCACCCGCTCGGCGGCTGTCTGTCCGTCCTGCCCCAGAGGTAGCCGGCCGCCGGGGAGAGACGCTGGGGCTGCCGGCCGGCAGAGGTGGCCGAAGGGCCGGCCAGCAGCCCCAACGTCTCTCCCCGACGGCCGCTGCCTCCGGGAGGCAGCACGGAGCCAGCCCCCTCCAAGGGTGACTCATAGAGGGGAAGCTGACTGCAGCCGGGGGGGTCCCAGCCCCAAGAGGGTGAGGAGGCTGATGGCAGCGGTGGGTTGGGTTGTAGAGAAGGGGATGATGGAGACGAGACTCTTTCCCAGGCCCTCCTTCGCTCGGGCAACCCGCCGTAGCTCCGGGGAACAACCTAATCACCGAGAAAGAGATGTTTGCTCTCGCGTGAGACATAGCGCTTGGCACATTTGAGTTGCACCCTATCTCCCTAATTCTCCTCCAACACTCCGCTTTTACTCCCCACCCCAGCTGTGTGCACCTCAGGCTGGATACTGCCCTCCGCCCCGCGAAAGGCTGGCTTTTCCAGCGGAGGTTTGCGATGGGATCAAAGTCGTTTTAACGTGAAAAGTCACGTCCTTTCAATCATTCCCCGGAATACGCTTGTAGGGATTTCTACCTGTAATCACACGTCTGGAATAAAAGCTGAGAAGAAAAGCAGGATTGCATGTCATGTGCTTTATTGTCAGCGTTAGTGCTAATTTTAACTGTTGATTAAATCTTAAATGAAGACTCAGTCGTGTGTCCCTTCATATGTCTAGTTTGTAATTGAGACTAATTATTAGTGTGGGGTGGGAAGAACCAGCTGCTCATTAATTAATTTCTAATTAAAAGTGCTTACCAGCCCTTCAGTGACGAAGGAGGGTGGGGGAAATCTTAGCTGATACAACATTGATCCTTCAGATTAAAACCATTCATTTCCTTCCCTTCCCCGCAGAAATATAAAGAAATGTTGCAAGGGGGTGTAGCTGCTGCCGGAGAGCTTTCCAAACTTTCACTCCTGTTAGGCAGGTTGAGAGAGATGCTTGGAGAGTCCTTTTTCCACACCAGGGGAAAGGTTCCCGAAAATGAATGTTAAACTTACAGGCAGGTTAATTTGAATAGATTTTGTGTGACGTCAGAAGCTCGGCTCTTTTAAAACGGCGTGCTTCTGAAGTGATGTATTTGTATCACTTCCCCCCCGCCCTTTATTTTTCCGTGGGGGCAAAGTATGTATTTCTGCCGTCACGTTTGCCAGCCTTAGAGCCCACATGTAACAACTGCTTCTGTTCCGTAGCTCCAGGAGGGAAGGTGCTGAAATCACTATACCCTTTTTTTCCCTTCGGTTAAAAAAAATTTTAAAAAAGTTTAAGATTTCATGTAAATAAATTAAATGTGGTTTTCTGCTTCGTCCTATAAGCATCTAGGGACCTGTGGTTACCAATCAATTGGTACAATAGAGCAGAGCCAGACTGCAATAGCGTGCAGATCAGACGTCTCGCCTTGTTTCTAGATAACTGGGAGCCTCTGTACCATGTCATATCCTCAGTTTGGCTACCCTTACTCCTCTGCACCCCAGGTAAGACTTTTCGCCTACCAACGTTAATTGATTGAATTTCAGTCCGTATTGATTACTTCCGTCCAGGGCTAAGAGGGGCAGCGATCCTTTTCTAGCATGCGGGAGTGGGAAATCGGCTGCTCGCTCCGCATCTTTCGAAGATGCTCAAGTTATATTTCGCGCACATATTTTAAAATGGGAAGGAACACGCGGGATTTAGAGGGTTTGATGATGATACTGATGAGTAGGGAAGGATTACAGAGATGCGGGAGGTGAGAAGGAGAGCGAGAGTTCCCCCACCCCCTCTCTCCCCCGAGCGCTGCTTTTTTTCCCCCCTTTCCCGATTAAATTCACAGTTTACCAATTAAACACGAAAGTACTGAGGTCCGAACCGCAGAAACATAATGGGATATTCTAAATCAGCAGGTTAATAACAGATGCGTGCGTGGCTGCTACAAATCTGCAGTCAAAATAAATATGCATGAGTGATTTAGAAAAAAGGTTTAAAAACGCAGATGGGAAGCATTGTGCTGCAAGAGGAGAAAAACGATGTAAAGCCAGTCTTGTGAGACCACACCAGAAAAGTTAGGTTTTCAATGTAAAGGGTTGGCACAACGTATTACAGAGGATTAAACGCCCATAGTCACAGGGCGTTTGTTTGATGTTGTGATTTTTAAAAAAAACCTGATAAAATACTTGCACCTCAGCATTTCTCTAGAGCGTTTTTACCCCTACTGAGGTAAAGTACGGAAGGGGAGGGAGGGGGGCAACACCGTAAAGCTGTGACCTGATTAAAAAAGTGAAAAAAAAAAAAAAAAAAAGAAGAAACAACCCAAACTCGGTTATAGATTGGGAAGTTTCCCTCCTCCGCCCTCAGCGCCGCTCTCTTTCCCTCCAGTTCCTGATGAGCACCAACTCCCTGACGACCTGCTGCGAGTCCAGCGGCCGGACACTGGCCGAGACGGGGGCGGCCGCCTCCGCGCAGACCCCCGTGTACTGCCCGGTGTACGAGAGCCGCCTGCTCGCCACCGCCCGACACGAGCTCAATTCCGCCGCCGCCCTGGGGGTCTACGGTGGCCCCTACGCCGGGCCCCAGGGCTATGGAAACTACGTGACCTACGGCACCGAGGCTCCCGCCTTCTACTCCTTGGTAAGCCTCTCCGCCGCCGCGGGGGATCCTCCCGTCCCCGCCTCCGCGCTGCTCCGCGCCGCGCTCCCCGCCGCGGGCTGTGGCCGGTCGGCAGGTCGCCTCCGCGGCTTGGGCAGCCCCCGGCGCTGCTTCCCCGCCGCCGAGCCGAGCCGCACGCCGCTCCCCTGAGCCTGCCCGCTTTTGGCGACAGGCGCGGAGCCGCGGCGCGTCCAGCTCCGCCGTCATTAAATATTCAAGCCCGGCGTGGTTCTCACGGTAACGCAATTGAAAGTCGCGCCTGACGAGGTGGCGGCCGAGGGCCTGGCCAGGCCGGTAGCTTGGGGCGGCCCAGACCCCGGCTCGTAAAAAATGATACGGGCTCTTCCCAGCCAGCCTTTTTTTTTTTTTTTTTCCTGGCACCGTAACAGCGCTTAATGTCTCTATTGATCTCGCTGGCCGCCGCGGCCGAGGGGCCTCCGGGAAGGTCCGGCGCGCCCCCCGTCCCCCCCGCGAAACCTGGGGGGGGGTCGGGGCGGGAGGCCGAGCTCTCCCGGCGGTGGGGGCGGCGGGGGCTGAGGGCGGCGGCGCGGTGTCTTTTGCAGAACAGTTTGGAGGCGAAGGACGGGAGCGGGTCTGCGCATGCGGGCATCGCCCCGGCAGCTGCCTACTACCCCTACGATCACACACTCAGCCAGTACCAGTACGACAGGTAAGAGCGCACACCCCCTCCGGCCCCGCTCGCCGGCCCCACAGCCGCGATCCCCACCCCTTCCCGCCCGCCCCGCTGCGGGGCTGAGGCGCGGACCTGCCTCCCCGCCGCCCAGCATCTCCCTCCCGGCCCCAGTAATGCCGCCTCTCCCTCCCCACCGACACGTCCCCCTCCAGCACGGAGACCGGCACGGGGTCCTCTGGCCCCCAGACAGGCGGCGGGGGGACCGATGCCTCTCCACGGGGGCGGTAAATTATCTTTTCCCGCGCAGAGTCAGGCTTAGGCACCCGGGCATCTCTGGTATGTTTATTAGTTTTAAACGAGTGCAAAACCACTTACACACCGTTTCAAGCTTTGAGGCCCATTGGGCGCTGATGACCTTTCCTGAAGGATGTGCATTAAATATTCAGTTGTAGCCCAGTGTCATCTGCGTTAGGTTTCTACAATTTCAGGAACAAAAGGGTAGGAGAGATTACTAACAAAAGGAGTAAGAGGAAATATATTTCTATTAACGGTTACACCCTGGGGTCACTCAGATGTATTCTGTTTGGGGAGGACTGATCCAACAATTTCTGTGCGTTTGCAAGGTGCTAGGATTTCCCCCGCTGCCTGAAACGTTGACTTTGGCTTTACCACGAATAAAGGCCTGTGGTTTCTTGCCCCTTTCTGCCACCACCGCCACAGCACAGTGGGGATTTTCATTGCCTGGCACTGCTGCTAGATGAACGAGCCCTTCACCCTTGCTTCTTCCTGGGCCTGAATTCTCGAGGCAGGTCACCCTCTTAAAGCTGATCTGTCCTTGCCCATCTCCCTCCTTCCTGGTCCAGCCACCCCCACACCCCGGGGGGGTTCCACATGCAAGCAGCCGGGCCTGGGGCCCTGGGATCCCACACTGGACAGGCCCGCGGGGGGTGAGGATGCCTTGTCACTCTGCAGATGCTCTCCTGTACCCGCAGATACGGCTCGATGGATGGGGGGACACGGAGGAAAAACGCCACCCGGGAGACGACCAGCACACTGAAGGCCTGGCTGCAGGAGCACCGCAAGAACCCCTACCCCACCAAGGGTGAGAAGATCATGTTGGCCATCATCACCAAGATGACCCTCACCCAGGTCTCCACTTGGTTTGCCAACGCCCGCCGGCGGCTCAAGAAGGAGAACAAGATGACCTGGCCTCCGCGGAACAAGTGCTCAGACGAGAAGCGGCCCTACGAGGAAGAGGAGGAGGAGGAGGAAGAGGGTTCGCAGGAAGAGGCGATGAAGAGCGGGAAAGCCGAGGGTACCCTGCTAAAAACAGGCACTTAGCGGTTCGGCCGCCAGCTCGCCCCCGGGGCCGGCCTCGCCCGTGGGGGCGGCCGCGGGCCTCCCTCGTGGGGGTGGCCGCGGGGGAGCGCGGCGCCGCCAGTGACCGTGTGTCTTCTTTTTGCTGTCCCTTCCCCCGCCCCCACCCCGCAGAGCCCACGGGCAAGGAGGAGAAGGAGCTGGAGCTCAGCGACCTGGAGGACTTGGACGCCGCCGAGTCGGAAAGCTCGGAGTGCGAGCTGAGGCGGCCCTTCCCGCACCCGCTGCCGCTCCCGCACCCGGGCGGCAGCCACCCGCCGCGGGCCGCCGAGCCCCCCGCCAAGATGCTGCCGCCGGCCGCTGACGGGGAGGACGAGGAAGAGGAGGAGGCGGCGGCGGAGCGGGCGCGGAGCTGCCTGAAGGCGGCGGCGGCGGAGTGCGGCCCCGACCTGCTCGGCGCCCGGCAGCGCGGCTGCGAGTCCAAAATGTGCTTCCAGCAAGGGCAGCAGCTGCTGGAGGCGAAGCCCAGGATTTGGTCCCTGGCGCACACCGCCACCTCCCTCAACCAGGCCGAGTACCCCTCTTGCATGCTGAAACGGCAGGGGGGCTCGGCAGCCGCCGCCGTCTCTGCCCCTGTCAGCGTCATCGACAGGCACCAAGATTCGCCGGTCACCAACCTCAGGAACTGGGTGGACGGGGTGTTTCACGACCCCCTGTTCAGGCACAGTACTTTGAACCAAGCCCTGAGCAACACGACAGTTTCCTGGGCTACCACCAAAGGAGCCATTCTGGAAACGGGCGCCTTGGGACGCGCGGTGGGGAACGGCGCCAACGTGCTCAAGGGGCAGCTCTCAAACTTGGCCCACCATGACTCAAACAAAGAGTTTCTGGCGTTTCCCAAATCAGGAAGCAAAATGTTTTGTTCCTAACAGGCCCGCCGAGGGGCGAAGGACTTTCTAATGCTTGAAGAGTCAGCTACACTGAAAAGAGACTTGCGAGAGTTTAAATTTAAATATAAAACTTTTTGGTTTGTTTTGTTTTTAAACAACAGAAACGAGGATTTAAAGTTCCTTTTGCTCAGTTTAACGGACAGACTTTCCTCATTGCTGTTCTGAAGAATTTCTCCTGGCTGCGACTTTAAGGGATCAATGTCGTGAAAGTTATTTAATTCCATGTCCAAAAGCACGTACTATAGCGTAGACCTACTTAAAAAGTTTACATTCGGAAGTTTACAAACGGAAAATTTTAGTTCAGATTTAATTTAAGGCATGCCGAGATTAGTTATAAAGACTTTTTGAGAGTTTTTGCTCCTGATTTCCTTGATAGCATATAATTCACAAACAGCACTTCTACTAAGTTTACACCTACTGCACAAATTTATCTTGACAAAAAAAAAAAAAAAAAGAGACTATGTTAAAAGGTATGTTCACTCCAATAAATTGTCTGTTTCAGAGATAACACAAGTGGTGGCGTTTTGCGTTGTGCAACAAACATCTCTTAAGTTTCAAAATTGTCCCCTTGAAGCCAGTCCCGGTAATTCCAAGGACTGTCAACAGGCTGCTGGGAGAGGGGGAAAGCGGCTCAGCGGAGCCCTGCCGTGGGAGGATGGATCCGCGGGAAGGATTCTGGGCTGCTTTCCGCGCTTTCCCTTACCCCCGCGGCTCAGCCCCGCGCCCAGCCAGCCGCCCGGGCCGGCGGGGGCGAGAGGCAACGGGACCGGCGGGGCGGGGGCGGCAGGGGAGGCGCTGGCTGCCCCCTGAGGCGAGGCGGGGCGGGAGCAGCGCTTCCCCCCAACCCCCGAGCCGCGGGCGGGCGGGGGTCGGCCCCAAAGGGCCGGGCTCGGCCGCGGCGTCGCCTCCGCCGTGCGTGGAGCAATTGATTCACATGGAAAATTTGATCTTTTAGAAAACCGTTTTAGCTTTCCAGCTCCTCTGTCAGTATGGAGAATCGCTGATCTTCCATGAATATTTCAGCACTTCAGGACAGATGCTTTACCGTTTTGACATTAAATAGAGTGCAGCCAACAAAAAGAGAGAGGGAGGAAGAGAGGGAGCGCTCTCGACGTGTGATTCAGAAGCACTCGCAGCCAATTTACCACTTAGATAACAGGCATTTAAAAGATTTCTTTTCCTTCCCCGGAACGGGAACAAACTTTACTGATCCCTGGACAGGGAGAGGGAGAACTGCTGGAAAACAGACTGCGAGGCAGTAACAGACTCCGGCTTATCCAGACCGGCCTAAACCCCTAAGCTGCTGCATCGGGCGCTGGAGCGGGAAGCCAAAGGGCCCGAAGGACCAAGCTGACACCGGACTAGCAGAGGAGCCTTTCTTGCCTCGCAGCCTCTTCGTCCATCCCAATCCTGCGGCTCCCCGCCAGCGCCGGCTCCCCGCCAGCGCCACCTCCCCCCCCCCCAGTAAACAAATAAACAAGAATACGATGCAGGAGATACATATTTATGTATATAAATATAGAAAGGCAACGACCAAGCAACTGAGACATCATCATCCAGCCAAAATATAACATACTCCAGCCCACAAAGTTTCTAGCGAGACCTGTTAGTGCAAGGACTGAATAAAGGAATCCGGGTGCGGAGATCAGATCAAGCCCTTCCCCTCTCTGCGAGCAGCCGTAATTGGATTGTATCCAGTCATATTCCCTGTCATTGTATTGACTTTCGCTCTCTTGGATGATATTATCGAGATCACTGAACCCCTCTGCTGATCTGGCTGTCAAAAGGCTCAGACAGGAGCCCCCGGCCTGGAAAACGTGCATCAGCCAAGATAATTTGAAGTGAAATTTTCATTTTGACAGTAAACCCCTCAATTTCTAAAGGCTCTGCACCCGGAGAGCTCGGTGGCAGGGGGAGGCTTTACAGAAAGCCCACGTCTTAAACTGAAAAGGGCAAAAGAACTCGAATTAGTTGTAATAGATGAAAGGGCAAAAATAAAGAGTCAAGGGTACTTGACAGTAATAGCGAAAGTGGAGTCTCCGGGGAGCCACGATCTCAGCTAAAGGCTGGGCCGGCAGGAATTTTAATGCAGCCGGGGCGGCCGGAGAGCTTTGCCTCTGAAACCCTTTAGACAAAGCAAATTATTTTCAGCCAAACTAAGGAGGTGGGGATGAAGGAGACAAGAAACAGGGAAGGGAGGAAAGGCGACTGTTCAGGCTGTCCTCAAACCACTGGCAGCGGCAAGCGGGATGATGGCGGCGGCGGGGGGTGGATCCCGCTGCCTGCTGCGATGGGAATTTTAAAGTCCGGAGGTTTGTGTGCGCAAGCCTCTCTGTGTGTGCAGGGTGACACCGGGTCTCCCGGTGGGCTTCAGCTTCCGTGCGACAGAGGCTCGGTGGGGTAGGAGGGGACTTCAATCTTGCTGCCAACACAGCGACAGCCGAGTGTGTGTCTGTGAGACTGCGTGTGTGCGTGTGTGTAAGGAGAGGGCTCCTCCGCTGAGCAGCCAAAAATCCCCCTCAGCCTTCACAGTGCCCTGAGCTCTGCGGAGCGCCGGGCGGGCGTGTGGCCGGTGACACCGCAGGCGGTCACAGATCGTTACTGACCGGCGCTGGCGCTGCCGGTAACGCAGTTTGGTCAGCTCGTCATTCGGGTGGCAGCTCCTTCCCCCTCCTCTCAGCACTCAAAAGGAAGGTGATAACACAGTGGGCAAAACACAGGCGCACTGAAATTTCATAAGCCGAAAAAAAAAAAAAAGAAAAGCGGATTAATCCTTTATCCATTCGCTTTAGTGTCACTGTCGTTATAAAACAAGTTTGAGTGAGTTTATGCCTCTTAGATCACAAGAACAGATCCCTCCGAACGGCGGGACTGGCCGTGGATCAGGTCTGGTCGGTACGCGCGTGTCTGTATGCGCTCACATACCTCAAAACATCACCTATCCTGAGATGAGACTGTGTAAACTATGGGGGTGGGAAAATAGTTTCTTCCTTTGGCACACGAACCTTATCTCTAGATCAGCCGTCAAATGCAGTGGTCTTTCAAAAAGATTTGGTTTGCTTTTAAAATATATATATATATATAAAATTTTAAAATATGAAAAAAGCGTGAGAAATTAATTTTGCCATTTGATTCAATGACACGTCAAAGATCAGGTTCAACTGCTTTAGAGGAGGTTACGGGTCTGAAAGGGAAACCGTGCAGCTCGCATAGTTGCACAAAGCAGAAATATAAAGGCAGACTGTGAAAGAAAGAGAGGACTGGGAAAAAAAATCATAAGAGAAACGGCTTGAAACTGAGAGACTCTAAATCATTCAACCATGGCAAATTCAAACACACAAAGGAGGGGATGCTAAATTAACAGTGCTTTTTACATAGAGCCCAAATAAAACTGTAATCAGCGACGCGTTACTTTTCATTAAGCGAGTTTGACAGCAGCATATTCAGCCTCGACAAGGGAACAGGAGCGAAGAAATATACGGCTCTCCCAGCCCGAGTCATAAGATAATTCCTTAAGCTCCATTAACAACTCTTAGCCGCAGGAAATGGGCTCCCTGAAAACATCTCCAAATCTAAAAGCTTTATCGACCTCTCAAACCTCTGCTGATGGTTCTATTTTTTAAAAAAAACTTAGAGGCAAGACGTCCAGCAAGGTAATAGACTTTGACACAACACCTTCTTAACTAGAGAGAGAGAGGCAGGGAAAACGAGACCTTAAATGATATTTAAAAGGCAGCCAATTAAGATTTAAAATGATTGTCTCCTGAGATTATGCATGCGATTTATGTCATCTACTTTTTTTTCCCAGGCATGCATACAAAATTGCGATGGGGCATATTGCCTGTTCCTTTAACAATAATAATGATGATGATGATGATGATCATCATCATCATCACATTATTATTCTTAATAGAAGAAACAATAATAATTACCAATCTGTAACTATCTCACATAATTGTAAATGCTAATTTAGGAAAGAGCTGGTGTTTAGGTAACCTGATTACAGAGCACCTTGCAACAGCCAGCTTCTTTATAAGGTGTCTAATTAAAAGACAGATAAAATGATACACACATTTTCTGTTAATATTTAAGATCACATTTCTTTTTATCCTGAGTTAATCTTTGACAACTAAAGTCATTCAATCAGTTCATAGTCAAAGAACCTAGTGTAGCAGGTCCTTCCCATCAGCCACATGAAGTGAGATGTCCAAGAAGACTTTGTGTTGGCAAGACATTGAACATCACATATTTTAAAGATATAATTGTTCAGAAGGAGGCTCTGACTTACTACAGTATTTTTGAGATACTCTTACCTTTTCCATTTAAATCTGACCTTCAAATAATACGAAGGCTTGAGTGTGCGAAAGTGTATTCAGTTAAATGCCAAGAAAAGAGTTAATGCTCTCATTGTACCATTTCATGCAGAAATCCTGGAAAATGCAAGAAAGGATTATAACTGGCTGATTTTGTGAGTGATCAGAAACTGTTCCAAGGAGTGTAGCTTGTAGATGAATGGGGAGGAAAAGGATAATTCAGACACCTCTCTGTTTTGGTCAAAGTGTTTAGGCCTCTGCTTAGATGAAGTTAGTGTTGGCTACAAAGCAATGACCTTGGGTCTGAGTCCCATGTCTCCAGAGGTTTGTGCATGTACCTTTGTACATGAAAAAGTGAAGAATGGAGAGATGTTAATGGTCAAAATATGCATTTTTATTTGCCTGATTACAAAAGTGTAATAATTGTGCTTCCCTTAAAAGAGGAAGCTATTTTTAATGGAATAGCTGATGGCCAAAACACAGATCCTGGAACTGTGACATCTGGTACCAATTCCCTCTTTGTCTGAGGATATTTTAATTCACTTTTACTCTCAAAGACGCTGTGAGGTGCTTAGGACTTGTAGGAAGGTTTCTCTTCATACTCCTTGTGAAATTGCATCACTGCAGAAAATAATTCCAGATTTTTAGGCCCCCCCAAAAAGCAGTTTTAATATACATACCAACTACATATGTCTGCAGTCATTTAATACACAAGCCATCAGTCTCCCATACCATATGACTGTATAGCAAAACTGTAATTTGGCTGAGAACTTGAGGATACATTGAACACAGTCTGAAGAACCAAAGGAAGAGGAAATGCCTGGGAGCGATTCAAAAGCAAAATATGATAATTGCTTCCCAGTGTGTCCCCCGCCTCCCAACCCACATTGAAAAATGGAACTGGGTTCAGGGAAGAAAGAAAGAAGCCTCCATGCAACCTAGAGGGAATGTGTATATTCGAGCCACCACTGGTATCATGCTTTCCAAAGTGGGGAATGTGGTCTGGGCAGCAGAATTGCAATTGACCTACTTATAAGGCTTAAGAGCTATTTCTTGTCCATCCCAATTTAAGAAGAGCATGAAAATGAAGGAAATATCTGTAAGGAAATTGTTCTCCTACTGTTCTTTTTCTTCTGACACAAATACATGAAAAAGTTCTTTTTCTCAGTGATTTCGCTGGACAAAAATGAGGGCATAAAGATAATTTAGTTCTCAATTTTACTTCTACTTACCTCTTCTCCAAATCAGCATGACATTTAAATTTTAAAATGGATGGGTTTCTGTTGCAATTTGTGGGTATTTTGTCTGTAGTTTCCATGGAATAATAATCAAGACATTTTAGAACACCTAAGAAATCCTTTCTGAAATACTGCCAAGGATGATGATGGAGGTGAAACGAAACTCAGGAAACACCCCTCTCTAACATTAGTTTATATGATGCCCATAGAATGTCAAAAATCAAACAATTAAGAGAAAAATTGTACTTGAGATCTCATTATATACTTTCCTCCATGTATTCTGTTATGGAACAGGATTAATTTCTGTGAACTTAAAACACGTGTTAGAAAATGGAACAAAGGTGAATAACCTATGCTTTAGCTATGTCCTTACGATGGGAGACGTGTTATCTCAAAGTCTGATGAGTCTTCTAAAGCTTTGTCCTTTCTCATATCAATACAGGGTTTCAGGGGTTTGTAATAATCTAACAAGTTATTCATTATAAATTCTGTTGTTCTCAATCTGAAGGTGCTCAGCTAACTAACAGGGTTCGCCATATTAGTATTTTTGCTGGAGAGAAAATTATTGGAAAGGTAGGATAGTGCCCAGGGAAAATGATTAAAACTTCCAAGGTAGAAATGGCCATGAAATCAGTAAAGGACAGAGTGCTTGGGAATCCTTTGTGAACAGGGGTCTTCCTTCTTTCTTCCTGGAAACAGGAAAAATAACCAGCCAGGTCCTTACAGAAGGTATATGTAACATGGCATAATGTTTTCGCTTCTCATCTGGTTAAGTTACAGCACACAAACAAGGGTGCTGTATGTGACAGTGATGTCAGCAAGCCTTGATGACATCAGTTGTTGGTAGCCATGTGAATGGAATATTTTAATTTTGAGGCTTGATGCCATTAGGTCACCCTCTTTCTAAACACACCATTGTCTTCTCACCGACCTTGTGACACAAATGATTGACAGCATATTAAGCACAGGAGGTAGAAGCTGGGAGCCATTGCTGTCACTGCAAGTAAAGGTGACAGATAACTTTTGGTCCAATGTCACATCTATGATCAAGTACAGATATATTTTTTTTTCCAGTCTTATTTTCCAGTCTTATTTGCCACAAAGTCTGGTGCACACAACGTAATTCCTTGGCTATGGCCTTCACAGAGAAACAAGCAATAACCTTCTCACCCAGAGGAGCAACCTCATAATCTTGCAGGTAAATGTGAACCAGATCTGAACCAACCTGGATAGTCATGTAATCAGTTTACCGTGGGTTTGGCACACACTAGCTGAAATAAACAATTACTAAAAAAAGAAGATATCCATGTTTGTTTTACTGATGCTATGTCAAATGAGGAAGTCCCATCATGACAGAAGACTCATCAGAGAAAAAGGAGCAGAGGATGGGAGGTCTTTGTGATAGGAATTGAAGCTCTATATAAAATCCATGCCAGTACTGATTACTGCCTTCATTTACACCAGATTTAGTCGGCTATAACTCAGATTAACTTTGTTGGAGCTTCTCCGTATTTATGATATCGAATCATACAGCAGGAAGGATCCCTGTGGGTGAAGCAGACTTGGGTAAAACCCCCCACTGACCCAGCTCCTGCATGTAAACCTGGGGGTTAGCAACACTCACAAAGTACTTGAAGGAAACTTGAAGGAATCCTGTGCTATGTAACTGGTTTAGATTAAGGATTTTAGGCATATAAATGGAATGCTTTGCTGAAGCAGGCAAGTTCAAGCTATGTTACTCCTGTATTAAATTGAAGCACATGGAATCAACAAATGTGGAGGCCAGAAGTCAGATTCACAAACTTATTGCCAGATTTGCCTTCAAACATTTCCACTAAGCCTCTCTTCTCTGACAGTAACGTAGCAGAGAGAAACATCAAGAGATTTCTCTTCACCTTCCCATCTGGAAGAATTCAAAGCTGCTGTTGGTTGGAAAGAAGGACATGTGCTCTTCTCCCAGCTGCTGCTACACAACCTAGTCAGTAAAAAGTCTTCAGGTACAACTATTCTCTTGCTATGTATGAAGCTTTGCTGCTGCTCTTCCTTTGCTTGAATTTTTCTTTTCCAGGAGAAATGATGAAAGAAAAAGAAATATCAAGTAGGAAGAAATGTCCTTCACTTGAACCAGGAGTTGCAGATGCAAGCTCCTGCCTACCACCATGGACAGGAGGCATTGCCAGTACCAGGCTGAATTCTGCAATTACAAGCAACCATGTAATACAAGGTAGCCTGGAAACATCCACAGCACCTCCATTCTACGCATTTTGTGAAATAAAAGATTGCCAAAGACCATAAGTAAGACTTTGTAAATAAAATGAAGAACCTAAAGAACTCAAATTATAATGGACTACAAAAACCCCTGGGAGATAGTGCCAGTTTTGCAAGCTCACTGAAGAGTAAGGAATTTGATCCTAAGAAAATGCTCAGGTAGTTCTGAGAAATGAACCTTATTTCACAATAAAAGCAAAAGAAAAGCAAACGAACACCAAATCCTGACCCCAAATTAACAACAAGATGCGCAAATCTAGCCTGAATTTTCCGCTAGCACACAATATCCCATATTTTCCTGTTGTGAATCTCTGCCACCAAAAAAAAAAACAAGGTGAAAAGCATGCAAGCACACAAACAAGAAAGAAACTGAGTTACACATCAAGCAAAAAGAATTTCCTACTTGCTGGAAGTGACTGATAGAAGTCTAAGAGAATGGGGTTACACACATATAGTATGAGTAGAGCAAACACAAGCATGGTAAATAAATAATGCTGCAGTCTCTTGAGACATGACCATCATTGCTTCCTGCAAACACTAAATTCCAGCTTTTGGAAAGGTTTTAATTAGCTATGTATATACGATTCCTATGCTATCAATCTCCAATTAATAACAACCAAACAAATAGGCTTGACATGGTATGTTCACAGCAGTACCATAAAGCTAATATACAGCTGCTACTAATTCAAAACTGTAGTTCCTTAATCCTGAAGAGCACCAGTGGGCCAACTGTATCACTGGCCATGCCCAGTTTTTAATCCAGGCAAACTGTATTGTAATATCAGTGTGGAAACCTAAGTCATAGTTCATGGGGAAATCAGTTTATTTACTCACTGTCCTCTCTGATCAGCCTCCCATCAGGATTGTTTAGGCCGAATTTGAGCCTGGTGCTCTGCCTTACAGAACTGATCTCCCAGCTGACTATACCTGAGGCAATATTCAAACTCTTCACAACCAAATACTCCCAAGCTTTTCACAACGTAACTTCAGACTTTGACCCTGGACGCTGAGGAGGCTTGGTACTCCTGAGTGTGAGGGACCCACAGGGAGGGGACCATGCAGTGTGTCCTGAAGTCTACTCAGTCTAGCTCCCAGGACCGCTGGAGAAAGGATGCAGTCCATTCTTGACCAGCTGTGAGCAACTGCCCTAGTCCTTCTATCTCTAATCCCCATGGTAGGGCAGATAGAGACAGAGGGGATCAGGGACATTTTATTTTGTGATACATCACTTACAGGAGAGTGGTGAAATGCAATTTTCTGTTCACTAAGAGTGTGTTCACAAATTTGATACAAAATCAGCTGAGCACAGGAAGAAATTCTGCAGATCAGGAAATAACATCAGCTGCTTGTCTCCCAGTGAGTGTGAGGCTATGCATAATAGAGAGCCACAGAGGTACAGATTAAGGATTCCTACAAAGATAGCTGCAGAGATTCCTCTTTTGGGCATACCTCATTTCAGCTGGTATGCCCCTGGGATTGTTATTTTTAAGCAGTTGGGACTCTAGGTGGCCAGGAGAATGCAATGGGAAGTACCATTACAAGACCTTGCTTGATTGCTGCTGTCACAGAGGTAGCTAACTACTAGACAGATAGCTCTACAAATAGGACAATGTTAAAATGAGGATGTAATGAAGTGTTTTATTTTCATTCCAGTGCTTTTAACTGCTATAACTTCTTCAGACATTGAGATGTAAGGAGACAAGGTTCTCAGCCTTCATCTTGACTTCTCCTGATTAATGCTTTGGCAGAAGGAAGTAATATATTAATTGTTTGTGATCTGGAAAAGGATAAGTTCCTGACTTTGCATATGTTACCAAAACCCAGTCAGATAATGCTGTCTTACAGGCAGGCTTTGGCACAGCTCTCACCAGTGAGATTTCCTGAACTAAAGAAGGATGTGTGGCCATGATTATTGCATCCAGCTTCAAATAAAGGATACCTCCTTCTTCAAAGCTAGAGAAAACAGACTGAATCCACTCCACATGCAGATTCAAGCATGGGATAAAAGTGGAAGATACTTTAGTGTAGCATACCCCACATCACCAAATCTTTCTGTGGAAACAGTAAGGCCATTAGAGCCATAATTTAAGAAAGAAAGACTGAATAGGCTCAGTGACTGCACTCTGCACAGAGACAATATATGCTCTTAATCCGTAACACATTTTCTAACAGCTTCAGCAATGACAGGCTGCCACATGTTTTGGGGCTTTGGATTAAAGGCTAGGCAATTCTCTGAGAAATGGAATTAATCGCTTTTGACCATTTTTTTGACCATCTTCACTTCAGAGCTATATCTGCAGCATATTTCACTGTATGCTGCTGATGCACTGTAAAGTGGTTAAGCAGGTCCTTTATGCTTTTAGATCTGTGCCTTAGCACTTGCATAAATAATTCTCTGCAAAAACCTTTGTTCAGACTAGACTAGGGCATCCCTTCACTCCTTTGTCCCTCTGCAAGGTCCTGAAGACTCTAATTCAAGAAACTGGCAATCACGCAAACTGTATCTATATGAAATTTGCTTAAAAATTCCAGGAGTTCAATATTCTGTTCCTCTTGAATGCTTATTTATCTTGTCTGTTGTTCCTGTTTACCAAATCTTGGCCCTATTCTTTTGCACAGCATAGGAAGAAGTATGGATCACAGAAGCTGCTCTCTCTCGCAAGATGTGACCTGTCATACATATAATTTGTTTTGAAGAGCAAAGGAACTGAACTTGCTTAATGTGTGCATAAACGAATGCCAACCGCTATCTATACTGCTTAGTGCAATTTGCCACTATTGAAACTACCGGCTAGGAAAGATGAGCTAGTAATTCAGGATGGGATTGTTGTACACTGGAAAAGCTGCATGATAAATTGTGTGCGGTACTTCATGTAACCTTGGATGGGCTGGATGGATGAGCTGAGCCAATGGCATGAGATTCAACAAGGCCAAGTGCTGGGTCCTGCACTTGGGTCACCACAACCCCATTCAATGCTACAGGCCCAGGGAAGAATGGCTGGAAAGCTGCTTGGTGGAAAAGGACCTGGGAGTGTTGGTCAACAGCAGCTAAACATGAGCCAGCAGTGTGCCCAGGTGGCCAAAAAGGCCAACAGCATCCTGGCTTGTATCAGAACTAGTGTGGCTAGCAGGACCAGGGCAGTGGTTGTCCCCCTGTACTCGGCACTGGTGAGGCCACACCTCGAATCCTGTGTTCAGTTTTGAGCCCCTCACTACAAGAAAGACATTGAGGTGCTGGAGAGAGTCCAAAGAAGAGCAACGAAGCTGGTGAGAGGTCTGGAGCACAAGTCTGATGAGGAGCAGCTGAGGGAACTGGGGCTGTTTAGCCTGGAGAAAAGGAGGTTGGGGGGAGACCTTATTGCTGTCTACAACTGCCTGAAAGGAGTTTGTAGCATGGAGGGTTCATCTCTTCTCCTGAGTAGCAAGTGATAGGATGAGAAAAAATGGCCTCAAGTTGCACCAGAGGAGGTTTAGATTGGATATTAGGAAACATTTATTCATGGAAAAGGGTTGTGAAGCATTGGAACAGGCTGCCTAGGGAAGTGGTGGAGTCACGATCCCTGCAGTTGTTTAAAAGACTTGTAGATGTGGTGCTTAGGGACATGGTTTAGTGGTGGACTTGTCAGTGCTAGGTTAATGATTGGACTTGATGATCTTAAAGGTCTTTCCCAACCTAAATTACTCCATTATTCTATTCTATGATTCTAGTTCAAGCAATATCAATTTCTTGCTTACCACAATTATTTATATTGGTTATATGAGGAATAAAACACTTGCATAATCTCAGATATTTGAATGTACATACCTCTGTAAGTAGAAACAGAGGTTTTTCTGCTCAACATACTAAAGCTTCAGAATTTTTTCTCAATCTTTTAATGTAAATATTTGAGCTTGGTCCCTAACATGTACATGCCAGCAAAAACTAAATGAATATCAAGTTGTTAAGCCACACATTTTAACTGTGATAAAATTAAGTACATTTCATTTAATTTTAATAAATTTAAGTATGGCATAAGATAAAAACTATCTGTATACCTTAATATATATGGACAGACACATATATTTACAAAGCTTGCTTAAGTAGTCTTCTCATTTTCTTTCAAGGTCCCCAAAGGATTCAAATGACATATGGTAAGAATTCTTTTAAGGTAATCACATAAGAAATATTAAGCAGGCAGAAATACATGGTTGTTGACTGTAAAACCAAAGGTCCCCAGTGAGTCTGTTGTGAACACCCAGCCCATACTGAAATGGGTTTTTATTCTTTCTCATCTGTTTTCTCCATTTTGTACAAGATATGTGCTTTCCATATTAAAGTAAATATGAAGTATGTGCACGTTGAGTAAGATTATTGGTTTTGAAACAGAGTTATGGTAAAAATTCCTACATCCAAGCTCAGGATCAGGTATTTCAAAATAATCATTATTTTTCTATTAGCAGCTCCCAAAGTTATAACTCAAATACAGTTTGGATTCAGTCGCAATAGTCCCACCTAAGCCAAAGACAGCAGCTACTTCAGCTGAAAGCTGAGGCTCTCATTTTTCACAGCTGATGCACTTGCTTCCTTTTTTTAGATTTCTTTGAGGATATAAAACAATAAAAAAGCAGATGGGATTTTATGCTGACATTTCTAGTCATTTTTCATTCTTTACTGCTCATATTTTAATAATTAGCACAATTCAGACATAGTGATGTTTTCAATGTCTCTAGGAAAAAGTATTTACACTAAAGAAGTTTTAGATAGTTTAATTATAATGCAAATAATCAATAAATCATTAAAAATTCACATAATTTTAACAGAAAAGCAATTTTACAGGGGACCAGTCAGTAATGCCAGCAGTTTCACTATTACAGTTTAAGGGGTTGATAATGCAACACTATGACCAAAATTCTTGAAGATTGTTTACTCTTTAGACATTTTCATGTGTATAAGTTATTCAGAGTTAGCCTATTTGTCATAACAAGTTTGAGTTTCAAAACTGGGCACTCGGTAGTTGCCTGTAGTTTTACTAGGAGTTTTGCTGAGTGCTACAACACAACCCCCCATGATGGTGCAGCCATAGAATCATAGAATAATTTTGGTTGGAAGAGACCCTCTAGGTCATCAAGTCCAACCATAACTTAACTCCGGCAACCATATCCCTAAGAACCTCGTCTACGTGTCTTTTAAATGCCACCAGGGATAGTGACTCAACCAATTCCCTGGGCAGCCTGTTCCAGAGCTTCAGCAACACTCTCTGTGAAGAATTTTTTCCTAATATCCAACCTGAATCTTCCCTGGTGCATCAGTAGTCAGACTACTGTTTCGATTCTACAGAACAACAACCTTTATTAAAAGATTTTTTCAAATCCTGGCCCATCTTTTTTACAAGGATAGCTTGATAAGCTGGAGTACTGAAGTTTGTGAATCCAAGGAATGTGAATATACAGAGAAATACAGACTTAATAGAAATTAGCTGGATCCTTATATAGTGTTGACTTTCCATTGCATATATTGTTGGTATTTGACAGTTACACATGGTACATAATTAATTTAGTTATTTTCTTCACAATGCACATGACCTGATTGTAATTTTCCCAAACTAGATAATTTTTCATAATTATTCATCATATAATTTATGTGAACAAATGTCAGACTATGGTTTGTCTACATATGCAGAGCTGCATCTTCTGCTATGTATGACTGCCCATGTAAGTCAATGCCTCCACCTCTGGAAACCCTTATCTTTATGAATGTGAGCAAAGAAAAAAAAAATTCTAAGGCTTTGAAATTTTAAGGGAAAGCAGAAAGCACTTCAAGCAGAAAAAGGCAGCAGGCATGGGAAATTTATGACAGCTTATGCTTTTCCTGTAATTATTTGCAAAACTTTCCTTTCCCAAAGTATTCCATTTGATTACACTCATAGATAGTGGGTTAACAAATAGTTTAGTTTCATCCTGATATGTTGAAGTCAATGGAAGCATCTGATTTTATAAGTTTCAAAAAATCTCAGGCTGCTTTGCAATAACTCAAATGGCAACGTGTCTCATTCTAAGCCAAAGTACATATGTGGCTTGCTGCCTGATCTTAGATTCTTATTTTTAAAACTTCAGATTTTCATTGTGCCCCACAGAGAATTTGTCCCTTCACAAGGAGAAGGTGTTTCACCTAATCAACTTGAAGTCCCTCTATAGCCACTGGAAAGAGATGCTTCCTATGGCAGGTCCTCTGACATCCAATATCCATGATGGGTTAAAGGAATCCCACTCAGGGTCTTGCTGTGAATTTAGGCAAGTACTTTTCAGGGCTTTCTTCTTCAGTAGCTATTCACTTCATTCTAACACGTTGGTCATGGGTTCAGACCTGACAGAATGCAGGTCTGTTTATTTTACTCTTTTTAATAAGGTCCTGAAGGAAGTCCCAGGAGCTGACCTGCACAGGAACAGGAGCCCTCACCAGGATTTGTCAACATTGAAGCTTTGAAGTGAGAAATGCGCTTGTACTTTTGCTTTCTCAGTTCCAATCCCTTGGCTACCCAATGCAAGGGTTTGCTGCAACAGATCTTGACTCCCTCCTTGGTTTTTCAGGTTTCCTTCAAGGGCAGAACAGGATACACAAAAGAAAGGGTGATTATTAGGATTTGTCTTAGCAGTCAGGCAAGAACAGGGCCAGGACACACCACACATAGGTAACTCGACCTGGCTGGATCTTCCTCTCAGCAGTTCCAGCAGCACTATCAAACTTCCCCTAACTCAGACACAGAGCCCTCAGCACTGGTTCAGACAAAATGCCCGAGTATGAAATAATCTGGACACATGATAGCCTCTTCCCCATCTCTCCCTGAGCAACACTCTTTGTTGCACTGGTTTATGTCTCTTGACCTGGAATTTCCACAAAACAATAGTTAAGAGGGAACTTCATCAGTAAAGCTGGGAGCTAAATATCCCACACATCCATTGAAATAAGGGAGACATTACTAGCGTACCTCTCCATCCTGCATGGCTTCCTATCACCATCACGCAAACCTAACTGGCATGCTGCTACTTCTTCCCTTTCCTATTGCAACTGCAGTGGCTGCCCAGGCTGCACGATACAGTCTTTGCTTTGATACAGCACAAAAGGCTTCAAATTAGAACATGCCACAGAATTGGGAGGGGTGGATTTGTTTGCTTCCATGGGTCATAATCTTCTCTTTCTTCTCCTCCCCCTTCTCCATGCCTCTGGACTGGCACTGTTCCCACTAGCCCTTCTGTTGTTCTTTCTTCCTCTCTCAGTCTCCCACCATTGCTGTTCTGCATCCTCTTATACCTAAAGAAACTTCCCTGCCTCAACTTCATTTCCAATCTATCTTTTTCTTATATTCACTCAAATCCCATTCAGTTGCAACAGTAGTAGCCATAAACATCTCCCAAAAGCTCCAAGTGGCTTCTCAGACCTGTTCGCTTCCTTAAAAATCCTGCAATAAGGAAGTACAAAAAATATTTTAGATACATTTAGCCTGCTCATCACCTGAAGAAAAGGGATACTTTGAACCTGGCATGAGGCCAGATGAAGGCAAGCAGCGATAAGCAGGAAAATCTTCTATGACCTCCTGACTGGCCATGTTTTTCTGTGATAACTTCATGCCTCGTACTCTTCCAGAGCATGTGAACAGTTGCCCACTGCTGCTTATTGTCCACAGGCTGCATTTGCTCTGCACACATCTGTGCACCAAGGCTTTGAGAAACTGTCTATAGCTTATTGTGGTGTGTCTGAGCATGAGGAGATCACTTCATTAATCTTTGGGAACTAGACTTGGTTCTTGAGTCAGAGTCCTGGTTTGCTGACTGCCTTGTACCTCCTTCTTGAAACATAGGGTTTCTTTGTCAGATCAGTTCAAAAGGAACAGAAGTTAACTGAATTCTGGATAGTAATGAACAAAAGCAGAGAGCTGGCAAAAGGCTGGACCAGGGTGAGCAAGGACCACAACTAGGGGTTTTTACTTTGCAAACAGGAACAGCATAGGAAACACGGAGCAGAAACAGTGACAGGAAGACTTCAACAATGGATCATGGTAAAACACCAAGACTTGCAAAGCTGGCAGAAATATCTGCTGTCAGAGATGCCTGAAATTGCAGCACACTGGCCACTGAGGAAAACAACTCCAGCAGGTGAATGGTCACTGCACAGGCACCCGTCCTGAGCACCTCCCCTAATCGCTTCTGCTGCTCTGCTTTAAGCAGCAGGCTGCTATTCTTAATGGTTGATGACAGGAAGAGCTTAAGTTCAAACATAGTCAAGGATTTTATTCAAAACAAGGGCTAAACCCATCACCATCCTTCAGATGCAACAGAAGGAGCAACCAAATCTTGGTTAGGCAGAAAAAGGACATGAAGCAGGGAGCGTGCTGCCCCAGCCTCTTCTCCTGGTTGCGCAGGGGGATAGAAGTCTGTTGCCCTAATTGTTTCTGTGGGTGAAAATGCAGAGGCAAAGGGTGCACCTGCACGAGCCAATTTAGCCCACCGAAACAGCAGAAAAGTAACTCATGGAAAAAAAAAAAAAAAAAAAGGTTTTTTTTCTATTTTAATGAGCTGATGTGAATCAGCAAAAGAACCAAGAAGTGCAAGAGCAAAGGTCTGCAACCGGGACCAGAGACAGGGAGGAAGGAGCAGGGGAAAGAGGATAGGAAGCAGGGATGGAGTGTCTGAGATTTATTCCTTTTTTCTGCAATCAGACATTATGGGCTCAACTGCCTGTGAAACTGCTGTCTAGGCATGAAGTTACATGCACATTTCAGGCTGAAAGAATTGTTCACTCCCGCCAGAAGAAGGAAGTCCTCCCAGCTCCAAGACCCTACCACTTTTGCTAGATCCTGCCAGGCAGTCGCTTGTAACTCATCTCTCCACTACTTTCCTGCAGGTTTTCTTAGGGGACACTCCTTTTCAGAAACCGGATCAGAATGAATTTAATAACATAGACTTTCACAAAAGGGTTTATGTGGAGGGGATAACCTTATGCACCCAGGGTTAATAATGACTTAATAGTTCTGCCTTGCTTGCTTTGCAAGGAAGAGACACACTGACAGAAAATGACCAATAAGGAAATGTGTAGAGGAGTCATCAGGAAACAGGAAGCCATCACTGATAAAAGCAAAAGAAGGTGTACTGGTTTTATAATTTAAATAGAGGCAGAGACCTCCACAGTGATGGTACAAGGTGGGAATCATATGAACATCATCAAGATCCTTAGGACCTTGTCTTTAAATCTGGGTCTTGTTTTTGCAATTTGGCTATCTGCCTACATTTCACTGCTTTGCAAAAGTCTTTCTCGTGTAAGTTGGAAAATCACAGAAGCATCAGAAACACGTGTCCTGCTCCTACAAGGTGCAGTCCACGGCTGTGTGCTTGTTCCTGGTATTGGGCCAGACTCTCTGATGCCGCCAAGTTCCCAGGGCAGTCAGGGAGCTGGTTATAGTTTCCGTGTTATCTGAGTCAGCTGCTGCAATGTATATATACCAGATGACAATCATCCCACAAGGGACTGTTCCTCTAGCTAAGAATAGCTGGAGCAGTGAAAAGAGGGGACTGTAAGGGAGGAAAGCTGTCCTAGTGTCTGCGTTGAATGGACCAGGTTGCAGCTTGTACAGCTTTATCATAATTAATAACAAAAGTGATAGGGCCAACAGGCCTGTAATCTTGGCAGCCCTTCAGCATCTGATCAGCCTCATTCGGTATCTTTAAGTAACTCAGATCCAAAGCACTAGAGCAATCAGGCTCCTGTCAGAGGTGAAAGAGGGTGTTTCTGAGTCTGATCAGAATAAAAAGTTTGGCTGCTTGGAATGACAGTAAACCCACCAACTTCCGAGTACGAAGAGCCCACCACACCCGTGGGGGTGAGCTCAAAACAAAGGCTTGCTTTGTACCGCCGAGACCCTTGAAAGAAACACCCCCTTCCCGAGACACAGGCGACAGAGCTTAGGGACTTCTGCCTGTACAGGAGCTTTCCTGCTCCCAACTCTCCAGCACTGGTGATGCTTCCTCCTTCGCGAGTCGAGTGACACGGTGCTCAGCCAGCACAGGCCACTCATGATGCTGGGAGATACTTGCTCCTCCTGCCAACAAATCTGGTGCTTTTACTTTTTCTCTGCTTCAGTGTCAGGGGTAGCTGTTGAAAAGTTTTAGATCTTGTTTCATTTAAATACCTGAAGTAAATACACATTACATTCAAGAAGCTTTTTGATAAGGATCTTCTATTTCTTCTTGATCTCCTTTCCCATGTAATTTAGCTCAGTAGAACATACACCATATTCAGCTCTTTGAGTCATACAAGTAAATACTTCTATGCCCTCTATACTTTAGATAGTATAAATGGTAATGCTTAGTCTCTAGTGACAACTGTCATTTTGGGAACTGAGCAAGACAAAACAACCAAACTGTCAAAAGGCTACTAGTTAGAAATGGTAAACTTGCACCTTCAGATTTTGCATTCACTGAAATAGGTTTGTGTGACCAAAATATACTTTGAGCTCTAATTTCATTATGCAATTTTTGTGTGACATGTAAAAACTCATTTTCTTCCTTAACATTCTCAAGTTACTGGATGATATACAAATACTTAACAGGAGTATGGCAAGGCCATCTTCCACTCTTCTTTCCCAAGTAAGAAAGCCATTAACTTTCGTACTGAGATACAGCTTAAGTATAATTGTTGCAGGGTTTCTAATTCATAGTCACCTTTAATTTATTGTGTTGCACCAGTAGTATTAGCTATAGACTGATTTTACGTATGGCTACACACATTCTAAACTGTACAAAGTTACAATACCTATTCTGAAGAAATGTATGCTTTTTACAGTGTATTCTTACAGAATTACTTGTGAAATGCGATGTGGTTCTTTAATACTTGGAGAACGAAATAAACATTTTATAACACATATTCTCACTACAGAGGAGTCATTCTCTACAACAGGTGCAAGAAAGAAGTCTAAATAAAGACTCTGGTGACTAAAAAAACAGGTAAGATCTCCTTTGAAAGACAGAAATCTTTAGCTTTGAGTATAGATTCAGGCCTGTGGCCATTTGCAAGCCATTAGAGGCTTGAGGCAAGAGTTATGGCCTGGATTATGGAAGCCACTCATCCCAGAAACCTGGACTGGTCTTCTGGCATTAAATTCTGATAATGTAAGTCAAAATATGTCCTTGTATATATATTTGAAGTTAGAAATCTGTTTTTCTTCACATATCCTGAAATGACTAATTTCTATCCAAAAGCAGTAGTAACAAATAATCCAAGGTTTCAGTTTTAGGCAGCATTACAACTCATTTCTTTGTAAATGTATGCTATATGTATATTATATTAAATATCTTCAGTAATTTAGGCATGAAACAGCATACTTGCTGTTCCTTTGAAGGAGCTGTGATTCTATTTGAATCCTATTATGATTTGAAGGCAAAGGGTCCTGTTTTCTTCTTGTTAGCAATCAGCTAGACTGCTCAATTTGTATCCACTCGCCAAAGTTAATATTTGTGCCCAACACGATCATTGGACTATCATATAAATAGACTGTGACAGCCGTTCCTCAGAAAAGCATGAAGACTGCGGGCAACATCTGCCAACCTACTTTTCCTTCTGAAAGTGTAATTCTTGATAAGACAATCGAGTTTTCACAAAAGAACAGTGATACATATGAATTAAAATCCCTGGCAGGTGTGATAAGATAATTCAGACTCCCCTATTTTCAATAGTTCATTATATTTTGTTTTTCTTTTCATGTTTCAGTCTACTTTTCAGAAGTTTCCAATTTTGTCATTTTCCCAGTGGGCAGCAAATAAAAGGAGTTTTGTGCCTTGCCTTGGAATTGCTCAGATGACTCATTAAGATGGGAGCACACTCGTTTTCCAAGAGAAAAGAAGACCGTATTTTAGTTTTGATGTTTCCAGCATAAAAATCTCGAAGTGTCATTAATGGTTCTTCCAAGCTCACAAGCAAGAACTATTAACAAAATTTTGACATTTTTTGCATTTTCTTTTGACAATTTCCCGGTTAATTGATCATTAAAGTAGAGATCACACTCATGCTCTGTCCTTGTCCCTCACGGACACACATCTCTCTATGGCAGCAGCCCCCACAAGACACACAAACACACACACACACACGTCTCTTCAAGGCTCTTTGATCCCCACAAAGACCCATGCTGGCTGAACCACCAGCCCCGGTGTAGGAGGAGCTGCTCTGCCCTCCACATGGGAGATGTTGCTTTTGGCAGGGGAGAGGTAGACCAGGCAAGGTTCCTTGGGGTGTTCCAGCTTCCCCAGTGGGCCAAGCTGGATGCTGCACTCCAGGGGACTGACAGTATAAGCACTTAAGCACTGGAGCAAGGGCTGAAGCCCTGGCCTGTGCCGATGTCAGACAAGGAGCCCACACCATGGCTTGCAGGGTGCTTCTGCCCACAGTGACCATGTGAACCCCCACAGACTAAAGAGGGGAGGAGATCTATTTCTTATGCTTGAGTGTGGGTTTGCAGCACCAGCCCATCACAGGACCAAAACATTAGCTTTTTTTTTGCAGGGTACAATACTTTCTTTCAAGAGACAGTTGTAGTCTCAGTTTCTTTGTGAATCCAGGCTATAGTTTTCAGAATATCCTCCTTGAGGACAGATAAAATTGTTACTGTGTCTTCATCCATCTAAAGGAAAAGCTCAGGGATTAACGCAGGGGTGGCAAACTCATTTTCCTAGGAGTAGTCACTTTTATACAGTCCTAAAATTACATTCAGCCCTTTGAAGGCAACTGCGAGGCTGATGTGTCCCCCGGTGAAAATTAGTTTGACATCTCTGGATTAATGGCACGAAATGAGCTTTCTAGCACTTTTCATTTGCATCACGGTATACTCACGATTTAAAGTTCACAGCCATATAGAAAGCTGTGACAACTGTCATGTCTGAGCGTGGCTGCAGTGCCATTGTCAGCCAAGCTAGTTTGCAGTGGTTAAGATATGGCCCTGTGTTTTGCATGCATTTGTGTTATTTTTCACACGAATTCTTCCTTTTATAACTATTTGCAGGTTCACATAAAATGCACATGAACACAGTTACACACAAGCCAACTTGCACACATGTATATATTTATATGTACCTCCTCCCAAATACCTAAAAATAATGTTTATTTTAAACAAACTATCATCTCTACACAGGAACAGTATTTTCTGCACAGTCCAAGAATACAAAAAAACAGGTTAATGTGCTGTGGGCTTTATCCATTACAGTGCATTTGACAAATAGGTTATTTCCACTAGTTTTGCTAAAATAACACAAACCTAATTTATTTGAAGTCTGTATTTTTTTATATTTGGAAGTAAGTATCCATTAAAAACAATCCCTTTTTGCAATAATCTTATTTAATGTCTTCTTACTACTCAGTGGGATGAATTGCTCATGCAGCAGGCAGCATTTAGCTTTATGTTTGCATACCCAGCCATGTGGCCGGGTTTCATAATGCTGTGAATACCAAAGCATAAAACTGCTTTTCAAAAGCAAATTCATAAATGCACTCATGCATACCTTTTTGAGTTATGAGGTGGCTGCAGATTTGGCAGTGCTGACTTGATGCTGTTTTGACAGGTTAGGTTAAAGGATTAAGTCTAGTCTGTCTTCACTTTGCCCTGGCTCTGACACACTCTAAAAAAAGTTGTAGGCTGGCTCTGTGCCTAGTATGACCTCTACATCTCCTCAGAGTGACAACACTTCCCTTTAAGGCTCTCCAAAGGTCAAGGCAGATAACTTGTTGAGTCTTCCAGATACTTTCTTATCTGTGGCTCTTCCTCCTAACCTCACACAGTAGAAGAAACACGTAAAACCTTGGAGAAGAATAAATCGGGCTTCATAAGGAATAACCTGCATTAGATCGTAGAATCATAGAATCACAGATCAAATATATCTATCAACCTTTTCTTTACTATACAATCCTTATTTACAACAAACATTCAAGATTGCAGGTCACTAAAATCAGATATTTGTTCCGTACTAAGAGATTTCACAGCCCTTCTTCTTTTTCCCTGGCTAATTTGCAATTGAAAGCAACTTTCAGGCACTTAAAATGAGAGAGTTGGGGAAATAATGATATGGTGATAGAGGTGCTCAATGTTGCAAAAAAAGCCTGTAATATTTGTTTAACAACTATTCACCTTTGAGAAAAAAATAACATGAACAAATAATAATGATAAGCACAGCCTTTTATTCTGGCATTATGCCAAAGACTTTTACATAGAGGCGTTTGTGTATGCAAGATTCATAGAGGTTAATAGACTTTTAAGACCAGAATATCATCTGGGTTTCTATATGATTTAGCCATTTAATTTCAACTGGTATTGAGTTTAAGAACTTGTGGCTGACTGAGTGCAAAATCTCCTTTATGAAAGAGATAAAAAAAATCACTTTCGATGTAAAAGTTCAAATTTAAAAAAAAATCTTTCTATACATAGTGTTATCACTTTATATTCTGATTGCTAGAGTAGGTGCTTTTGTCTTCTGACTTCAAGTGCCCTATTAAAAGGAAACACTGTCAGTAGTTAGAGAACTACATACAGGGCACATACATCTCCTGGCATATGATTCTTTAAGATACGCTAAAAACTTCCAGCTTGCAGTAGGTTTAGCCATGAGGTGGAATTTCCCGTCTGTAAAATCATTCCTGTAGCTCTTCTCTGAACACTCTCCAAGCTTTTACTATCTTTTTTGAAGAATGGATATCAGTCTGCATTTTGGCAATGGTGTCAGTAACTTTGTGGACAGAGATAACACAGCTCTCTCCCCATATTCGACAATTTCTTGGGTATAAACCCACAGATTTACACTAATTATTTTTGCTGGACCATCAGATGAGAAACTGCTTCCATTTAAAAAGTTTTACTGTCTTTTCAGGCTCAGTGCTTTTCAAAGTATTGTCTCCCTAATGTTAAATCTTGTATTTTTTATCCCTAGGTGTTTGGCATTACATTTGGTTATATTAAAATGCATGTTCTTTCTTCCCAGTTTACTAAACCATGCAGAGGATCCTGTACAAATGACCTGACATCATTCTTTTTTTACCATTCCATCTGTTTTTGTGGCACGTGCAAACCTTATCAACAATTATTTTATATTTTCTTATGTGCTTTCGGCAATGATTTACGGCTGCACTAGAGCAAGAACTGGTCTGTGTGAGACCTCAATGGAAACATACTCGATTATGATTCTCTAGTAATTACTCTGTTGGATATTTATCATTCGTATATCGCATATCATATCATCTTATGATAGTGAGAAATTTGCATGGTAATATGTGGAAAATTGTACAGACATTCAGTCTGACCAGGCTAATAAAGGTACCTTTAATCAAGCCATCATCTCTTACGAAATGAAATGAGGCCAGCAAGAACTATTTAACGTAAAAAGATATAAAAAATGTCAACCAAAATTAATTATATTCTCATCCTTTATTTTTCATATCAGTTATCCCATTATTTTGGTAGACTCTGTGTCATCTTTACAGTTTCATTCTAATGATTGCTTTAAAATATAAATTTACTTGCCATCCTTTAGAACTTCCTTGCCATTCAGAAGTTTTAAAATATTACCAGGAACATCCCTCACAATTATTTTAAAACTCTTGGATTCGGTTGATCAAGACTCTGTTTTTTTGTAAAAAAAGGCCTTATTATAGTTGACTGACTTGTTTCTGAAGCCTGTTTAGTCCTAGGAGTGCAAATAACTTTGTGACTAGTTTTTTTCTGTTAAAGACCACCTGAAGTAAGAAGTTATAAACCCAGTTACCAACTTAGAATGTAGCTATAACCTAAATTATTGATATATTGAATTCCCCATATATTTCTTTGAGGCTACAAATGAGTGACCTCAATCTCAGGCCAGTTTGGGGCTGGTTTTCTATCCCTTTTTACAAGATGAATTGAAAGAAGAGGATGTGGAAAAAAAAAATCCCATGAGGTTCTGTGCTGGCTTGACTAAAATCAAGTTAATTTTCTACATGCAGTTAGAAACTTTTTCACCCTGGGATAAAGTTAATGTTTTCTCCAAGTAGCTTTCCAGTGTTTGGGATTTGGTATGAAAATAATGTAACAATTCATTGATATCTTGGCTGTTGCCCCAGGGATGAAGGACTTTCCAACTGCCCAGCTGCAGGTACAAGGTAGCACCAGGGAGCAGCAAGTACAGGACAGCTGACCCCAGCTGGGCAACAAGGAGTGTTCCATACCATGAATATCACGCTCTATACATAAGGGGGAAGTTGCTGGGGACTGTCCTCTTACCTCGATGGTCGTGGTCTGGGAGGGCTCCTGCTCCTGTTCCCTCTCCTATTCCAGCTCCTGATGCCTGTTCTGATCTCTGTGTTTTACTGGACTCACAGAATCACAGAATGTTAGGGATTGGAAGGGACCTCAGTGAGTCACCCTCACTGAGAAGAAGTTTCTTCTCAAATTTAAGTGGAACCTCTCGTGTTCCAGCTTGAACCCATTACCCCTTGTCTTACTGTTGGTTGTCACCGAGAAGAGCCTGGCTCCATCCTCGTGACACTCACCCTTTACATATTTATAAACATTAATGAGGTCACCCCTCAGTCTCCTCTTCTCCAAGCTAAAGAGACCCAGCTCCCTCGCTGTGCTCACAGTGTCCATCTTCTGGCCTTCACTGGTGGGAGCGCACGTTCCAGTGGCTAAGTATCCCTCTGTATCACTCTCCTTTTATTACTGTTCTATTAAATCTGTTTCCATTTCAACTCATGAGCCTTTCCTCCTTTTCCCTTCCTTTCCCCCAGAGAAGGAAAGGCAAGAGAGGGTGGCTGTTTACTGGTTTAGCCACCACCGAGGGCAAAATGGTAACAATTTCACCACCTGCAGTTTTGTTTGTTTCCTTTTTTTTTTTTTTTTTTTTTAAAGCATTGCCAAAGATGATGGGTGCTTCATGGGCAAAAGGAGTGTGGGGACAAGAAGGTGCCAGCCAGGGCAGGGTGCTGGGGCAAGAACATCCCTGTCTGCCCACAAGGCAGGGACACTTGTGTGCCCCACTCCTAGCAAGTTTGGGAGCCGTGCTGCCATGGCTTGCCCCTCAGCAAGGAGTGCAGCCCCAAATGTGCAACTACTGCAAATTCAACTTCTTGCCCTTTCTTCATGTGTTTATTCTTGCATATTTCCTTTAATTACTTTCTTCTACCCTCATGAGTAAAAACAGGCCCTTATTCCTTTTTAGTGCCAAAATATACAGTTTGTCATCTTCGGCAATGCGTGAGAAGATTTTGTGCCAAAAGGCAAACCAAGGCACTCCAGTGGCTTTGCCACAGCACCCTGCCCCACGTGAGCATATATACCAAATATAGTATGGTATGCAGACTGCCCTCATGGCGTAGAGTGCTTCCTTGAGTACATTCTATAGTCACTACCTAGCAGATACATAGACCATTAGTAAAGCACTGAAGTTCAATACCACATTTTCCACTCTTCAGTCTACACCCAGAAAGATTAAGAGCACGAGAATTAAATTTTGTTTTTAAAGAGTTTGACTGTCCTTAAAGCTAATTTACCTATCACCCAAAAACCAATTTAACGAACTTAAGTCCGCATTGATTGTAATTCTAGAGTAGTTTTAAGCAGGCCAATTCCTACATGGAGTTATTATCCAGCATGTAAAGAGGACAATGGTTCAACAAGGAGTAAGAACAAATTTCATGTTTTAACACTAGAGAGAGTAAAGAAGATCATGTATTAATTAAATAAAAGACTAAACAGGACAAACCTTTGGAAGAACAGGCATAACATTTAAGAATAAAATCAACATGGCAGGGTAAAGGTCGGTGAAGATCAAGTAAGACGCTAATAGTTGTGCTTTTTCCATTTTCTTATCGATCAATATTATGTTTTTCCCAGTGAAAATGCAACAGCAGAGTTATTGCTGACCTTTTCCTCACCCTTCCATTGTGTATAAAATCACAGCAAAATAGCAAACAACTTCATAAGCTGCGGAGTTTTTTGAGCCAAAAAGCATATGTCCAGAGAATAATTGCTTAAAACATGCAGAGAAAAAACATTCTGTTTGTGGCAAAAAGTAGTCTACTTGTCTCCTAATTACACGTGTGGAAAACTTCGTGTGAGCTCAAAAGTCAATAGTTACACATCTTTTTCAGAAAATCCAGCAACAAACTGTTAGCATTTTCAATAAATGACAGGCCAAATACACTCTCAGTAACAAGAATAGAAATCAAGTATATATTTCAATAAGGTATAAAACTGGAGTTGTACATTTCAGTTATCATAATATTTTTTTTCTGATTTTTAGTTTCTTCCTTTTCACTCTAATGCACCATGAATCAAAATTTTATTTATTAATAATTATTACCTGTATTGGCATTTTAAAAATTAAGAAAAAGCTTTTGTAAGAACTTTACAATATTACTTCCTAATAAGGACATGGATGGCCGCAGTGAGCAATTCCATAAGAAAATTGTGTTTTCTGTTCTAGCAAAATGATGCTTTCCATTTTCTGCCACTGCCACCAGGAAGAATGACACAGAAACTGAGGCAAAGAATAACAGAAACAAAAACCAAATAATTAGGAAATAATTTACAGTGGTTTCACTGATTTCAGGACATATAAAGTGAGTATTTTATCCCTTTTTACATTTTTATTTTGATCTACTTATGATAAGATTAGGAACAGAATAAAAGTTTACATATGGAAAGCTGAACTTATTCATCATTGTGAGTGTCAACATAAAACACAGAGATGTTATGACATACTATAAAGAAACACCACTTTCAAGTGAAGGAAGAAAGGCTTACATCTTTCTACTGTAAATAGTATTTGCAGATCCATATAGTAGTAATAATAAAAAATAAGTAACTATTTCTTGAAATATATTCACAGTTATGCTTTGAAAAATACACACTAAAAACACCATTAGAAGTTAATAGCTTCCTAGTAAAAAGTTTATTGCCATTTCAAATGTGTATGTAGTGAAGATGTAATTGCTTTACATACAAATTAGTTAATTACAGGATTACCTACATAAAAGTTTAGCTTAATAAACTGTATGGTTTGTTGCTCAATGGTACCATAAGAATATGTTTTCTTGCAGAATGCTCACTAAATGTCCTTTTATGTGACATACAGGGTGTGGTGACTTGTAGACAAAGGAAGCCTCTTTGTCTTCATAAAAATTATAGTTGTTTCCCTTATTAAAAGGCCTTAAAGAATAGAAGCATGTAAGGTAACTTAAGCATTCATGAAAATCTCAATATTACATCTCAGATTTCAAAACCTGGACATTGGCTGCAAAATATTCAAGATGTATACATGTAACAAATGCTTTGCAGGAGATTAGAAACCTCGGCAGCTCTCATAGCTTTCTCTGGAGTAGTGATATAGTTGAAATTTACTTGGAGGCTGTTACCTACAAAGATATGTGATTATTGGGGCATCTCTGCCTTGTTTAGAAAAGCAGGTTGCAGCCAACCTGGCTGCATGAAGATGCTTGCAAACGGGACCTCACTGTATTCCAGAAGTATTCTCAAAATGCAGATGGCAAATGCGGAGTCCCTTTATGCATTATTTATTATCAAGTCGCATAATTCATTAAATGATTTAGTTGTTTTACAGGCCTGAGTCATCATTTGTGAATATCTGAGTCTAGTGACAAAGAAACTAAGCTAACAAAATGTCACTGTTGTGTTTTACTGCACCACAACAATTACTGTGGGCAGGATGCAGCTCTCCCTTGCTCTCCTCCTGTTCGCTGTCCTTACCTCTTGTGCTCAGTGGAAGCCAACGCCACTTGAAGTTACGGAAAACAAAGTTTCAATAAGAGAGAGGATGTTTTATTTTCTAATTATTAGCCCAGTACTTATAACATTTCCTTGAAACACTGGAGATGCACTGGAAACTCACAAAAACTCTGGAACTGCAAGATCTGTGCAAAAGATAAGATGTCTGAACACAATAAAATACTCTGATGGAGACATGAGAAAATACAGAACCTTCTGTACTCCTTTTCCACTACTTCTTGCTGTAGAGTTACTGCTTCAACCCCATTTTTACGTATTTTTAACAATCACTAGTACCCCATAACGATTCAAATCTTGAATGAAAAGCATGTCGTGACCTTCTTTCTGGTGAGATGCTGGCTTTAAGGAGGCTATTGCTGTTTGGATTTTCAAATTCCCAAGGCAAACGTTTTCCATCAGTAGGCTTCATACTGGTTCCAAAATGTTTTTTTCCCTCATAAAGGCTGGGGTTTTTTTTAGAGACACTTCTCCTGGGGCGCTATGGCTTTGGAATAAGGACACTTCTGTTTCTACAAGGCACACAAAAAGTATTTCCACAGCAAGGAACTGCAATATCTCTATTGCAGTAGGAGGACCTTTAGGTGCCATAAGACTGCATGGGTTGCAGCTCACTGTGCTTCTCCTCTGCATCTTCTCACATCTTTTGGAAAGTTTTAAATTTCTTTCCCAATTCCCTCATGTGAGTCCCTTCTCTGTTCCTATGCTCTTCTCATTGTGCTTGATTGCTCCTCAAGCTCCATCCTCTACTTTTTGCCTTCAGCTTGCCATGATTTTATGACAATTTATTTTAGAAATAGAGCTTCAGTAACAATGGCAAAGATAGGAAAATTATAAATGTAATATTATTTGTTCTCTGTATTTTTCAAAGACCTGACAGGTGGACTGTGCATCCAGAAGTCTTTGCAGGATATGGACAGTAATCATGGAATTGATCTTTGGACAGGGCAAGGCAGAGCATCACTTGAGTCAGCAAAGCTGGCCCAGGTGACCACAGATCAGACCAGAGCCAGCTGGAAGAGACCAGCTTACTTTCAATACTCATTTTTCTCTGTGCAGATTTGTGAATACAGCAGAAGGGATACAAGGATTATGCTGTTAAAGAGCCTTGGTCCTAACCATATGATGAACTTGCTAAGTGGCCCTGCAATAGCTTTCCACGTTTGCTTTTTTTTTTTTTTTTGCAATTTTCTCCATTATTTTTGTTTAATTTTATAGTTATGTAGGTTCTTTTTCCCCAAGAAATGCATGTAATTTTACATTTTCATGGAATTCCTACCACTTGATGGAGAAATGTCTGCCTATGAAGATCACCAGGAGTTTTAAATCCACCAAATTCTTAAGTGAATAGGGGGATTTACTGGGACCCTAAACCAAGCATTTTATTTTGAAAAGGATCCCTTGACAAGTCTAGCTCTTATTACTGCTGGTGGTTTCTGTCAGAAGGGCTAATATTTGGAAAAGGAAATTTACAAAATGTATCTCGTATTTAAACCTCAAGAATAAAAAATAAAAAGTCATATACGGGAAAAAAAAAGAAAAAAGAAAAAAGAAAAAAAAAAGAAAAAAGGAAAAAGAAAAAAAAAAGTAAGCATTTTCCAAGAAAAGAAAATGCAACATAGCTGTTTGTGGGCTAGAAATCTAGCACACTTGCTGTGCGCCCATCAATCAGTGGCTGTGATGAACCCATTTGTAAAAGTTAATAGAGCAAAATATAATGAAAGAGAAATTGGTATTATTAGTCTAAAGTTTATGGTTCAATTAAACTAATAATATGCAGTAAAGCAAAAAGAATAATTAGAAATTATGATAAATATACATGGGTTTGTAAAAATATGACAAAACTTTCCATACTTTACTCTTCTTTTGAATATGCTATCTTTTTGATAGCTTTATACACAGTTGCCTTGGGGCATACAAGAAAACTGCAACAGTAAGATTTTAAACAGATAATTACTTGAAACCAAATAGTATTAAATATGCAACATAAAATTTACAGTGGGAATTATCCTGAGAGCTGAACCAATTTGAGATTTTAAAAAATAAAAGGACATTTAAAATTGGTTTTATGAAATTACTTGTTTATCAGCTTTATAAATAAATAAATTATAAATATTTTATAGCTAAGGATTATTATTCCATTCTCTGAACCCTCTAATATTTACAAAATACATATGATAAACTGATCTATCTACCATGAACCAAACCTTTTATGTCCTCAACACTTCTCTTTCTGGAAGTGCATAAAGGAAAAAGAGTCCTTGTCACTTGGCTAGCGCTCAGCATTGTCCCTCCCCTCCTTGCAGTGCGACATCAGGAAGACTAAGGAAACCTGTACCCTCTTGTCCCCAGAAAACCAGATAGAGAGGTTGGAAGCCAGGCCAGGAGACTTGCTTACTCTTTAAACCAGCTTCTTCTCTCTTAGAAGCATCCAGAGCACTGGCATGATCCTGCCATGCCTTTTGTCTCTATCAGGCTTTCCAACAAGACATGGCTCCGTCAGCCTGGGCATGCAGTGCTTGGTTCTGCAAAACAATGGTCTGATCTGCTCAGCTCAGGAAAATACTTATTACTTGCACATTCGCATCTCTGGCGAGAGGGTAGATTGGGTGCTGTAGCCATGAGCATGGACTGCGCAGGCACGGCTGGGATCAGCAGGAGGAGCTGAACTTGCGACTTAGACTGAGAGGGTGGAACTGTATAAATATCAGCCCCGTTGATGTTATGCTTAGCCTCTCAGCCTCAAAGGTTACAACAAATTTTTTTTAAAATTGTTTTTTAAAAAGGCCATTGGGAGGGCAGCAATGTATTTTGGCCATTGAAAGGTGGATGGGGAATTTGCACGAGGAGAATCAAGCACATATCCTACAGAAATACCCCAGTTTCAAATTTTACATTTCATCTATGTATGATTCAATCTGAAGTTGGTGGAGCATCAAGCTTTCTTCCATCTGAATGGGGAAGCGTGACATTGGAAAGCCGCAGCAGAAAGGAAAGTGGAAAATAAGACAGTATAAATTTCAGGTTCATAAGAGGACAGAGGTCAGTTTTGAAATGTGGTATGAACACTCTGGTGGGATTTTGTTTAAACAAAGAAACTAAAGAGAACTTAACAACAGAAGAGTAATTAAACCAAGTAAAAATAAAGAAAGAACAAACTATTAATTAAAATTTTTCTTAAAAACCAACCAACCAAAAACCACACCAAAAACCAAACAAAAAAAAAATAAAACCAAACAATCCACAACGAAAACCAACCCACCAACCAAATAAACAAACAAAAACCCCAAGCCTGTTCAACAAGATATTTTGATATCTTTCATAGGGCTTGAGCACAGAAAGGACCATCATATAATCTTCTTGGGGAAGCTAAATTTCACACATCCTTAATCAATCAAACACCTTCTGTGAAGCCCTGTGGCTGTGACATTTCAGTCAGTCAAAGGCAGAGGACAGCAGAGACTAAACTTCCAGGATGGGAACCTGAGTAGATTTATACTCAATAAATGCTCCATTAACCTCACTGCAAAGAAACACTATTGTATTTCAAGAAACAATGTCTAGCTTCAATAGGATCTCTGGATGATTTTGTCAACAAGATTGTAATCCCCTACTGTCAGATCTTTTTTCCACTATGAAATTCCTGTTGCCAATGATCAAGTTACATCTTGATCTTCTTTTGAAATAAGCTGAGCAAGATGAGCTCTGAAAACCTCATACCATGGGGCTCAAATATTTTGATTTCACGTGGACAAATATTTTGAAAGAGTATATCCTGAAAAAGGTTCACACTTTTCGTACCCCAAAAACCCTAAACATGACAAACATAACTTCAGTGAAAATTGCCTTAGACTAAATACTTTTTTACTACAATTTAGCCTAGAAAGAGGCAGGAACAACCCCAGGTTCCAATATAGGTTGGGGGATGACCCATTAGAGAGCAGTGTAGGGGAAAGGGACCTGGGGGTCCTGGTGGACAGCAGGATGACCATGAGCCAGCACTGTGCCCTTGCGGCCAAGAAGGCCAATGGCATCCTGGGGTGTATTAGAAGGGGGGTGGTTGGTAAGTCGAGAGAGGTTCTCCTTCCCCTCTACTCTGCCCTGGTGAGACCTCATCTGGAATATTGTGTCCAGTTCTGGGCCCCTCAGTTCAAGAACGAGAGGGAACTGCTGGAGAGAGTCCAGCGCAGGGCCACAAAGATGATGAAGGGAGTGGAGCATCTCCCTTATGAGGAAAGGCTGAGGGAGCTGGGTCTCTTTAGCCTGGAGAAGAGGAGACTGAGGGGTGACCTCATTAATGTTTATAAATATGTAAAGGGTGAGTGTCACGAGGATGGAGCCAGGCTCTTCTCAGTGACAACCAACAGTAAGACAAGGGGTAATGGGTTCAAGCTGGAGCACAAGAGGTTCCACTTAAATATTAGAAGAAACTTCTTCTCAGTGAGGGTGCCAGAACACTGGAACAGGCTGCCCAGGGAGGTTGTGGATTCTCCTTCTCTGGAGACATTCAAAACCAGCCTGGACGCCTTCCTGTGTAACCTTATCCGGGTGTTCCTGCTCCGGCGGGGGGATTGGACTAGATGATCTTTCAAGGTCCCTTCCAATCCCCAACAACCTGTGATTCTGTGATTCTGTGTGAAAATGTTGAGATGCTCTAACTACTTTTATTCAGCATTTCCATTTTCTTGTCTTTTAGTTGGGTAAATTAATTGCAACAACTTGATCCCTATTTATATTTAGAAACTACGGTGGGGTTTCTTTATTTGTTTGTTTAGTTGGGTTTTTTGTTATGTTTGCAATTTAAAATTTTATAACAGATTGCTTAGGCAAAGTCATTTCAACTTAAAAAGTAACACCCACCGCAATCATTGATTCCAATATCATCTCACTCAAACTTCAAATTTCCATCTATGATTGATTGCTTAAATATGAGAAGATATTTGGGTATTTTTCCCCTTCCCATTAGTTGAAAGACTCTCAAATTTACAAAGAGTGTCCTGCAATAATTTCAGTTAAAATTGGGCAAATAGTCTCCACCTAACAATTCAGGAAATGCAATATTATCTTCCTTTGTGCTGACTCTCTGGGGAAAGATCCTCAAATAAAACTAATGTGTTGCTACCAGGAGCTGTTCTTCCCTAGCTTCCCACATGCATACAGTTTACAGATTACATACAGTTCCCTGGAATATTTAATACTCAAAATTCAAAGTATTTTGAATGTTCTCCCTAATTTTTACAACTGTATTGTTATGCTGAATTGGTTGAACACAATGGCCAGTAAGGTCTGTGCAACCAAGAACCTCATGGCAGGCAAACCGTCACCAACTTTTACCTGTTTCTGTTTGCTACACTTGCTCAGCAGCAGAGCTCGAGGAACACGCATTTGAGATTATGCTTGTCATTCTCTCTAATACAAGGCAAAGCACTTTTCATGCCAGCCTAACCCTAACAGATGATGGTCACTTTGAACACCAAAGTGAGAAAGACAAGGAAAGGAAGAACTGAAAGCAATTTCTTTGTCTGCTTAGGCTTGGACAGCACAGAAAATTCTGTCTTGCTCGTTCACAGCTGAAAATGATCCTTCTCCCCAGACTATCACTCCATTTCTGCCCTCAGTCATATTCCTTCACCATATCCTCAGTGCTCCCACTTATTCAAGCTAGAGAGGATCACCTGTGTCAGAGAAACACTAAACATATGGCAGAGGTAAGGACAACATGAGCAACAGACACGTGGGAAGGGGAAAATTGAGCCTGAAGGAAGGCAGCATCCCTGAAATAGAGTTTTTCCTGCAGGAAGCACCAGTTGCTGTCTCCCTCTGAATTCACTCATTTTAATGAGATTTTGATTCTACCTTGGAAGTTCTCTTCCCCTTCCCAAATTTCCTCTTGGAGAAGCCAAATGACATCTCAAGATCAGGCCTGGGGTGCCTTTGTTAGAATAACTTCGCTAGTAAGAAATTCAATGGATGGGAGAAGAGTTTAAGTTTTCCTGTTGTCAGCTATTAAACACATTCTTCAAAACATTTGCAGAGAGCATTTCTGGAGGGAAAAGCTTTCTGTGTTTTTATTTCCAGTTAAGGGAGTCAAAATTACAATCCTCAACCCCTTGTTCATTTGAGACAATGCAGGCACACCTGCCTCAGCCTCAGGGCACCTGAAAGTCCACGGGTATAGAATCATAGAATTGTTTTGGTTGGAAAATTCCTTTAAGATCATCGAGCATCTCATTCACATCTCTATCTCCATTGCCAGTCCTATCTAAGAAAGCTCCCGACACTTCTTTGGGGATCTCTGAGAGGCCTGAAGCTGCTTTGTGCTAGATGGAGGAGTTCCTCCACCAAATTTGTGCAGGGTCAGGTCCACCTGTTTGCACAGCGGAGAGAGCACTTCAGTGGTGATAGGAGAGACCAGGGCTCCGTGCTGGCTTTCCCCCAGCTGTCAGGAACCTTCCAAAATGCCAGGCCTGGGGATATTCTGGAGCAAAACCAGCCTGACCTTCTGCTTGTAAAGGGGGTCAAAATCTGAATGGTGGTACCATTAAACCTGAATTAAGACACAGAGAAGTCGGTGTGAGTGTGACAGCCTAGCCTAGTAGTCAGTGCACTTTGTAGGCAGAAAGGAAGTTCTGGAGTATATTTAAAGGCTGTTTGATTATTTAAAATGTTTATTCAAGCAGAAGCTTTAAGCCACACCTTCCCTCTCCTTGCTGAGCATTCCAGCCCATAGACCCTGGGTCTTCACACACCTTTTCCATCCGATCGAGCAGACTTCTTTTTTGTACAATTCCAAGCACCAGAGCATAAATGGGAAAACACGGGTTGCGCTACCCTCTGCTCGAGGGAGCCCACAGCCTCCTGCTGAGGGCTCTCAGGTGCCAACTTTGATTTTCTACAGACAGAGGAAAGGCTTCACGCCAGGTGCCCTAAAGACTCACTCCCGAGTCATGCTGAAAACTGTCAGAAACTCCTAGCTTGAACTAGATGAAAAGGAGTGTTTGACGGGTGAAGAAAACCCCAGTACATTTCCATAGCCTTTCCTGGTGAATGCCCCTGGCATGTCCCCACTCCATGCTCTGACTGCTCAGTCTCCCCTTCTGTGGCATGTACCCTTCCCATCAGTTGCAGGAGGTTCAGGGACTTGCCCAACCTAAGACAGAGTTACAGACTATAGCTGTGGCATGTAACTACTCAGGACTGCATTGTATCACTCAAAGAAACGGGATTTCAGCCAATGCTGAAACGCTTTCCAGCCTCGGAAAGCCAGTCACTGCTTTCTGAACCAGCAAGTATCCTGCAGTCTTGCTCCAGAATATCCCCAAGCCTGGCATTTCGGAAGGTTCCTGGCAGCTGGGGGAAAGCCAGCATAAACACTGCGACCTGGTATTTTTAAAACAGCCACAAATCTAGATCAGCCGATAGAAATAGTGAGCATGCCTCAAAGCTGGGCATAGAAACATATTTTAAGGGCTAATTTTTACTATGTCCCACACTTCATTCCCTCTTCCTTTTCTGTATTTCGGCCAGAACCCGAGTCCATACATCTTTTCAAACAAACCACAATTTTCCCTCTTGAATTTGTTTGCCATTGTAGTCACACTATTTTACAGCACACCAAGAATTTCGTGAGTTTTTTTAATACTATAACAATACCTCAGTTTTAATTACTTGAATAAAAGGGTTTCAGGTCCATCAGAGTGCCTTTCAAGGCCTGCAAAGATATTAACTGATTCCATAACCAATTACCTACATTTTCCTTTACTTATTGCAAATGTGACCTTTTGTTAGAATTTGATTGCAAGTTTCCTGCTGTGAGTATATAACTATCTGTGTGTCTGAGAACGGCCACCCTCCACTCATGTGATGACTGCTGTTAATTTTAATACACTTTGATGGCTGGAGAACAAATAAGTGTCTGTGACACAGAGCAGAGACATTTGAAGGTGGATAAACTACCACTTTAATGAGTAGAAATCAGCGAGTAAAAGGGCCTTCCAATGACAAACCAGAAGACCTTCAACCTAAGCAAAGCAAAGCATTTTTCAGTCTGGAGGAGATTAAAAAAACCTTACTTTCCGTATACAGGTAGAATAGCAAAACACCCCTTAAAATGACACAAATTATAGAAAAGAGAAATACATAAATAAATGCTCTCAAGAGGTAATATATTTCTCTTATACATGAAACTATGCGAGAGAAAACATTTTGGAGAAACTATTGCAGTTGTATGTTTTTATTACCTGTTGATAGTAATTCTCCAAGGTCCAAAAAAAAGAAGAAAAAAAAAGGGTTTGTAGACCTCTCTTCTCCATATTGGCACTGTATGGTTGGTTTTTTTGTTTGTTTGTGTGTGTATTTTGTTTTGCTTTGTTTTTCTTGACTCCAAAGACAATCCTCAGGCTAGAATCCTGCCTCTGAAGAAAAATATACTCATAGATTTGTTGGAGTCCAGAGGACAGCAAGAATGAAAATTAGGAAGCTGAAGGGATTCGCTTGCAAGTTACTTGCCCTAAGTAATGATCAAGGTGAAACATATTAATTCTTTATAAATATTTAAATAGCATGAATCCTTAACAGTGAGAAGAATTAATTAACAATAAGTAAAGGAGTGCTGGGATATTAGAAAGGTTGTAAATCATCTAAAAATATGTAGACTGGATTATTTATTGTACAGAAAAAATGTACAAATTCTTCAAATAAAAATTTAGAAACAATATTGCCTGCTTATGTAAAAGGATATTGGACTGAAGTTTGGCTCTTGAAGCCGCATTCTTTTCTCTACTGTTATTTCCACTAAAAGTGCACAATTACACAGAGAGTTTCCATTGTGCAAAACCAGGAGACAAACACAAAAGCCTTGTGCCCAGGCTCTTTTTTTCTTCCTTTTCTAGTTTTTCTCCACGGTTTGTGGGTGCATTATAAAACTTAAATACGGATTTTTTATCACTAGTGGATGAGTTTGCTGAGCACAGCAACATCTCTGGTTACATATAAAAAAGGAGGACCAAGCAGAAAATATTCTCTGAATATGTTCTTTCCTACTCAGTCACTATTGAATTGTTCCCCAAACTGATGAAATGATCAATTATTAGGCTACAGAATTATCTTTCCTTTTGTTCCCAATCACTGATGTAAGATTCTCATCGACTTTCAGAAAAAAATCAGTTTCTAGCTTGTTGGCCCCAGAACAAAATCCCATCTTCGCATTGACTCCAGAATGTACCACTTGCTTTGACCCTTACTCCAATACTAAACACTCTATACAATGCTAAGAAAGGTTTCAGACTTGTATGAGGACTCAGGGCCCTCTACAGCGTTTTAGTTTCACAGCCTACAGCTTACTTGTTTTCTGTTATCACTGTTAATTAAATAAGCAGCAGAGGAGCACTGCCTTTGTTTAAGATGCAAAATACTTCCCATTATAAAGTCTTTTTCAGTAAAAGTAATTTCTGCCAATCTCTTAACATTTCGGTCTGAAATTGCCCATGTGGACTCAGATTGTTTTATCCTAGTTGCTGGAAAGGAGAATTTCAGCAAAGATAACACAGCTGATTCCAAAAGTCAGGTGAGCAAAACTACCACGCTACTTATTCCAGCTACTCCATTCAGCAACAGTATCAGAGGACACTCTGCTGTAGCTGACATTCTTCTCAGAAGGCAAGAAATAGCTCTTGGTCTGGTCCTTGTCATTACTAATTCATCCTTGCTAACACGAATTTAAACGGTCATTTGATGGTCACTACCATGAGGTGGTCTCACAGTTTACTGGGACTTGCCGTGTTGGCACACACCACCACAGAGTCATCCAAACTCAAGGTGCTGCTCTCCTTTTTTTTCGTTTCTACCTAGGTCACTGGGAGAAGGTTGTCTTTGTCCCATTACCTGAGTAGCTCCATGTCTGGTAGATAGCTGGTCCCACCAAAACTGCCCTTCTGCTTTTCTCATGTCAAAAACCTGCAGTGGTGCAGCTATCAGCTCACACCAACCTCTTTTATTCTAGTGACGCCAGGAGCGACCAGCAGTCACTCATAATCCACCACCATTATCTTGCTAACTAGTCAATGAGCTTCCTAAGCCTCCTGCTTCGCCCACAGGTTTTCTGCTAGTAGCAAAGTTCTGTATTAGAAAATGTGTTTTTTTCAATACATTAATAAATACTCTTTCCATTAGTGCACCAGACTGAAGCCCTCTAGACACTTGGCTATTTGGAAAAGAAAGCCAGTTTCCAAAGCAGTACAGTAATGGCAAGAGCATGAGGGCAGGCAAGGCTTGAGCTATCAGTGCTGTTCTGATCCTAAGACAACACTCGAGTGTAAGCTCGTTGCCATCTTGTATTCAGATTGGGCCTTCTTCTACAGTACAACTAGCTGACACGCTACACAGCATTTTGGACTACAAATTGACACACAAGGGTTGAAAATGATCCTGAGGAGCATCAGAAATTCTTGTGCTCAGAAATGGCCTCAGACTGGAACTAGCTCATCAGTTAACAGAGTCAAAAGAGATCTGGCACACAAGTCCAAAGGCATGGGTGGCATTTCCAAGAGGAATGACTGGTAACAAGTAGTTCCACACAACTTCTTAAAAAAACAATGTTGAATCCGTGTCCTCACTGAATAGAAACTATCTATAAAAGAGAGCATTTTGTAGAACATTGTTCACAAAAGGTTCAGTCAGACTTGCATTTTTGTATCAGTGTGACCTGTGAGGTTTTTTTTTCTCTGGTTCTCAGTAGGTATTACTAAAGCAAACAGGAGGGAGGAAGTGCTTGTATTACAATGGATATTTTTTAATAAAATGTAATTCATAGTCAGATGTATGTCACCCAAGGTCATCAATCCTAGACTGTGAAATCCAGTGAAATAGCAAATCTTACCCAATCTGCTTATATTAAGGGCAAAGAGCATTTCAAATATGAGACAATCAAGATGAATTAGAAGTCAAAATGATAAAAGATGCAAAGCTGCATGTCTTTTAGAGCTGAAATGGCTTGCTATTGGCACTCATTGTATTTACACAACATCTTACAGAATGTCCCCAACCTGTATCTTTCCCTATTGTCATCTTACTTGTCTTATTAATTTCCAGTGGGCAGTTATTTATACGTGTCAGCCCTTTTTGATCTCTAAGAACCGAATTTGCCATATTTTTTTCTTTTCTACTGCATCATACGTTCTAAAATTAATTATGAAAATATAGATAAAACCAGTAAGGGAGACATTAATAGCAAAGGAAATTATGTCTTTGCAATACACACCTATTAAAATGCAGTCAATCTTTACAAACCACATCTTAAAAGTTGTGGTGTAGACTGTGCAGTTTCTTTATGAGAAATAAAAAGGAAAGCCTGATGCTTTGTATCAGTGAAAAAGTGTTACTGGACCAGCTACACCATGACAAGTGTTTTCAAACTGATTAATTTTTTGCTCCTTCCTCTGCAACAACAGAACAATTTTAACCCCTGTGTAGATTGAGGTAGATTGTCACATAAGCAGCCACTGGTCTTGCTGGCAAAGCAGAATGACAAGAGGAATTGCATGGCTTTTAGAGGCTAGGCGTGAGAGACAGACAGGATGGGTGGGATTCAGTTGCCTAAACATTGTCACCTCATGCTACATGAGATGCCCCGGGGCAGCCACATCTGCATGGGCCTGGCAGGTCTGAGGTAGGACTTAAGGGAGTTCCACTCCCTTGCAAAACAGCAAGTGGAGACCAGGCAGGCTTAAAATGCCAGAGCCAATACCAAAAGTGATACTTGACACTCCTGTTTAGGCAATGAAATCTTCCTCTCCTCCTTGAGTACCTCGTTGGAGTGCCTGGGGCTGTAGCTCACCTTTCACTACATTCCTACTAGAAAATGGAATTTCTTCAGGGATTTTGCTGAAACTGAACCTTGCACCCCAAGATTTTGATTCCCCAGGTATTTAGCTGGGAAAGGATTGAAAATACTTTCTGTCTGTTTCTTCCCCTTTAGAAGTTCACAGAAACTATGGGATCCACTAGCTGGGTTCTCACACCTCACTTCTGGCCACCATGGAGGAACACCAGGGAACCCTTCCTGGAGGTGTTAGGTATTGCTAACAATTTTCCATCACTTTTTGAATTAAATGCCTAAGACACATGACTTAGATAAAAAAATAAATAATAGCTACTGAAATTTTTGCCATCTTATAACACTGTTCAGTGGTGAGTGCTCTCAGTTACGAAGTGGAAGATCTAGCATGAGATACCTCTTAATTTGGAAACAAGGAGCTCAACTCAGTTCTCCTGCTGGCCAAGAGACCGCCTGCAACCATTGAGGAATTGCAGGTGCAGCCTTCCCAGGCTTGACAGAGCTGTTCCATCTCATGTTAATAATTAAATATTCATTGGAGCGTGGACCAGAACCTGACTCTCCCACTTCCCAGGTGATAGCCCTAATTACATGCCTGTGTCATCAATCTCTGTCTCTGCTGTAATGAATTGTCATTATTTGTATATACTGGAAGAGTTTTAACAGGAGACAGCTCCCCTCCCTCTTCGCCTCCCATCTGAATATCTGACAGCCAAGAGGTTGCAGGCACTCTTTCTGGCACAGATGAAAAGCTGGGTTCAAGCCTTTCCTCTGAATTACATGGAGTAAGGAATCTGAGAAAAGGTGCATGGAGAATAACCATAGTCACTGCAAGGTAGCCCTCGAAGACTCTTCCTTTGGCCAAGCTGATGGAGACTAAATCTGGTAGGGATTTGACCGAGGTCATGATGAAGAAGGATCCTGTCCAGATTGGCTGTGGGTTTGCATTTGTGCATGCCCTTTAGCCACTGCACTAGGACTTTAACGATCTTTCTAAGGCTATAGTTTCTTTCTTACTTAAGGCTATAGTTTCTTTCTTTCTTAAGGTTATAGTTATGTACCAAAAGGAAAGCACAGATGCTTAAGTCTCTTTGCACAACTAGCCCTTGTTATCCACGGGATTACCTGTGGAGGTATACATTTCTTCAAATAGTTTTCTAGTGAAAGACAGTATCAATAATCAATATACTGGCTCTGTGCTCTTCTCCCTTCAGGTGTCATTACACAGTCCTTGCCATTGACTTGAACAACAAAGACTTCACATTAAGACTCACACAAAAGATCCTTCAGACTCTGTAATCACATATTGCCTCTCCAGGGCATTTTCTACAATGCAATACTGTATTTTCATATCCATTACTCACATTCTCTGTAATACTTCCAGCACTAACACCACTGAAATTACTTGTGCAGGCTTTAAATAGGCTGTTTTTACTACAACAAGTAGGTGTTTCCCCAGAGTTTTCCATAGCTAGATGCTTCCTGAAATGTAGCACAAGAGAATTCATTTATCACAAGTTAAAATTCTGTTAATGCTTACCTTTTCTTTAGGAAGACAAATGAGATTAGAATTGATACACTTAGCACTATTTGCGATAGACTCACTAGTTCCGTGCACCCTCTGCGTGTGAGAATTACTAAATCTACAGTGTAGAAAAGCTTTTTCTATTACACTCTGGTCAAAAGAGAGCATGTTTTGGTTTTGGTTATTTTGTTGTTGTTGTTATTTTTTTTTTCTGTTTGTTTGTTTGTTTTTCATGACATCTTTACACATTAACCTCTTTAATATCATAGCCTCTGTCTTTAGCGTCTGAGCACTTTGCCAAGTCAAGTTGCACCAGGGGCAAACGCAGTCCCCACATGACTGAGAGGTGAGGGGCAGAAGACGAGCTTTACCTCTTGCACACCTGATCACATATTGGGGCATGTTCCTTCTTGCCCCACCATACACTAGCCAGGACAAGACTTCCACTTGCCAGCTGCTGCATGGTGTCACAGATCCTGTTCAGCAATCTTCACCTGCCTCCTGTGACCAAGATGCCACCGAGAAACTGCAACACTGTGCTGTGGGTACCCAGGCTCCCACTGCTCCCACAAGGAGCTGGATATGGGGACTACTGTGTCCTTATCCCTTTCTGTAAATCTGCACGTGCAAATATTGACTGAATTCTATTACAGATAACATGCCTATAGCCAATCCATGCCGATACTAGAGATGGGCAACAATTCCCTGTTGCATCTATCATGTTTGTTTTAAAAGTAATTACTGTGTAAGGCAGCAGTAATTAAAACATTACTTTATGAAAACCATTCAAACTGTAATTTTGATAATAGCCCCATGTAAATCTTTTGCACTCCAATTGTGCTTTTTTGCTGACCGCAGTTACAACAGTGTCACCCCAGGGAGCTGTTTAGAATTACTCTTAATTTCACCCTAACAGAAGTGACAAGAGAATCAGGCTTTCTGAATCAGGGTTTAACCCGCTCAGAGAGAGAAAAACACTGAATGCAAAACTGAATTTTTTCTTTGTTAGTGCCAGCATTCAATCATCATGCCCTCATCCCAGCATCATCTTTGTGAAGCCAGAGAGAGATGTGGAGCAGGACAGAATATATTGATTCACAAGGTCTTATGGGACCAAGAAGAAAGTTTCACCTGCAGTGGGACAAGAGGGAGGGAATGGCACACTGCTAGAGCTTGGGTCATAGCATTTCTACAGCAGGAAAGATGGGGAAAGCAGTGAGAACATCTATTAAGACCCAAATGTGCTTTCTGAAATGCAGCTACAAGCACTATTGATTTAATCTCCTTTCATCCATACAGGAGAAAGACCTCTGCTTATCATTGCTTTAATAATTAAGAAACTAAAAGCCTAGCTGTGATCTCCCACATATAAGTAAAAAAATGTGAAGAAAAATATGAAGAAAAGGGGATAGGAATAATATTTGTTGAACAGTTGACTTGGCTACTGTGCAGAACATAACAGTACATCTGCCTTATCACATTATTATTGTGGTGGCTTGCCATGCCATCTAGCAGGGACTCAGGGAACTACCAGTTCTGGGGAAGAAGTGAAAAGGCAAAACAAAAGCAAGACAAGGAAAAAAGTTCTTGAATATATAATTACCAAGATTAAATATAAACATTTGCATTTTTCAGATAAAATAATTCCTGAATGAAGAGTAGCTTCTACCAAAAAAAAAATCTTTTACCTTTAATTCTGTAATACAGAGCACTTTCACAAGTTCGCTATACATTGTGTATGAAAATATTTTTCTTCTGCTGTTTAAAGTGTCCTGTTTGTTCATTTTTTCTAATATTAACAAAGAAAATATGCAGCTGCCTTTCTATAGGTGATGCAGCACTACTATTTCACCTCTGTCGTGTTCATTTTCTTAATCCTTTCTCTGTATTTTTTTCTGATGCTTCTTTGAGTTGAACCCTTCATGCTTCTAGACCAATACTGAGATTGCACTTGCTGTGGTTTGTGAGCATCACCAGTGACCAGATGAACTACACACCAAAATCTGTCTAATGTAGTTGCACTTTAGTCCTCACTGGCATGCGAAAATGGCTTGTTAGACTTTCTTTTTGGAATTATGCCATTTTCAAAGTTAAAGTCATTTCTTATCTAAGAAATTACTAACCCCCACCAGATGTACCAAAGAAAAACTTTATCACTTCAGCTTCCTACTTGAAGACTGTATTGAAGACTTACATTGCATGGATAAAATTGTATTTCTTTTCTCTTGGTAAGCATTTTCTGAAGCAGTAAAGTTGAATTACATAGAATCACAGAATGTCAGGGATTGGAAGGGACCTCGAAAGATCATCTAGTCCAATCCCCCTGCCGGAGCAGGAACACCTAGGTGAGGTTACACAGGAAGGCGTCCAGGTGGGTTTTGAATGTCTCCAGAGAAGGAGACTCCACAACCTCCCTGGGCAGCCTGTTCCAATGTTCTGTAAACATTCTATTTGTCCTTAATATAAAGCTATGGTCATTCTGTCACTTGCCACACAGGTAAAGCCTTTTCCAACCTATACGCACACCAGTACTACGTTTGCCCCAAGCAACTCTAAAAGGACATGAGAATGCTCCTACTGCTATGCTTCTACCTCTCACTGGGAGCACAAGCCTCTGGTATTCTATAGACATTGATAACTTCGACATTTCTCCTTCATTTTCCTCAATTCCTCTTCCTCCATTTCTACTGCATCTATCTTTCCTCTCTAGCAGGAATGCCTTGCACTCCACACCTTTTCGCCATATGCCTTTTCTCCTCACTTTAGCAGTTTTCTTTTGCTTTCTCTGTTGCAACACATAGCAGATCCTACCAAAATGTGTTGGTCCTCTCCTGCAAACAGAAGCACTTTGGCTGCATTCTCTCCATTGCAGCTATCAGGATCACCACCACAGACAGTACAGAGAAAAAATTTGGACAGGCCAGGATCTGCTGTTGACTCCATCACTGTGCTTCCTTTGGTCTCCTCATCCAGCAGAACGGGCTGATGGGGAAAACACAGACACAGGTTTGGTCCGTGTTTTTTCTTTGTCTGCTTGTGAACACAGGGGTGTCGATCCGTAGAGCGTGCATTAAGCGTGTCGTGTTGCTGCCTGGCAGAGCCCGTATCTGCAGTCACATCTCTTGGCATACCATCTAGAAATGCCAGGGTCTCTACCCATCCTGACCATGCATTTGTGGTCTCCTTGTTGCCAGTTCATGCCATTTTAAAATTTACATATGGGAATCAGAGAGAGGACACTTGGCCATGGCATGTTCTCCAAGAGACAGAGAAACATTATTTTCTCCCTGGCACAAACTTCCTGTTTATGGCAAGTTGAACATGAGCCAACAGTGTGCCCTGGCAGCCAAGAGGACCAACCGTGTCCTGGAGTGCATCAAGCACAGCATTGCCAGCTGCTCAAAGGAGGTGATTGTCCTGCTCTGCTCTGCGCTGGTGCGGCCTCATCTGGAGCACTGTGTGCAGTTCTGGGCACCACAGGATAAAAAAAGATATTAAGCTGCTAGAGAGTGTCCAGAAGAGGGCTACGAAGTTCGTGAAAGTTTTGGAGAGGAAGCCATATGAGGAGTGGCTAAAGTCACTTGGTTTGTTCAGCCTGGAGAAGAAGAGACTAAGAGGAGACCTCATCATGGTCTACAGCTTCCTCACAAGGGGAGGAGGAGGGGCATGCGCCAAACTCTTCTCTTTAGTGACCAATGACAGAACCCGAGGTAATGTCAGGAAGATGTGCCAGGGGAGGTTTAGGTTGGACATTAGGAAAAGGTTCTTCACCCAGAGGGTGGTGGCGCACTGGAACAGGCTCCCCAGGGAGGTGTCATGGCCCCAAACCTGTCAGTATTCAAGAAAAGACTGGACAATGCCCTCAGACACATGGTGTGAACTGTGGGGTTGTCACATGCAGGGACAGGAGTTGGACTCAGTGATCCTTGTGAATCCCTTCCAACTGAGGACATACTATGATTCTATGATTCCCATTGGGTTGTACCAACCTCAATCTCTGCTACCCGCTCTCCTGCCATTACAAGTTATAGACAATACAATGGTCGAAATATGGTATCAGAGGTCTGAATCTTTACTGACAATATCAGGACTCCTTCTCCCAGCTGCATTATTCCACTGAAAAAAATCACTGCTTTTCTTCTAAATCCTAGGGCTTATTTGGAGGAACTGGTTTTGGTCTAGGGGGAAGGCCAGACTCAGAAAGAACTTGCACCCCTTTATTTTGTGATGCCATCTAATAAGTCTGTGTAGGTACTAGCCAATGTTTCCTGGCAAAGGCCCACCGAACAGCATCTCCTGTCTCCTTGGATGATTAGAGTATCAGGCACTGCTGGGAGGAATTCACTGATATCCATCTCTTGTTTATTTGCTTTGGACATTTTGGCCTTGTTCCTAGCCCTCCTGTTTCAGTTCTCTTCCATAACAACCAGTTTATTGTCGTCTTCTGTTGCCCTGTATGATGTTCTCTCTGTGATCTTTCTTCCAAGCTAGCCACAGTCTGTTTAGTTTTGCTTCATGCAGAACTTCCATACTTCTGTCCAGTGCTCCTGTGAGAAGCCTTGATAGAGTGTTCTGCAGATGCTGTAAGCTTGCATACATTCAAAAACGGATTGAACAAAGTGAATGTTGAATACTATTGCAGATTCCTGACGTATTCTGTCAAAAAATGGACCTGTTATCAACATAAATCTTCCCTTATCCACTAGATAGTTATTTGTATACAAGAGAACCATACAACAAATTAATTACTCCAGAGGCCTGTAGTGATGGAACCACTCAAATATCACTGGAGCTCCTTTAAAAGATGTGTACTGCATTACTTATCTTCCATCTTTCTGCCACCAAGGCTAGCCTAGATGATATAGTAAATACCAGAATTATTAGTTCAGCAATTTCTTACCTGAGTTCTTTTAAAATCTTAGGGTGAACCCTTGCTGAAGCAGGTTGTTGCATCTAATTTAATGATTCGCTCTATGATGTCTGGAACTTGGTTCAAAATTCATTTTGCCAGACTCGTCCCTTAAAAAAAGCCCACAACCAGACAAAAGCAAATAAAAAAACCCCAAGCCCATAAAAAGAGGTTCTGGCATGGAAATCATCATCTTCAACGACTCCGCTTGTATGAATGACATCTCTTCGACCAAAAATTGTCATAATTTTCCATTATACCTTCTAGAACTTTTCTGTATGGACTACTGATTTCATTTTCCTCAATTTTCACACAATGTGGAGTTAGCTAAGCCTCTTACAGCAAATGAAAGGAGACTCTATGGCATATATAAAGGTTACTTATACATACAGACACATACTTTTGTCTGTATACAGGAGCTCTTATTTTATTTCTATATATTTCACTCACTTGCCTTTCATTCATAACTTTTGTTTCCTCATCATGAAAATGATCTTAAAGAAAATGGGAAGTAATATATAAAAATTACCTAACATTGCTTTGGAAAAATAAATATTGTACTATTTTGATCATTTTACATATTGATTTGACTATAGTTTCTCTCAGGCAAGCAACATGGCAGGCAGGACCAAGCCCCAGGAAAGGGGCCCTCAGTGTGGGACAGCACAGAGATGGTTCCTGCAACTGATAAGGAGGAAGGCACCTCCCAGGAGCCAGAAGAGGAGGAAGCAGGGGAAAAGAGGAGGAACATTCCTCCTTGTGCCATGAGAGCCATTGCCCGCACTCATGTGACTGCTGTCATCCAGCGCACAGCTGTGGGCACACAGGACAACAGCATGGGGCCCCAGTATGTCTATCTGCTGAGGCACGGTATGAGGCCCAGGCCTGACAACCCACCAAAGAATGACGTGGAGCCCATGGAGGTGCATCCACCAGAGCACGATGTGGCGACAAGGGCTGTTCATCCACCAGGATCCACCTTGAGAAGAATTATCCATGGCAATGAGTCCACCTGACACGGGGATCGCCTGGCAGCTCCCCAGCCATCCAGGCTTCCTTGTGTGGGACAATGCCAAGAGCATCACAGGAGCACCCAGTTGGCTCCTTACCAGCAGCCCAGCCTCCACACCTTCATGACTGGACAATAAACGACAGCAAAAGAATAAAAATGCTTTCATCCTCTCTTATTTGGCACTTTAGAGACTGTATCTGCACTACTGTGATCCCTCCTGGTCTCTGTCTTTGATGAGGAGGCTCTTTTTGGAAACGTTCTGTTCCCATGTCCATGTTCATGCTTCAGTGGTGCCTTGCATTCAAAGGGTTTTTTTTACACTCTAACATCAATAATTTAATAATAGTTTTTTAAATGGATTACAACTATAATCAGAAAAGCCACTGAACCCTAGGAATTTCTTGTTTCCAAAAATATTAATCTGTTAAGAGATCTGAATTGTAATGTTTAAAAATAAAGTTGGTTGCACAGGAAATGCCATGTAAAATATTCTCCTGCCTGGACCTCTAAGTACTGTCTTTATGTCAACCCATGAGTTTTTGCACTTTTCTCTTCCAATCATCTCCCTCATCCCACTCAGGGGGGTGTGAGGAGGTGTCTTTGTGTTGCCTAGTTGACAGCTGAGGTTAAACCATGAAAATTATGTGGTGCAGTTTATATGCTGAGGGAAAGGAAGAAATGCAGAGTGATCTTGACAGGCCTGAGAAGTAGGCCAATGTGAACCTCGTGAGTTTCAACAAGGCCATGTGCAAGGTCCTGCACCTGGGTTGTGGCAATTGCCAGTATAAATTAGTCTGGGTGATGCACGGACTAAGAGCAGATCTGCAGAGAGGGACTTGGGGACACTGATGGATGAAAAATTAGATATGAGCTGGGAATGTGTGCTTGCAGCCCAAAAAGCCAACCATATCCTGGGCTCCATAAAAAGAAGCATGGCAAGCAGGTCGAGGGAGTTGATTCTCCCCTTCTATTATACTTCACTCTTGTGAGAGCCTATCTGGAGTATTGCATCCAGTTCTTGGGTCCCCAATACAAGAGATGGACCCGTCAGAGCAAGTCCAGAGGAGGCCACAAAAATGCGCAGAGGGCTGGAACACCTCTCCTATGAAGGAAGGGTGAGGGAGTTTGGCTTGTTCAGCCTGGAGAAGGGAAGGCTCTGGGAAGGATTGTGGCCACACAATACTTAAAGGAGGCTTATAAGAAAGATGAAGAGAGACTTTTTACCAGGGCCTGGACCAGGGGTAACTGTTTCAAATTGAAAAAGGGTAGGTTTAGGTTAGATATGAGGAAGAATTTTTATTATGATTGGGCTGGTGAGACACTGAAACAGGTTGTCCATAGAAGCTGTGGATTTCCCATATCTAGAAGTGTTCAATGTCAGGTTAGATGGGGCTTCAAGCAACATAATCTAGGGGAAGATATCTGTGCGCATCACAGGAGGATTGGTACTGGATGATCTTTAAAGGTCCCTTTCAGCCCAAACCATTCTATGATTTTATGACTGGAATCACTAACCTCAGCAAACAGATGAATAAGAAGGGACATATTATAAACCGTATCAAATTACATGCAAAGGACTACATGAAGAAGTTTTTCCTGAAAAGCGGAATACTTCAAAAAAGCAATTCCACTGTTGCTCACACAAGCAGCTTTCAGCCCCTTGATATTTCTACTTTGGACTCTAAATAAGGCAAGATTAACGAAGGGAAAAAATTGCACATGGCCATGCAATTCAGAATCAGAATGTGGACGCAGAAAATGGACACAGGAAGCACAGGCAGGTGATTGTAAGCTCAGTTCTAGATTTTTGAGTGCTGAAAATTACAATAGAAATATTCTTCTAATCTAATTCTTAAAAAAAAAAAAGGTAAATTCTTAAGATTGAAATGTAAGCTAGAATATAGAAAGAACGTGTTATAAATTCTTTGAAAGGAAATAGATATGGTCAAGTCAGCATGGTCCAAGGAAATTAATTCTAGGAACTGACCAAAGGAATCTCCTAAGCATTAGCAATTATCCTGGGAACTCAAAAGAACAAGAGAGGTCCTAGAGGCCTCTCTTGACAGAGTCTCTTTCAGCATTTACTTTCTTAAAATAATAAACAAATAAATAATGCTGCTTGAGGAATTGCATTTGAACCTTCTTTACAGTAATCCTGGAAATACTAAGCACTATGCTTCAATCACATAGAACGAGGTAATTAAAAAAAACCAACAGCAACAACAACAAACCCACAAAAACAAAGAAACAAACAAACAAACCAAAAAAACCCCACCAACCAAATGAAAATGAAACAATCCATATAGTTTTTCCAACAGTTCTTCATATTAACTTCCTCTTTTAGCAGGCTAATTACCCTACTTCTCCTCCCTTATCTGCTAGGCTACATAGCACTGTTAATAAGACTGCAAGTATTATTCCACACAATACTAAAGCAAGCTAAGGAAGGCAGCCGTGGGACGGTAACAGGTTTTCACACAACCACCATCTTTTTCTTTCCACTTAGTATATTAAGAACCAAGTGACAGATCTGACATTTCTCACTGATTCAACCCACAGTCTTCTCTCTGACCACATGCGGAGAATTTTAGGATGTTGTCCCAGCTGGGAAAAACATAAAGCCTGCAAAACTAATTCATGCTGTGATGTTTACCGGTAAACAGAAGAAGCAAATCCAAAATTTCTCTCCAAGACCACTGCATGTCCCTCTGGCCCAAAGGTGTATTTTACTGAGATTTATATCACAGTTCATCTAAAATTCTGTTTTGACCATGGACCGATACTGCCTGCTCCCGGAGGAGGCCTGGAGAGCTTTGCATCTTACAGTCATGGATTGCTGGAAGAAATCACATAGATTGCAAGAATCAGTTTGATTGCACAGTATTACAAGGCAAGGTAGCTCACAGCTTTTTCTAACCCATTCACATTTTTGTTGTGAGCCTAAAATTGTTTTTAAAGTATTTTTATCTGCCGCAGTATCTCCTGCTCTGCCTCCAGCAGCTGCCTGGTACCTCACCCATTCACTGCTCTTAAGACGTAGACCACAAAATGTTAATAAATAGGTTTCATTTTGCTTGGTTAATTGAAAAGCAAAATATAGGAAAGAGTTACTTAACGGACATTTGCTATTCGTCACCTTATGTATGTTTGGCCTGGATTCACACCCTTTTTCAGACTCATAATTCAATTGGTTTGGTCTACACGCAGTTACACCAGGGTCTTACAGAGAGGGACTATTAACTCTGATTTCTTTGATCACACTCCAGGACACCACTACCTGTGAACGTGCCACTTTTTCTATATCTACACATAACTGCAAGTGCCTAAGAAAGGATTTTTTTCTGGGCAAATTTTGTTTACATAAAAATGTTCATTTTGACTTTTCATTTATCTTTTCTGCTAATATAATTTAAAAGGTATATAGAGAATGAACACAATTATCCTTCTAGGCACTTCCGAGATTTTATTTTTAAATATAATAGTTTCCAAGTCTTTCTATTTGTATCTGGTACTGAATGTTACCTACAAATTTCTCCATATAACATGCCTAGGTATTTTCAGACAAAAATTTAGACTGAAGATTGCTGTCTCTGAATTCCCCTCTTTTCCCCAAATATTCACTAGCTCTCATATTTTCTTCACTACTTTTTCCCATTTCCCAGTAAGTCCCACTGCCTCTAATTCTCTTTTGTTTCTGCTTTTATGTCACTTATCAGTGGCTTATGTCAATACTTAAGTGCTTTTAAAATGGAGCAGATTATAACGAGGTACAGATTATAAAATTTAAAATACTTTGTTGTCATTGTAAAAAGCCACAGAAGTACACAGAAGATATATAGGAGCCATAGGTGTACATAGAAGATGTATGTATCTGTAAGTCTTTCATATACTTAGACATGCACACACATTTTTTTTTGGCATTTTGTATTCAAAGGTGATAAAGTTGGACAGAAAATATTTCATAGGTGACCAGCTGCCAAGAAGAATTTAAATTATTTTTGGTCATTTTGAGTTATGAGGTCTCAAGATAAAAGAAAAGAACATTAAGAATAAGCCATTAAGTCACTTAACCAAACAGTCCTAAAGGAGTTTACTGCTAAAGTGAGCCACATTTCACTGTTCCTCCACCTGCTGTAATGAATGATACATGAAGCACTTCACATAGTACCATGGGGTTCATCAGAGTGATGAACTGACAATGTGACTTTTCTTGGCTTCACTGGCAAGCCACCAAAAAAAAAGGTATTAAATCATTATGGGGTTTCCCCTCACCCCCTAACTTTTTCCAACTCCCTAATACAAACATACATACTTTTACTTGAATGACATAAAGCTTTTTCCACACCCCTCCTTCATAATGGAGAAAGTACTGCATCATGTTTGCTTTGTAACCAAGTTAAAATTTACTAACATGAAATGCTATGCATATATTTGTAAAAATATTTTACAAATAGCCATATAGTGAAATGATCATGCAATTAATATGACTAAGTGAAAAAAAGTACAGAAAGTAAAAAGCAGGGATAAAAAAAATAACCTAAGTTTATAATCCCATACTGACCAGTTTGGTTCTGTTGTGTACACTCTAGTTCCACTTTTTAAATTATGTCAAGTAGCCACAAAAGAAAGGAAGATTATTCTATACTTTTTAAAATATAAGATCTTATTTGGAAAACTAGGCCAGGATGCAGATGAACACAGCAATTACAGAATTGCAACACAAAAAACCCACATCCCCAGCTGCAAGACCAGAAATCATACTGCTAATACTTCCTATATAGCAAAAGACGAAGAAGATGAGCATATTACCTTGTAGATTTGGCCTGACAACAGCCAGTGACCTAAATCCTCAGAGCTGAAGACAGAAAAAAAGAGAAGAGGGGGAAAAAACACCACTTGTGTTTCTAACTCAGTTGTCATTACACTAACTGGAAAAATAGCCAAGTTGTTAGAATATTTGCCAAGGAACCAAAGCTCTGATGCCCATGCTCATTACTTGAAAGTTTGCATTGTCAGCCCTTGTGTTACCAAGCACACCTGATACAAAAAAGTTCCCTTACTGTAAGAAAGCAGCCATTTCCATCCTGCTGACATTTTGCTGTCATCCAACCAATTCAGCAGAAATTCATGCACTCAGAAAGAAACCATGCAAGAGGAAAGCAGATGGCATCTTAAGAGACTATGACACTCAGTGAGAGGTGAAATGGTTTAGGATCCCAGTTCGCACCTCCTTATGTTGTTTGTTTTCATTAGATTGATGCTTAGACCTTACACCAAACCAGACAGTCTGGAGAGCAGAATAATCTATGGATGATAGTGAGTAAAATGAAATAAACCAGGCATTTCCTACAACTCATGTTATTATTTTTTTTCCTATCTCCGCAAATATGATTCATAGAAAAAGTTATTTCTTCAGAGGCTGATGTACAAAACCTTAACTAGCCTATCAACATCAAAACCCAAGAAAGCTTCAGATTAAAGTATTTCCACATAATGTGTATTCTTGCACCATTTTCACTTGACTGTGGACACAGGTTACCATTTTATTTAGCATTCATTTGCTTCTGGAGCTCTGTTGCAGGTGAATTATTAAGAGAAGTCATCACTATGGGGTTAACTCAAATAATTTCATTAATGATCAAAGGATGATCAAATGGTAATTAATCAATGATTGAATGAAAATCAAATGGCAATAATTGATTAAGCAATAATTGAATGTTAGTAGGACAGTGATTTAGATAGCAGTCAAACACTACTACTTACTACACTTTAATAATTAAGCTATAGCTGGATATATATAAATCTCACTAGCATGCAATATACTTTTAGGCCTAACATAAAACATCACTTACCTCGTTATGCCGGAGGCCAGGTCAGGGGTGTCTCAGCCGCAAGGAGTAACCTTGAGAGGCGCCCCTGCTGTGGGGGACACGGCCACCCTGCTGCCCTGCAGAGGAGCTCAGGGGGCTCAGGGAGGGGGAGCTACAAATTTTTACATCATAAAGTGATTGACTCATAGTCAACCTCCCCGTTTGGCATATGTGCAGGTGTAGCAGCTTCAGTTTTGTCGAGCCTCAGCTCGGGCTGGCACTGTTAGCTCCCCACAAGAGACAGCCCAGGTTTCTTGGCTCACGCAGCCCTCGTGGGCTGCACAACAGGGCAGGTTTCAGTCAGGGCTCCTCGTCGGCGACACCTGAACCAACGTGCCCCCCACCCACCCCGAGTGGGGGCACCCGTCACAAGTTCCTACACACCAGCAAAGTCCAGGTTATTCCAAATAATTTTGAGAGGCAAAAAGTAAACCATGACACGTTGCCTGAATACACGTAATTGAGTGGAATGGCCCAAATGGAGGTAAGCAAGTAGATGAAGTCGGTGAAATATTTTTTATAGAGGTGTAGAAAAAAGTAAGTAGTATTCAGATCACACTAGGTTTATAATATTGGTTTCTTTTCAGCTTCCAAATATACTGATTTTTATCAGGTTATGTGATTTTTTTTTAAAGAGGATGATATATGAAATTAATAAAAATACCAATAAGCTACCTGTCAAGAAACTCTCATTGGCTAATACAATGATCTGTTTTAGCAACACAAGAATTTGAGTATTGAGTACAAAGGTTTGTTTCCTTTTTGAAAGGAGAAGAAAACATTTCATAGATCATGACCACACAGGTCATCAGTAGTCAGGTTATTCATAATTCTGACCTTAAATGAAGACAGGCAATTTCAAGACAGCAAGTTTGACATGCTTCTTCCTCTTTGACTTGAATGGGTAAAGTACAGCCGATCATGTTTCTTGATCCACACATTTTATTTCCAAATTTTTTCTTCTGTTCCAACAACAATACAGTAAGTTACAGAGTTCACAACAACTACTTCAAATGTGGAAGGGATTAACTTCACTGTACAAAGTGAACAACTGTAGCAACCTAAAGAAAACCACCATTTTTTTGTTGATTGAATAATAAACAGAAGTGTTACTAGAACTGTTGGAAAACCCCTCAGATTATATGGAATTCTTAATGGAATTGGACTTCTTTTTCCCAAAATACTTCTGTTTTCCAACGTATTTTTCATGTATTCAGATAGAACTAGAGAACTGAAAAACTCAATCACAAGCTGGAAAATGAGAAGTTTCACTTGTCATTAATTAAAAAAAACAAATAAATAAATCCTGCTTTGTATATTCCTGCACCCACCACAAACACACACATCCCAATACAGGCAAAGAAAAAAATCACAGAAAAAAACTACTTTAATTCTCAAATTTTCAGCACTTTTCAGTTAGTTGAGAACTTTGCATAACATCTTGTTTTAAGAGGGCATAGCAGATAATAGTCACAAGTAGCTACATAAAATATTGATGTATATGATCATAACAAACCAACTGAAATAAAATATAGAAAACAGTAGAAAATAGGGGATACAGAAAATGTTTTACATAAATTAATCAAAACTTCAAGAACAGAAGACACAAGGAAAAATCCGTAATGTAAAAGATGTAAGGCCAGTAGATGTTCTGAGTACGTTAGGAAAACCTTTACACTCTTTTTATATGTCTAACATTAGATGAAATTAGAAATAGCTAGGTGGTAGATTTCAAAAAGTTGTTCCAAATGAGGAAATCCTTGTCAAACAAGGATGTTTCTCATTAGGCAAAGCCTGACACCAAGAAAAATACCATCCAAAATTAGAAAGAAATACAAAACCATGTCTGATTATGCAAATATTTACGGAGGAGTAAAAAAAAGACAGAGAGAGAAGTGCCTACTAAGTGATTTCAGCCACTCAGCTGAGTGCATCTAAGCTCAATGAAATTTCATACAATCAAGTTGCAAGGTCACGCAGCCAGGAAGAGAACAAACGTACAACATTGGAACTGCAATGAGCGAGGATCTAGAGGGCACAGTGGACAACCAAGTCTGCATAAGCTTCCAGCGCTATGCTCTCCAAGGAGGCAAATGTGTTCCCTTGCATGCAAAAGGGATTCCCTCCCTGCTATTTTATTTCTGCATACAGCAGCAAAGTGCTTAATGCTAAGTTATTATATTTACTGTAGCTAATCATATTTTTTAGAAGTTGAAAAATTGCTGAGTGTTGATTCACAAAAAAAAAAAACCCACCTCATTCTGTGCAGGTTATAGGATACAGTATATAAAAGCTTTCATGGATGTGAAGTACCAGAGGCTAATCACTCTTTCTCCCAATGGAGCAGAAAACAGTAAGAATGAGCAGCAAGATGCTGGCATCAACAACCATGCCATTTAGTATCTTTAAATATTACCATATTAGCTTTCTTACAGTTTTCTGAAGGCTTACCTGTGTTCCAAGAGGTTAGATCTGTAAATGTCAGTGACAATGAAAGCTCTTCAGACAATTGTTTTCAATGTTATCCAGTCCCACAAGTCTCAAGGTCTTTACTAGGAGCACACACCTAACATACTTTCCATTTATGGCTGGAATAGAACATATTTTGCCAACATTTAATATAAATGTATCAGAAGTTTTCAGATCACAGGAGGTTATTTATTAACCATTTTTTTTTGAATGTTTCTGGGATTTTAATCTCTTTAACGTAGACCACTATCAAGGATTACTGCTGGGTTTTTTTGTTTTTAAAATATACTTGAAAAATCCTTCCAATTGCTCTTAGCATTAATAAAGATAGATATTTCACTGATATGTACAGGTTCCCCTAATATTGTTTTCGACTCTCCCAAAATGTCTCAATATAATGACTTCTAATTTATGCTAATTGGCATAAATATGAGGCATTTCAAGATCAAACAATAAACATTTTGCTCCATGACTGTTCTTGAGGAAGATGCTGTTATCCAACACATGCTGAATGCTCGTTACTTCATCGAAGCTATGGAAAACCTGAGAAGCCACTGTAATCCAGAGTGGCATTCAAAAGGTAAGCAAAACTTTGGAAAGTACAGGTCTCTTCATTCCAGAATCAGATAAAGTATTAAGAGAACCACAAAAGTAATACTGGGGAAAAAAATAAATAAATAAATTTTAAAAAATTACAATGCCCTTCAGATGCTGGGACCTAATTTTCAATGTAAATGATCTCTTCCATTTTCATCCTCAAAAGGAATGCGTATGTCCTGTTAACTCCTCAGTGAGAAGTTCTCTCAAGTGAGAACGGATATGATGTTCTCTAATTGTCCGTGTCCTAAAGCTCTGAAATTTTTATTTTAGTTTATTTGTCTTTGTTAGGCACCGACCAGATGATGACAATTCCTCATCATGATAAACATCAGGATTTGAGATTGGGTCTTTATCCACTTTGCTACAAAGCCAGAGATTGTTTTCCAAGAAAGAGTTCAAGTCCCCATCCCTCAGACTACTTGAGTATTTTTGTGGGAAAACGAAGTTCGAGCCCTTTCTGTGCCTTCAACCCCAGGTTCCAGTACAGGTTGGGGAATGACCTATTAGAGAGCAGTGTAGGGGAAAGGGACCTGGGGGTCCTGGTGGACAGCAGGATGACCATGAGCCAGCACTGTGCCCTTATGGCCAAGAAGGCCAATGGCATCCTGGGGTGTATTAGAAGGGGGGTGGTTAGTAGGTCCAGAGAGGTTCTCCTTCCCCTCTACTCCGCCCTGGTGAGACCTCATCTGGAATATTGTGTCCAGTTCTGGGCCCCTCAGTTCAAGAAGGACAGGGAACTGCTGGAGAGAGTCCAGCGCAGGGCCACAAAGATGATGAAGGGAGTGGAGCATCTCCCTTATGAGGAAAGGCTGAGGGAGCTGGGTCTCTTTAGCTTGGAGAAGAGGAGACTGAGGGGTGACCTCATTAATGTTTATAAATATATAAAGGGTGGGTGTCACGAGGATGGAGCCAGGCTCTTCTCGGTGACAACCAACAGTAAGACAAGGGGTAATGGGTTCAAGCTGGAACACAAGAGGTTCCACTTAAATGTGAGAAGAAACTTCTTCTCAGTGAGGGTGACAGAACACTGGAACAGGCTGCCCAGGGGGGTTGTGGAGTCTCCTTCTCTGGAGACATTCAAAACCCGCCTGGACGCCTTCCTGTGTAACCTCACCTAGGGGTTCCTGCTCTGGCAGGGGGATTGGACTAGATGATCTTTCGAGGTCCCTTCCAATCCCTAACATTCTGTGTGATTCTGTGATTATTCAGAACAAGGTCCAGAAGACATTTTTTACAGCACCACTGTTCAGTGGAACAAGTGTCTCTGGCCTAATACATATTTAATTTCTACAGATTGAGAATGGACCACTGCAATGATCTAATTACCTTCATAACACAGTCCATAACGGTTTCCAGATTCCAGCCTTGTTTCAGTTAACGCACATTTTAGAAAATACCAACCTTAAAAATCGAGTTGGCAATGCTGCAGAATCTACTGCAATCCTTGGTAAATCACACCCGCTGTGAAGCCTCCTTTCCCCTGGCCTGAATCTGCTTGTCTATAGCTCCCAGCCACTAGGTCTTACCTTTTTTAGTCAGACTAAAGAGCCCATTATCAAGGTTTTCTTCCTTGCATTTGTACTGGTAGACCCTAATCAAGACATACCTTAACCTCATTTATGAGGAAGTGCAAAGATTAAGCTTATTAGATCTTTCACTACACAACACATTTTCTATTCTTGCAATTACTGCCATGGCTTTCTCTGAACTTTTTAATTTATCCATACTAATTAATGAACTGTAGGCCTCAAACTGGTCACAGTATTCAAGTAACAAATGCACTCATGCCAAATTCAAAAAGATATGCCTATTCGATACATTTCTATTTATTCCTCCAAAGTTTATGAAAGTTATTTAAGACACATAATAGAACTGGAAACTCACAGAGATCTGAGGATCAACAAACTCCCCTGATCAAATGTAATAGTCAATGTTTCATGTTACCTGAAGTTATTAAGGCTGGTATTCACACATGATAAATCACAACTCAGGCTGTTACAGTTATCACTTCACAGAAATACGTTTTCTCAATAAGTATGGACAGCACTTTATTTTTCCTATACAGTTCATTCCACTGAAACACACTCAGCTTTGTGCCAGATTCGGCTGGGTAAATAAATGGCAGTGAACAGTTTCACTGCTGAATCCTCTTCGTTACTTAACAATGCTTCAACCTTCCAACCCTCCACAAACCATCAGCAGCTATTACAAGGTTTTTTAGGACGCTGGCAAGAAGCGAAGTGCCATAGGGTTGAGAAAGGATGCCATCAAGAGTCCAGGAGGAACACATCCTTTCAGTGATGAGTCTCATTTTACATTGACATTTTCACACCTAAGAATTAGCTACCCTTTAATGCATGTAAAACATGTGAAGTGTTGCTGGTTGATTACCCAAGACTTTCATTTCTGAATCAAACTATGGACTAAGTCTAATCTTCACAGAAATCAGAGGATATTACATTAACACTTTTAGCTTTATCAACCACTACTTCTAATTTCATCAAAAATACATCAAGCTAGCTTGACATGCTCTGTTTTTCCTATAACTCATGTTGATTGGCACTAATTATGCAACACTTCTTTAATTCATTATTAATTAGGTCCCTTATTATTTTGCCCAGAAGTGATGTCAAGCTGACAGACATGTAATTATCCAGGTCATGCCTTTTACCCTCTTTGAATGTTGGCATATTAGCCATTTTTGTCCTCTTTCTCCAGTACTTCAAAGCTTATAAAAAAATCAACACTAATGATCCAGGAAGCTCATTGGACAGCCCTGTTGAAACTAATTATCTGGGCACGCCAATTTAAAAATGTCTAAATTTAGCAGCTACTAAAGAGCAACCCCTTAAGTGCCTATTACTGGAAATTATTTCATTGACTTCCTATTATACAATTATATAACAGATACATCTTTTAATTTTCCTATATTTTTACATCACTTAACAATTTTACCTCATCCCTCTCACATTAGACCAATATATTTGTTAAGACTTTTTCTAATTCTAAAGTAATTCAGTGCTTGTTATCTGCCTTAGTTATGCTCACTATGGGTCTTGTGTCCCTTTTATTTTCTTAACTTTCCTTCAGACTTTTAAAATGTAAGTATTACTTAATTTTATAGCTCTGCTAACTGTCCTCTGAACATGGGGATAAGTTTTTAATCCATGTGGCCTCCTTTAGTCCTGGCTTTGAGGCAACAAGTATAATTTCCATATAGCACAGCCAACTTTCACAGAATCACAGAATGTTGGGGATTGGAAGGGACCTCAAAAGATCATCTAGTCCAATCCCCCTGCCAGAGCAGGAACACCCAGATGAGGTTACACAGGAAGGCGTCCAGGCGGGTTTTGAATATCTCCAGAGATACTTTGTTTGTTTTAACTTTTCTTTTTAACCTGACTAAATACTCCCAAAAGAATCAGCCCATCATCGTTTTCTGGCTTTTAGAAATATCTGTTATTTCACCTTTAAAACAGTGAACCCACCTTTCCCCTACCATTCAGAATTTTGTAGACCTCTGTCATAACCCTAAACAGACTAAAAGAGTCACAGAATACCTGACCTGTCCTCCCTTCTACAGAAACCACCATAACTTTATCTTGTTTGCCTTTCTCTAAGCTTTTTCCCACTCTAATACGCCTACTAGGTTTAGGGTTTGGTTTGTTTTGGTTGTTTGGTTTGGGTTTTTGTTTGGTTTTTTTGTTTGTTTGTTGTTTGTGGGGGGTTTTTTTGTTCTTCTTGTTGTTTGTTTGTTTTAAATAGGAGGACCAGAACTGTGCAGAAAATACAGTGTGGGTAAACAATTAGTTGAGGCAGCAGCACAACCGTTTTCTGTTTCACACTCTATTCCTTTCACAATAGACTTAATTTTGTGACCACTACTAAGCTCTGAGCTGACTTGTTTTAAAAAAACGGAAATATAATAACCCTAGAGTCTCGCTCCTGTCTGATTCAGTTCAGATGTTACTAGATAATAGCTCAGATTCATAATGTTGTATGTGAAGCGAAACTCACCTGCACCACTTTACATTTATCTACACCACATTGCAGTTGTGGGGGGGGGTTGGGAGATGTTGCCCAGTAGTCTAAAAAGCTCCTTCTTCAGAGCCTTTCTCTTTAATATCTCAAATAAACTGATTAGGAAGGTTTCCCATTTCACTTTCCAGCTCCTTCTCCTGGCCTTCTATGAATAAGTTGAACAGTGATTTACTGGCATGGCTTTATGATATGCAAATCACAGTCATTTCTGGCTATGCTACCAGTAGCTGTTGCTGTGATTCAGGAACCAGGCCTGCAGGGCTGCTTCTCAGCCACAGGACTTGGCTTCCCAAACTCCAAAGCCCTGACCACAAATCGTTGCAAGATCCAGCTGTACATTAGTTCAGTTCTTTCTCCTGACCCTACGCATCTCCTTTGCTTTGGTTACAGGATGGTCAAAGAGCATAAGCCAAGACCCAAGCACGTGTGGATGATGTTGCAAGATATATACGTGCAGGTAATGTCAGTAATCCTTCTGCCAGTGGCTGCTGAGAATAAAAACAGCCAGCTCAAATACCTCATCGTTCCTTCCCAGAACCCCAAGCAACCTGTTCTCTTCAAGTATGAACAGAGATAACTTGAACTCTGATCCACGAATCTAGGAAACTTGGTTAGCAGATCAGAAAATATCAGATTTCAACACATCCAATTCATAGGCACAGAGTCCAAGTATTTTAAACCTCCAGAAACATACCAGTGCAGAATGAACAAGAATCAAAATAAACTCGAGAAAGTTTATAAATCAATTAATAAGTCAACGATATTAGGTAAGAATCTTTTCCCAAGTGTAGACAGGCAATAGCCTTGTTCCTGATCTTCATGGTTATGAGTGACAAGTAGACAGCACATTCAGACATGAGCCCCCTCTGCATGTCACAGCTTGTTTTTCAGAGTTGGCACAGACTGAACTTGGAGCAGGGCCAGTTCTCACTCTAGATGTACCGCTCCTGAGAATGCTGAGAAGGCCACAGCTGATGGGATTTACAGCTCTGGAGCTGATCAAGAAGGCAACTGCCTTCTTGCACATGGAAATCCCTCTGCCAACTTCAGCCTTTAAAATGTCTCATCTCGTATCAGTCTCGGAGAGGGACCTGGGCTGTTGGGGACAAAAGTGGAATCCTTGCCACATGGATATGTTTATGGAAGAAAACCTTCTTCCTGTCTGATAATCTTTAATTTTCAGTGTCCAACCTCCCTTACACCCAGGCAGTCCAGGTTACAATTAGGTCAGGCAGATCCCATTCTTCAGTCACACTGCTGTACTTCTACCATGCCTTCATTACACAAAAGGGATGATGGCATTATTTTATCTTAAAATCTAAAATGGAAAGCAACTTTATTTTAACCAATATGTCTATCCACAGTACCTGCCTGATATGCTTTCCATAGTTATATGCTGCCAAATGAGTTATTTTCATACGGTCCCAGTACCCACGTGAAGCACTCAAAAAAACAACTCAGTGAAATAACACCTCACAGTTGTTTACCAAAAGGCACTAAAAGCCCCTGTCTTTACTGTTCCAAGTCATAGTTCAGGACATAATTTAATAGATTAGGTTAAAATTTACAACTGTTAATATGAAACCTGCAGTACACACCAGTCACACCAGAATTCTCTAATAAAACATTACCTTTTTCACTACAGATAATGAACAGATGCTTAGGGCTAATAATATTTCATATCACCATTTGAGGTTTTCTGCTACTGTCGCTGTTACTCCAATTTGTTTACAAATCCATTTTTTACTATCTAAAACACATTTCAGATTTCCTTTCAGCAGCTGATGCCCAAGAACTGCATTTTACATTTTGTAAAGGGGCAAAGCTTCAGAAGAGCACTGCACAGTCCAAAGATTAAAGTACTTCCCCAAGTCTAATTAGGTACTAAATCATAGGTCTGCTAGCAATTGCAGACTATTTAGAGAGGAGGGAGAAGATGCATCTTGTAGACTTTTCTCCTTCCCTTAATCAACAATTCCTCCCTGGAAACAAAGATCCACCTTACTTGAAATTTTCTGGAAACTGACTTTCCTACATCAAATCAAAGTTTAGCAGAAGAACATACATGGCCAGAAAAATCATCATCTTTTTCTGTATGTGTGTGTGTGTTCCTAACTACATCTTTTGTGAGGAGAAAAACAAACACCCACACCAACACAAAACAAAAAAACCTACCACAAACCAAAACATTCTGTCCCAAGTAAATATACCAGGCTTCTATGCTAATTTTCCCCTCTTCTTTATATCTGCAACAGAGAAAACAAATTTCAGTCTCAGAAAGTTATTCATGCCAATGAAAGTCATGGACTTCAATATTTAGACAATATTTAGATGTTAACAGAAATGGAAATGACTTGCCGTTAAGACAAATCATAAGTGAGGACTAGTAGAGTTTATGCAATATTTTACCAAGTTGCTATAATATAAAGTCCCAAATTTCTCTTAGATTTTTCTCCTATGTTTGTAATTAGTCCAAAATAAAGAGGTCTCATTTTAATCATTAATGACTGTAGTGAAAGCAGTCTAGATTTGTTGATCCACGCAACACTAAGAGAAAATCTAGCCAAATGACTGCCTACTCAGACCACGATAATTTAGTCTTTAGACCAAGTGACAGAGTTTAAAAAAGGACAAGATTCTGAGTTAAGGACTCTCTTAATGAAGTAGGAGATAAGCATTACAGGTTGTTTCAAAGATACAGCTTTATTACAAGATAACTATTGCTTTGTCAAAGACCTAATCCTTAATAAAGGGACTTGGGGGGAGCAACAGAAACATGGAAGAGGACAAGGATGAAAGCAGGAAGAAAGTAAAAAATAAATGTAAAGAAGAAACTACACCCAAGGCTCAATGTTAAAAAAAATTAAAAAGTGTGAAAATACCCACAAAGCTGCAGCTAGTTTTATAAATTTTGTTATGTTTAAATATACTTTCATTTCATGCCTGGATTCACACTGCTTACTTTGCTTAGGGATAAGAACTTTTTGCTTGAATTCTAGCAGTCACTGAAATGACATCTCCACTAGAAAATGCTGTCAATAGCATTGGTCCCGGCACTCAGTTGCCAGTATATCGATAAAACTGTGTGCACAGCAGGCTGATGGAGAGGACATCCTAAAGCAGGATATTATATCAGCAAAAGATGTATGGATATACACAGTTATGCATATTCTCATGCTGAAGGAAACCAACAGCCCCTTTAAAAAAAATAAGAGGAGCTTTAAGACAATGTTGCCAGTGCTCCATCACATCACTTCCATATTGCACAGATTACATTCCTGGGTCCTCTGTTGCACTTCCATAATCTCTTCTTCCACGTGGCAATTTTTGCTTTGTCAACTCAACTTTTGACACCTAAGTACTGAAGATTTTGGATGGTGATGGATGGTAATGAAGACCTGGAATAATCAATAATGACTGCATAACTTTCAGGTGCAGAAAAATAAGTTCCTGTAACTGCCAGTTAAATTCACCATATCTCACACATCTGAGCTCCATGAGCGGCTGTGCACATGGAAAAATTTATAATTGTGTTCCATTTGCAGCTCCCCACTGCACAGTAGAAAATAGTTTGGGATCTTGCAAGCCTGCAGTGACAGCTGCCACTGGCTGGGCATGAAAGGTCTTCAAGGCATATCTCCTTGCACACACTGCTAACACTGGTCAATGCTTGACAAAAATAAAGGCTTGGGAAAGGATGAACATCCAAATCAGAATGACATTTACAGCAATGACACGCATCATGTTTTTAATTCTACTTTTCTTGCTCTACAATATTGCCTCTGATTATGAAAACTGAAATTGCTATTCTTCTCTACTTAACACAAGTCCTGACGGACCTCTGGAGAGGGACACACATGATAATTTGCACCATAAACTTTATGCCAAGGCGAATGCAGGGTCATTTTTCCCTGATCAGTCTGTTCCATTGGCAAGACTGAATTGCCAGATGTGCTCCTCAAAAATCCCTGGCTTTAAATTTAGGCTACATACTCTGAGACCACCACAGAAAGATTTAATTGCCTTTCAAACCAACACAGACTGATAGCAGGGAGCACACCAAAAAATGCCAACAACATGAATATTACAGAACCGAACGTTTCTATTGCTATTACAGTACGCTACATTTTACCTGATACTTGCAACAACATTAAATACAAAGAAGTGCAAGTATTACTGGCAGGTCAGAGAGTTAAGAAGTATAGAGATACTATTTGCTGATTTGGAGAAGCCTTTTACAAAAGCGCCTTCCAGAGCATGATCAGATGCCATAAGACTGAAAGAAGCTTTAAAAAAGGTGCACTTGCATACTATGCTGTAGTTACAGCAGTGCTTTGTACTCTTGTGAACAAACAGGACTTGCCTTGTAAATTCATTTTAGTTACTTTTAGATTAGAGGTCAGAGACCTACCGAGTAATACAGGAAAAGGATGGATGGTCCTTATTTGTTTTGCAGGTTTAAATACGTAGTGATTTTTGCCAAGGAAAATGTAGTATCTGTGGCAGCAGAGAAAAGAGGCTGTCTGGTTTTACTAGGTAAAGGCAAGATACAGTTGTCAGGATGAGCTACACATAAATGCAGAATTCTTCTTATTTCCATAGCGACTGAGTATAAGCTACGGTTTGTACTCTAGCAACTGGAATAGGAGACTACAGTTCCAGTCTGGGATGAATTATCTGTGAAAAACAAAACAGTGACTGATAGAATTTAAGTCTGAAAGTTTTATTCCATATTGCTTTCTAGTTTGAATTTGTTGCCTGAGAAATGTAATGCTGATTTGACACTTCTGTGTTTTAGCCTATCCTCACTTTGATAGTGATGTGTTTTAGTCTATCCTCATAGATCCATTTCACACGTTATCTGCTTGTGACCACCAGATAAGATTTTCTGCTTTCTCTCATTTCTTTTTCCTGCACATGGAGGTTGGCCTTTCCACAGGTATGTGGATGGTGTGGCTCAAAGTGCAAGGCTTCAGATAAACAGCTATTCCCAAACAGATACACAAACTTTGCACACAGGAAACAATAAGGAGCAAAGTTTGAAGTTTTCCTATGAAGATCACCAGAGTGAAGTAGAAACCTTCTTGGTTTCACTGGTGTCAACAGCTTCACATATCACAAGTACTTTAGGGAGAACATCCAAGAACAGCATTCCATAGTTGAGACCATTGGGATGGGATTTGTCTGGTTCCTCAGCAGATGCCATGGCAATTTAAACATTGTTAATTTATTATGAGGAACAGTGATCCAAGCAGATATATTATTCATAAGAAAATCAAAGGCCCAAGGAAGAGGACCACATATGATTACTTTTTTCAGGTCTCTTTGCAGAGATGATTGCACCGTAAGAGAACTATGCCAGCCAAGACACTGTACAAACTGGCATAGAGCCAGACTAGAGAGCAACCAGATTTATGCTTAAAGACAGACACTGTAAATTTAAGTAATTATTTAATATTTAGACCACGAGATGGACTTACCAGAAGACCATTTATAATGTCATATTCATGCTTAGTTGACAAATCCTTTGTATAAGGCTGAATGCAAGTTACTGGGGCTTATGGAAGGATCCTCTGCCATCTTTGTACATGCTCAAGTGCTACTCAAAACACAACATATATTAAGGCTTCTTGAACTTGGCCACTGCACTAACACTACAAAACCACAATAGTAACAGCCATCTAGCTTCAGTCAGATCCTGGGCTTATAGAAAAGTCAGTGCTCAGTAACCTACACTGAATTTACAATGAATATTCAGTGCATATCTAATATTACTTCCCAAATCTAGGTCATTACACAGAATGAATTGAGGGCCAATCAGATGATCACTGAAACCAGCAGCAATGGAAAGGAGAGGGAAAGCAGAAGGGGAAGATACAGAAACAGAGGTTAAGCTCTCATAGGTGGAATGAACGAAAAAAGGAGGCACGCGAGTAATTGCAGTGATAGCCTCTAAACACACAACTTCTACAGACAGAATAGTTCAGATCTTGCCTTAAGCCTGATTGTGTTGGCTCAACTTAATCTATAAACTGACACAAGCCAGTTAAGCAGCTGTAGGCACAAGTAATTTGGTTCAACTTGATACCACGACATCAATTTAACTAAAACAATATAAACAGCAGGTTTAGAATCACATCTCGTTAAATTTGGCCAGGGAGCAATTACTACCTGGGACCATGTTCCATCATCAGCATTTAAAAAAACATGCCACTGACATCAGATTGAAATTCTCTCTGGAGCAAAGATCAAAGCTTCTATGACAGAATGCCACGTAAATGAAATTAAGCTAGAAGGTAGATCATAGAATAGTCTGGGTTGGAAGGGACCTTCAAAGGTCATCTAGTCACCCCCTGCAATGAGCAGGGACATCTTCAACCAGATCGGGTTGCTCAGAGCCTCGTCCAGCCTGGCCTGGAATGTTTCCAGTGATGGGGCATCTGCCACCTTTCTGGGCAAGCTGTGGTTCTTTACCACCCTCAGCGTAAAAAATGTCTTCCTCATGTCTAACCTGAATCTCCCTTCCTTTAGTTTAAAACCATTACCCCTCCTCTTATAGCAACAGGGCCTGCTAAAAAGTCTGTCCCCATCTTTCTTTTAGGCCCCTTTTAAGTACTGAAAGGCCTACAAGGACAAGATGATGTCCTACAACCAGCCTCACATGGCCTACATAGTGTTACACATAGGTGATGCTCTCATTGGCAGCTTATCTCTATTAAAGGAGCAGAAGCTGCTACTGGTAAAGAAGCAATCTCTACTTTGGGTCTGACAAGACCCAGTTTCTAAGGAGGTTTCAAGGGTGTGAATCCTAAGCAGAATCAGATATTTACACTTCGATCCTGTCAATTAGAGGACAAATGCTTATGTCCTCATCTTTCGCGTCTGCCAGCTTAGGTAGTTCTCCAGCTCACACTGATTATCATGCTAAGACACTGGCTGTTTCTTTAAAACAAGTAGCAAGTGTAGTTAATTCAGGGGTAACAATCTTTCTTCCAGGAGTAAGCGTTGTAATGCTGAATATCATAATATCTTTGTGTTTCCATTTGTGAAACTAGCTATAGACACTGGGCCATGAATAAATTAAATGTGTCAAACAATGACAAAAGACAAACACTTCGGATAATTAATCCCCCAGTAAACATTTACATCCAATTCAGTGTTGAAAAGAATACAAATCCACCCAGTACAAACCAAACCTATGCTGCAGCCAAGGGACCCATCCAAGCCTGCGAGAAGTCTGCCAAACAAGGCAGGACATTTGTCCCATAAAAACCAAATTAAGTACAAAGCAGACATTGTAATACCATTCAGCTTTCAAATACTTGACAAACTAGGTTTTAAAAAGGTACAGACCGGACTTTCCATAGTTAAGATAAACACAAACACTAATCTTGGGTTTCTAAATATATTGTTTATTTATAGTTAAATGTTGACATCTGAACAGAAATCTGCAAGCATGCAGGGACGATCTTTCAGTGATGTTTCTGTTTAAACTGAAGTCCACAGTAGCCACATGTTCCGGTCTTTGTTTCTTTGTCCTGCAAAAATACAAAAGCTGCTGGTTTCACTTTATAAACTTCAGAAACTACAAATTTTCTCTTATTTACATGTGCCACATTAAAATGGGTCAGTATAGATGAAGTACGGAGTTTAATTTTATTTGAAACACTGGAAGTAAGATGATTTCATAATTATTTTAATACAGAATAGGATTGGGCATTTCTAAATTATATCTAGACAGGAATTTCAGCCAGTCATATCAGCTGTCAACAGTTAGTTGCAGGTAGGAGGAAATTTCAGTAGGATTCTGGGAGAAATTCTAAAAGAAAACATTTTGGAGAAAAGTAGCAGTTGCTACTCTGTAAAATTTTATTCTTCTCTCCAAAAGATACGTACATTTTTTTTAATTTAGAAGTGTGACTGATTGCAAGCTGTTGTGGTAGTTCTTCTTAACACGACAAAAGACAAGACAGGTAAACACTCAGGAATCTTCTGCTATTTAGCAACATAATTATTTGCAGTCATGAAACAAAGTAAAGTCATGGTTCCCCTTCCTTAATACAGGATTAGAAGTAAAAAATCCAGACTACCCTCCACACCCGAAAGCCTGGATTTCAATTGTCAGGGCTAAGGGAAACAAGCTGGTCCAATACTGTTCTCTGTTTGTACACAGTAGCTTTCAAGACCTGAACCACAGATGTCTTGCAATTTGATTGTTAACACAAAAAGATCTCAAAATTCACATAAACTAAAGCATCCTTCAAGAAGAGCGTGATGCAGGTCAAACAAATCAACATAAACGCAACTGATCAGCACTGTGCTACAGAAGTCAACTTAAGACTGAAGAACACAAGAGTCCTAAGTATTATGAATTAACCTCTGAGCATTTGTCTTTGAATAATGTAAAATGAATCACTATAAAGTGCCTACTTCGTTCAAAATACAAATGCCTGTCATTATAGTTAGGAGTCACAACAACATCAACACTAAAGGACACCAAGTCTATTCCACCATTCTTTTGGGTATTAAGTAAATGTCAACATTTAGGTGAGCAAACAAAGATTTTAATATATCAGCAGTCAGAGTCTGCCTGAGAACGGTACCTAAGCCAACAGGTCATCGTGGATTCCACCAAGGTCATATGACGGTAGCCTCAATATTTTTACTCTCTAAGAATACACTGGAACTACCACTACTGTTAATAGGAGGACAATAAAACATGTATTCTTCACTGATTCTCTGCCCATGACTGAAACATTCAATCTTCAGAACTACCAAGATGCCAAAGACTGGAAGAGGGGTTTGTTTGCTCGTTTTACTCTTTTTTTTCCTTAAACTTGAAAGATTCAAAAGAAACTGGGTATTCCTAAGAATACTGCAAATGTATCCTCAATCTACATGATGGTATTTAAATAATTACAGTATGTGTCTGAAAACACAGCAAGCATGTTATTTTTTGTTCTCAAGGAACTACTTGTTCATATTACTTCAGTTAACTTCTTTAAAAAAAAATCCTAGCAAACAAATCAAAATTTCAAAAAGGAATGTCTGTAACTTCAAATGGAAACCCTCTAACTCTTCCAAGTAGAAATTTTTATTTTATATTAGGCATCAAATACAATGGGCATCTCAGGTGGTTATTCCTTTTACTTTGTTAAACTAATATACCAAAAAGTAGATAAGCTTACAAGAATTTACAGGCAAAACATGCTGTACTAAGAACAAAGATATTACCAAGTTTATGTATACTTTAGGATGTCCCAAAGCTCCACCACCACCATCGCATGATATCACTCTGCTTTCAACTTCACTCACAGGCTGCTCTGCTATCAAATCAATTGCAAAATTCTTGTTCACCTGTAAGAGAAAAAGGAGGCTTTCAGATACCTTCCCCACTCAGACAGAAAGCAATTGCCATTTACCCCCTCTCCAAGCAGTTCCACTACAGTCACCTTCAGAAGTTCCTGCACAGGTTTCCTCCCACCTCCTCCACCAACTCTTAGGCTGTGCTATAAGCCAGATCAGTGTACTAAGCAGGGTAAACTCTGCAAAAGTAACCCACTTCCTCCAATACACAGGCCACATCGGTGCCTGGGTTTACAACATGACCTCAGCAGATTCAGCCAAGAGGTGAGCAGGAACAAGCGGCCAAGAACAGAAGATATTTAACTGACACTGCCTCTGTATTGTGCTTTAGCAACTACATGATAAAACTGCTAAAGACTCACTGCTGATAAACTCAGAAATAATACTGGGACAAGGAAGGTCAGGAGTGAGATAAAACAACTGCTGGTAATTCAGAGCCTCTCACCATGCACCTTATTCTATCACTGCACAGGAATCTTGGGAAAACACAAACATGCTGCATAACAGCAGTCAGAAAGGCAAATTGTTCAGCATTAGAAAAAGGAAAAACCTGTAAAGTTCACTATGCCACTCCGTAAATCTATCTTATACACACTTCCTGAATATGCACGTCACTGACAACTTGATCTTTTTCTTCGAGCGCGTCTATGTGGCCTGGCAAAGGCATTCACCTCTGGACGGGCCTGCAACGCAGCGTGTGCCTCAGCAGGGCCCGCAGCGCCCAGCCACGGTGCTTTCCTCCCTCACCTGCACCAGCTTCTTCTGACCCAGCCTGTGCCAGCACCGAGCAGACAACCAGCCCCAGCCCTCAGGGGAACACGCTCCAGGAGGGGCCAGCTTTTTCAAAGGCAATGTCATACACACAAGAATAAAAAATAATACGCACGCCCAAAGAAGGCACTACCTATTGCTCTGTGTATAAGGTTCATAAATGTGCTGGTATTTGAATGAAGACGAGATTCTTAGGGAAAAGATAGTTCTAGTACACGACAACTTAGGATCTTTCACCAAGTCTCCAATTAAGTCTGCCCAAAAGCTGCATTTTTGGTACAGTGGTGGAAAAGCCAGTTTTGCCAACAAACAGATTTTCCTTATGTAAAGAAGATGATAGCTAAATAAAGTTAATGAAAAATGAAATTTCGGTATTGAAGCAAATTGGCATCAAGAACCACACTGCCTGGGGTCTGTGTCTGCAAGTCATACATTACCTTTGCCAACCTGCAAGGATTTTTACTGCTGCTTTTAATAACACTCAAAATTGTGTGCCCTTCATTTCATGCTAAAGGAGGGATAGCACCATGATGTACCTCTGCTTCAAGATCAGAAGTAGAGCTCCACTCTTCCAAACACTTCTTAACCACCGAGGTATTTGTGGGGAGAGGGGGGAAAGCAAGAACCTCTCACTCACTGTACATCTGTGACTTGTCTGTGGTTCAGCCTATTAAACAAGAATGTAGGAATTCACAGGGAAAACATACCAGAAAAAAAAAAAAAAAGACTGAGAAAAACTGCAAGGAAAAAAAAAGTGCTTCAGTTTCATAATGTCCTTTCAATTAAAGCACAGCAGTAGTCAGCAGGAAGTGGCTGTTTCCTTCAGCATATCCAAAAACTCCTTGCCCAATGCATAATTCAATGAGCAATTCTTTTCATGACCACAGTGCCAGTTTGACAATCCCATTGCTGCTTCTTTCCACCTCCTCGCCTGTGCCAGTACATGGTCTGAGAGATAAAACCAAACTTGGAATTGACCCATTTCAAACATCCAGAGGGAAGGAGGGTGTTTTAATTAAACCAGACCAGCTGTGAGGTCAGTTCTCCTCACAGCTTCAGCTGCTGCACCAGCCCAACAGAACAGGTAGAGCCAAAGTGGGAACAGCGACATCAAAATAGGTCCTGTGGTACCTCAGGGGTTGTGCAAGGGCAGGATTATGCGAGCTGGGCAGATGCAGTTTAACAGCTCCCATGCTCAGTTTTCTTACAGCTACCTGCTTTAGGCCCTTGCCAGAGAGCATTAATCCCCCAGTTCTGCACATCCAGTGCAGAAACAATGATTTTAGCCAAAATACATGGATTTCACTGACAATTAGGCTGGCAGAACCGAGGGGACAATAGCCACGTACTCTGGGCTGTGCCACTGTCTGGAGAGGCCATGTGCAGCACCCAGACGTGGGCCCAGACAGACGTCCTCACCGAGGGCACCTGCGTCCCCAGACAAGAAAGCTGCCGAGGCTGGATGGGGTCAGTCACGAGCCAGACTCCACCACCTGGAGTGTACTGAAGGTGAAGAGAAGCAGCAGCTGAGAAAGTAAGAGTCACCAAATTCACAGGCGAGCTTTAGCTTCAGAAACAAGACAAGAATTCAGACGGCTGACATGGCTGTGAAACTCTAATACCAGCAGCGGAAACACGCTGGGGGATAATGGTAAATCCCCCACAGAGAGATCTCATTAATAAGCACAGATCAGGACCATTTTAGTGTTTGACATGTAAACTTTGTTCCAATTTCGCAATTAAAACCTAGCATTAAACCTCGCTCAGCAGACTTAAAGCTTGTCTTTTGAGGAGCGGCTGAGGGAACTGGGGCTGTTTGGCCTGGAGAAAAGGAGGCTGAGGGGAGACCTGATCGCTGTCTGCAACTGCCTGAAAGGAGGTTGTAGCATGGAGGGTGTTGGTCTCTTCTCCCAAGTAGCAAGTGATAGGATGAGAGGAAACGGCCTCAAATTGCACCACGGAAGGTTGAGATTGGATTTTGGGAAACATTTCTCCACAGGAAGGGTTGTCAGGCATTGGAACAGGCTGCCCAGGGAAGTGGTGGAGTCACCATCCCTGGAGGTGTTGAAAAGACACATAGATGAGGCTCTTAGGGCCATGGTTTAGTGCTAGGGTTACAGTATGGTTTGGCTCAATGATCTTAAGGGTCTCTTCCAACTAAAATGATTCTATGATGCTATGATTCTTTTGCTGGAGAAGGTAGAACTGGGCTGAACTGAAAACATCGGGTGTTCCTCACCACAGAGTCTGAAATCAGCTGAGGGCAAAGGCACATCAGAGGGACTAGTGTTCTATGGAGAATTAGGCTTAAGGAGCTTTTCCTACAAAGTTACAGAAGCAGACAAAAACAGGCATTGCATTTGGGAGAGACCTCCTTTGCCACTATCCTCCCAGAAGTAAACTACTTCAGCATTTTAAGTGGCATTTTCATTTAACTATTTCCCATGTAGAATCCCCATTTTTGCCACACAGCATGAGTTGAATTGTATCCGTGACACAATGAGGTAAACTCAGTAAGAAAAACTCAGGCATCATCATAATTAGTTCAGGTTAATTTAGGAAGGCAATAATTACACACAACTACATTTAAAATGTACCATGCCTTTTATCTAATGCCTCCACTATAGATACATGTTTACAGCATTAACATTAAGGCAGTAATCAGATGTTCAGGCATTGAGGAATACAATTTAGCTGAAACTCTCCCAAAGCTGTTTCTCTCCCAAAGCCCAGCAGATCCCTCATGGAGCTGTGCCACTTGATCATTAGAGAGAACTTGCTCCTAAAGGACTTAAAATTTCATGTACCCACTCCATTGATAGGCAGCAGGAACAGGCCTACAAGATAGCATCACAGTAGGACATTTGGCTGAGGCTGGTGTTACTAGACTTTGCCTTTGAGGCTTTGTTATTTCAGAATACTCTACATTTTAGTTTTATTTGTTAAATGACATAACTGTTTCAGCACTTGCTTCCCGGCTCTGGAAATGAAGTGCTCTAATTAAAAACTGAGTTTGGGTAAAGATCAAGATTTTAACTATGCAGAAGCAAGTTAACCTTCAAAACATACATTTAAACAGACACATAGATGCACAATTCAGCAGAACATTTAATTATGTGTTTTTTCTGAACATAAACGGCATAAAAACATGCTTAAAATTTTCATTAAAACACACACTTAAAACAAAAAGTTGTCCAAGTTTAAGATGCTCAAATGCCTACAACTTCCACAGCCTTAATATAAGCACTTAACAGGTGTAGGTCAAGTCTTGAATTTTCCAAATTTGCCAAATGTAGAGAGGTACAAAGATGCACATATAACCCATTTTAAAAAAAGAACTTTCACCACAGTGAAAAAAAAAAATCCAAACCAGTTTGGTTTTCATAGGGCTTTTTTTGGTTGGTTGGTTGTATTTGGTTGTGGTTTTGGGGTTTGGTTAATTTGTTGGACATTTTTTTAAAATGACAATCAAGTTGAAGACATCAATATCAGGTATAAAAAAACCTCACAAAACACCCCCTCTCCTGTAAGTAAAAGCAGAATGAGTTACCTCCTTTTGTCGTCCAACAAATCTAACTCTTCTGTAATCCTTTTCGTCATATACCTAAAATATAAAATAAACTTGATTTATTTAAAAAGCCATGACCATAAACAAAGACGACAAATGCTTACAGCACTGCCAAGACTAAATAGGTCAAATAGTTTCCTCAGTTTCAAGAATTGCCATCATCTTACAAGTTTGTACGGCACAGGAAAAGTAGTTTCTATTTCTCTTACACAGGAAAATAAACTTTAGGTTGGAAAGCAGAAAAGAAAAGGTGGCGGGGGAAGGTGTTGAAAGCCAGTAAACAGAAGCCTTAGCTCTGGCCACAGAGATGAACATAAGGCTTAATACTTACAATGCTGTTCCTTGATCCCACACTGCCATCTGGAAGGTGAACTAAACCAGGAATTCAAGTTTCATATTTATTTATGTTTGAGTCCAGTAACCAGAGTGGGACCCTCCCTACCAGCCGTGTCTCTCTCACGCTCTGCAAGACACTACAGGAGCCTCCTTCGTCCTCAGGCTCAGCTTTCACACTAGATGACAGACAAAACGAAGTTCCAAGGCGCTGACACACGGGTTCCTCCTGCCTGTCGACTCTGCAGCTGTGCCAGATGTTGCATTCGGACCACAACGCTTGGTAAAGGCCAACGACCCTGCTCCTAATTAACACTCTTTCCTCTGAAACAGCCCGTAGCTCTTGCCTATCTACCATGGGAGAGCATTAGCTCCCCCCGCACATAACCAGCGGACGCGCTCACCTGCCCCGTGTGTGTCACCAGCTCGCCGGTGTCGGAGGCCCGCACGCCGTAGGGCCGAGCGGCGGCCGCCAGCGGGCGGGACAGCAGCGGGCGGCTCAGCGGCAGCAGACGGCGGAAGGTCGCGCCGGACGCCGCCATCTTGAGCCGCCCACGTGAGCCCCGGCGAGGCAGGCGGGCGCGCGCGTGCGCGCGCAGCCCTTGTCCCGCCCCTCGCGGGCCGCGCGCTCCCCCGTTGGGCCCGGGCTGGGGAAGGTGAGCGGGGGCTGCGGTGGTGCCGGTCAGTGCGCGGCGCTTTCCGTTAACGGCCGGGGCGGGGGTAGGGGAGCGGGCGCGCGGGGCGGGTGTCCTCACCGGTGCGCTGTCCCCGCAGGGCGCGGAGCATGCTGTCCCTCCTGGCCAGGGCCGCCGCCGGGCCGCTGCGCCCGCTGGGCCGCTCGCCCTTCAGTTCCCTGGCCCCGTGGTGGCGGGCGGCGGCGCTGCCCGCGCCGGTGAGCCGGGCCCCGCCGCGGTGTTGCGGGGCGGCCGCCCCAGGTGCCCTGCTGGCCGTCCCGCCGCCCGCCGGGCCGCTGCTGCCGCTCGTGGCGGGGCTGAAGACGAAAACGTCGCTGAAGAGGCGCTGCAAGGACTGCTTCATCGTCCGGCGGCGCGGCCGGCTGTACGTCGTCTGCAAGACCAACCCCCGGCACAAGCAGCGGAAGCTGTAGCCCCGCGGCCGGGAGCCTCTCCCGGCTGGGAGCGCCGCGGCGGGGCCCCGCAGCGGGGAGGAGGAACGCGGAGTCGGCCTGTCGGGGCTGGAGCCGCGCTGTGTGCGCCCCTGCCAGCGGCACCGCTCCCTGCCCTGGCCGCCCCGTGCCTTCCGAGAGCTGCCTGCTGGGGACACCAGTCGCACGGTGGTGTAGATGACAAAGTTTCATCTTAACGCTTCCGTAGAGCGAGTTACGGCCTTGGCGGCCCTTGCTGTAACTTCAGATCATGGATGCTGAGAACTGAGATGGGAAGCTGTAACTTTCAGAACCTCTTGTCGTCTTAGCCATGAAGCCTTACAGTCACCTCACTGTTAAGTTAGTAAGGGGAAAGCTGAATCGTCGGACTCTGGGTTCCATTTGTGTTTAGTTAAAGCAAAACGAAAATAAATTCTGCTGATCGTGCATTATTACAATATACAATGAATCTTCCTTTAAACCCTGCATGTTGAAAGCTGTAATAACAGAACCAATACTTTCAGGCGGGCTTTTAAGTGGCAAATAAATATGTGACATTGAAAGATCATGTACTAGTTTGTGTCTTGGTTCATAGGTGAGGTAAAAATTAACTACGGAGTTGCAACAGATACAATCCCATGTAGCTTCAGTAGTGCCAATGCAAATAACCCTTGCTTCTTGGGTTTTGAGGGGAGATGGTGGTGTTTTAATTAGCATAAAGTAATCAACACTTTTTTGAAGTTTTAGTGTTTAAAGCCATTTAATGATATATTGACCATTCATAGTATCTCCAGAAGTGTTCTTAGCCTCCTCTTCCTTCAGATAAGTCCTTTCTGATGTTTCTGTTGTACCCACTATTCTACAGTTTTCTGAACCTTAACCCAAAATAAAATGCCATACTTGGGAATCACTGCCTTTTGGGTGGAGTGTGCAAACCATTCTGTGTAGCAAAGATGATAAAGTAGTAATTTCAGATTCTAGCCGATTTGCCTTAAGTTTCTGCAAAGCTCTAGGCTCACTCACATAAATCAATGAGGCTTTAGGATTATACTTTTTTTTTTTTTTTAGTACAACTTTTCTTGTATCCTTTGAAACAACTCACTTCTAGCAGAGGTATGAGGAGAATGACCGGAAACAGTAATGCTTCAGAGGTCACATAGCCAAGCATACTGTTGAATGCAAACTAATTAACTGGTATCTGTGGATAACCATTAGACAGCCAAAATTGCTACAATCCCCAAAGGCATTCTTCATGCTTTGAATATGGTTATGCTTGAGGCAGGAGTGTTCTACCTTCCTGTGAACCACAAGTTCTCAACACAAGGTACCAAACTAAACTTCTGGACAACTATCAAGTTACAGCCACAAGTTTACCAGAGAACTGTGAGAGAGTGTCCCCAACTTAGAAGAGGTGAAATTGGTTGGGCACTGTGTTCGAGTTTGCTGTAACATTGGTTAGTATGGTGACTTCAAGAACTTTTCTGCCCAGTTACAATCCTACAACTTTAAAATTGCAGTTACTTCTGTAATTACATCTTTTTTTTTTTACTAGGTGCTTGGTGGACAATGAGAAGCTAAGCCTGGAAAGCTGTGGCTAAGCAACCCAGAGGCAATAGTTATTGACTAGTTCCCATCTGCTGGGCAGTTTGTCTTTTCACTCATCTATCTCATCACCAGAAATGTGGGTTTGGAGAGAGAGGGGCAGGTTAGTTAATGTACGCATCCATCTTAAGGGGCATCAAACAAGTTCATGGCAATAAAGGGGGAGAGAAATGGCTAGCTTCATCAAACTATAGAGAGACAGAACAACTGAAAACATAAAAGCCATCTGAAAGCCAAAGAACATTGAAGTAGGGGAAAACTTGCTGTACTTCAAAAGGTTCGGTTGAAATTCAGGCACTCAGGAATAGGAACTACTTTCTAAATACCTGTACCTTGTGCATGTAAATAAAATTCAAGCAGATAATTTTGGAAAAGTTTTACACCTCTAACATGCTTTGCCAATTAAGTAGTCTAAGCAACCGGAAATTTTAAAAGCTCTAATTCTTGGATTAGAGTTAGTGGTGTACCTTTTTAGGTGTGTACCGTGTATTTTGTTCCAGCAGAAAAAAAGGCCTGTATGCTGTAAACCTCTGTGATACCTTGTCAGTGTAGCTATTAGGTATATCTTTAAGGTAAACCATGTATGTATGTACAGAAAATACAGTGATTTCCAGTCCCACCTCCTTTTCTGGAGGACTGTGCAAGGACTGAGCTGTGGATTGAATGAGTTGGCCATCAGATAAGTGAGGGTCTGCAGGGTTTTTTTTTAGGGAAGATTATTGGCAGCTGGTCTTATTGCCTCCCAGACAGTTCATCCAGGCCCTCAGAAAAAAAGGGCAGCTCTCTGGTACAAGACAAATTGTGCTGATGGGTCACTGGGGGGGTGTTCAAACCAGGGCTCAGTTGCGAAGAGCAACATCAGATGGTGAAGAGAGAGACCTGCCAGTACCACTTAGCAGAGCTAGCAGCAGCAGTTGATCCCTAGCCTGACTTGTTGAATGCAGTAGTGTGTGGGACTTGGGGACAGATTTACTCATGCCAGGCTGGTGTCTGGTTAAATATGGTCTGCACTTCAGCAACAGGGAGTGAGATTTAAGGATAGGATTACTGTGCAGCAGAGATGGGGACACAAGTTACTATGTTTTCATCTCCTCCTTTAGCCTAAGTCTTAAGTTTTTATACTCAGCAGCCTATTTCAACATCTTATAATTAGTAAAAAATGTTTCACAGTTAGAGCCATGGGAAGTAATTTGAATTCAGGTGTTTAATATATCCGTAAATTATTCACGTGTTGTCATCTGAACGGTTAGTTTGTGATACCTGGCGTGGGTGGAGCATTCAAAAGAATAGAGCATTCGCGGCCGTCACTGGAACAGCATATTTGGTTGTGTTAACAGATTTTGGAAAGAACCTCATCTGGGTGTTCTTGCTCTGGTGGGGGGATTGGACTAGATGATCTTTTGAGGTCCCTTCCAATGCCTAACATTCTGTGATTAGAAACTAGAAGGCTCTGAATTGTAATTGTAGTCTGCCACCGACTTGCTGTATAATCTTGAAAAATATTCCCTTTGTCTCAGTTTCTCTGTTAGGCAGGAGTGCTGAATCTTACACTTCCAACTACCTTTATTTAGTTGATGTCCACAAACTGTTACAGAGGTGTTCTAAAAAGGGTCAGATTCAATAACTTTCTGTAATTTGGATGACGTGAGGAAGGTGACTAGAGCTGGTGGTAGTGCGTGTTTTTTTAGGCTTATTTACAACTCTGACAAAATGAGAAGCTGAAATAATGTCAGCCCGTAGCGTAGTTGTTGGTAGCGAAGGGTTCATGTCCCCCATTACAGACTTTATGAATGTTGTGCTACTTCAAAGGTTAGGGTGTGCAACTGCTACTTAAGACAGACAGGCCAAAAATTCAGTCCTAGAATACTAAAAATGCCCATGTATATTAGTTCTGTAATTGTATGTGTTTTCTTTATTTCTTCCCCATCCACAGATGTTGTGTGGGCACAAGACAAAGGGGAGGAGCATGATAAGGAGATTGTAACTAGAATGTAAAATAATTTGGTGTGAAAATAGGACCAAATAACAAAGGAAGAAGAATCCTTACACTAAAAACTGAAAAAAAGACTGAGGCTCCACTTACCTTTTCAGCTTCTGATTTTATGTCTAGGTTACCCCTTCCAGAAATTTTTAATTCTCTAAACCTCCACAGTTCACTAGGAGTGTGACAACTGCTGTCTCCTGTGACCGTCTCCATCGCACAGTTAGGAAAATAATTTGCAGTTGTGAGTGACTTAACTTGCTTAACTCCCCAGAGCTGTTCTAGGGAATGAGGCTGTCAGATTCCTGATACGCAACAGGTAGAGATGTATTTAGGTCAATTGGAGGATAAATCTTACAGCTCATGTATACTAATGACTGCCTGGCTTTGTCTGTGGTTGTGTGTATGGGAGTTATGGTATTGGTTGCTGAATGCAGGACAATAGCTCTTCAGTAATGACAGGTGAGGGAGAGGCTTTGGGAACTACTACTGGGAAAGCTGTGTGTGCTGGGATCAAGGTGGTACACCCTGAGGTTAGCTGACTGACAGGTGACTTTTCCATATTCTGACACCACCAAAGTCAGTTTCCCAGACTCAGTTAAAATAATAGCTATTTTTTGATTCTGTAGACACCATGTTGCTTTCCCAATTATTTTATCATATCATGTACATAAGCAGAAAAAAACCCCAAACAAACAAAACAAACACAAAACCAAAAACAAACAAACAAATAAAAACACCAACAAAAATACCCCAAATGAACACCTTAAAAGCAATTGCTAAGGCCTTTGTGAAGTATTAACAATTGGAAACTTTCCTTCATTTGTAGAGATGAAGTAGGTGACTTAGCTGTTCCGTGATATCTATGACTCTATGACTAGGCAAATTAAAAGTTAATCAAAAATAAAATTAAATAAGAGTTAAATAATAAAAGTTAATTAAAAACTAAAAGTTGGAAGTATTATTTTACAAGAAAAATAAAACTAAACCATAAATACACTTCAACAAGGAAAAGGAAAGTGAGAAGCAGGATGCTTTTTCTTACTTGACAGTTCAAATGGCCCCGACATGCTATTGCAGGCACCGTTCAAAATATCTTCTCTGTAACGCCAAGGTCCTCGTCTGGTTTCAGTGAGCTCCATGCGCCTGATGTTGGAGAGGTTTCATTCCAAAGCTGGTTTACGTATATCTGGCAATGTCACCATGTTCTAAAATTCTGAATCGACAAGGGTAGATGTACCTTGATATATACTGATGAAAACTATCAAGTAACTTTTAAAATGCAAATTAAGGGTACAGTAGTCCCATTCAGTTTAATAAGGCTGATTATCCATTTAAATATTTGCATACATTCCATTGCAGCTCATTGGATTATCAATTTGGAGTTTGAAATCTGTACCAGTAGTTTAAATTGGGGAGGAGGCGGGGCTGAACATGGTAGTCCCAGAGGCTGACAAGGGGCTGGGTTCTTTCAGATTACCCAGGACTGTTTTAATTTACCACACCTATGGGGGGTCGTGCCCCCATCTCTCCGGTGTCCTCTGCTCTCCAAGACCGGATTTTTCTCCCTGTAGGAATAGCTGAACTGCCCACGAAGCTCCTATTGACCTGTCACACTTTACAGCCCAGTTTATTTAGGTAAGTGGTGGTGTTTTGCTTCTATACCTCTGGGAGATAAACTGCAGCAGTTTCGTTATTGCTCCGTATCCCACTCGTAGTGGAGGCAGCAATCTTTATAAGAGCTTCATCACAGTGAAGACATTGAACCTGATCTAAAAATGATGAAAGTGGGTACGAGGAGAATATTGGCACCCAAGATGAAGCTGTCACTTGCTGGAGTTATTCCACCTGCCTCCAGAAATGGAAAATTCACCATTTCACCCAGAAGCTTGTGCATCAGACTTTGAAACCCATTGTCTGTAAATGTGAATATAGTGTTCAAAGAGAGCGGTATTTTTCAAGAAGACACCTGTTTTTACATACCACATTGTGCAAAAATGGAAAAAGTGAATTTTGTGAAGCTGTTTGATCAAAAAATACATTGATTCCATTTACTTGTAGAAAGTAAGCAAAGGAATAATGTAAGCAGGGAATAATATTATATTAGCCTTTCTGTTGTACATGATTGAAGATTGGTAACAAATGGTGCCTAAATGAGCAAAAGGCTGGGAAGAAGCAGTCTCAGAGTCTATGTAATTTAAAAAGGAAGTCATCACTATGAAGGATAGCCTAGGAAGCTACTCTTCATAAAAGCAGTGACTGAGATATCTAAAATAGGTCCCTTTAATAGGAAGTTAAGGCTTTGGTAAGAGCCATTGCATGTAGATGGTGTGCCAAGTACTTTGGTTTTGCTTTGAATGCTCATCCTGCTATTAAATAGCATGCTGGTTCTAAGAAAGTTGTCTGGTCGTCCATCCTGATGACTATTTGCATAGTCACAAAAAGGGAACTTTTGGGATGTATTTATAATAAGTGAATAACAATAAAGTAAATATGAAGTGGCAAGGCAAGTCTTGGGCTGAAGGCTGAAGAAATCTGTCCTACCAGAGGTAAAAGCATGAAGCCTAAACCACAGAGCTGTGGCTAGAGATCACACAGTGGATAGGTGAGCAGCCAGTCATGCAACTAAGAGTCTCTTCCAAACACCGTCACTTTACTGTTAAAAATGTGAGCTCGTTAGCTTCAATTTGTAGTTGCTGATTTTTGTGTTGCCTTTCATTGTTAGAGTCCTGTATTTTTTTTTTTCAGAAGATACAGAGTCACTGAATTCAAGTCAGTCTTTAGTCTTTCGATAAGATAATCAGATTTATCATCTTAAATTTCTCTTTATAAAATATTTTTTCTAGCTTTTGGATATTTCTATTTTCTGTACCCTCCCACCATTTCTTTCCTAAAACACAGGCACAGGAACTGTATGCAGAATCCACCTTAGTAATGCAGAATCAACCTTAGTAATACTGAAGACAGGTTAAAATGCTCCTGAATTATGCACTCACCAGTTTTCTGCTTCCTTCATCTGAAGATCACATTAGTGCTACAGCTTTCTGTAAAGAGTTCATGTTTATTGCCAGTTTTCTGTGACCAGTAGAGGCTTTACACTGCTTAACACTTCACAGCCCTCTCTTCTGCAGGTGTAGCTGCAATGCATGATTGATAGATGTACAACTTTGCATTTGAATGTAAAAAACCAAAATTATTTTGAGTAGGTTTAGTGTGTTGAGCAGCATAAATTTTTCTGCATGACTTCATTATCATTATTACTACTTTGCTGATTTTTATTGCCCTGAAGTTTATCAGTGTTTGATCTGTATCACTCCTGAATCACTAATAAAAGCACAGGATATCTACTACTTGTCCTAATACCCTTGAAACCACAGTGAAAGACATTAAAATTTCATTATGTTTCCCATTTACAGTTATGTTTTCACATCTGTTACTCAAGCAGTTGTTAATTCATATATTAAGGGTTTTTTTTTTAGAGTTTTGAAGCATAAGACATTTCATGAGTCAGTTGGAATCACTCTGATTTTGCCCCAGCATATTGTTCACTTGATCATCTGCCCTGCATGCATGATGGACAGCTTTCAGGATGCTTGCTTTCCTCAGACAAAACCCAGAAACAGTTCCATGTCTAGACTGTGCTCTCTTATACAGTATGGCTGGTTCCTCCAGCCCATGCCAGGGCTCTGGTAAAATGCCAGCTGGCCTTGATGTCTCGCGGAAGTTCATCCCAGGCCCTTCTGCTCATTCAGCATTTGGAGTCTCCTTAAGCATTACATAGTTGTAGTGTCTACAGGCACTTTAAAAGATGGTGCCCATCAGTAGTACGGTCACAACCAGCTCTAGGCCAGTTTGTTGGGAGAATGATGGTAACAGGAAAAGTCATAAAGGAAATATATATATACATAAACTCCAACTTCTTGCTCTTCTGGCAAGTAGTTAATATGATTCTTTAAATAAATTCATTCAATTCTGCATTGAAAATTAAGCGTCTTTTGCTAACACCATCCTTTGAAAGATAGTCTAGAACTTCGCTCCTCTTCCTAATCTTCTTCTAACTCCACCTTTACATTTCTCCAGGACTTGTTTATACTATGCCAACATTATCTTTTATGTTAAATAGCACTTCTGTTCCTGGGGAATTTGGCTGCTTGATATTTCTTTCTAGGCAGCTATCATGTCCTTTCTCAATCTTTGTTTTCCAAAGCTAAACAAGTCATTGTAGTCTTTTCTCATGAAACAGACTTTCTGCTCCTCTCATCACCCTAATAGCCCTTTTTGTGTAACTTTTGAATTTGTGAGAAAAGGTTTGTAAGGAGAGGTAATATATTCTATGAGATCACTGACATAGAAAAAAATAGGAAATAGACTTTAGGATATACAAGTCATTCTCATATATGCCCAAAGCTCACCAGCTTTTTTTCCAGCTGCCTCAGTCGTCTAATAAAAGATATTGCCTCTGCCCACAAATATTTCCTCTCATATATTCTTAGACACTATTGGCTACATCATACACCTTCTGAGTTAATATTTCCTGAAATATTTTATGCCATTCTGTCCTCCCAAATATTTCTGGTTTTGCCCATAGAATAGATGAATATCTACCTCTGTGTTTCTTGGAAACACACCTCACCCTAGATCTTTTAGAATTGCCTTTGAACAACTCATGGGCCAGCTTACACTGGTGTCTCAGCATCTTTACCTGAGATACCAGTATGCACAGGTTTTTGTCCTACAAATAGCCAACAGCCTATGTCCCTACAGCTTATGGGTGATTTTATTCTTCCTCTACAATATTTCCATTTTCCCCCATATTGGTTTCCTATTGCTACCTTGCCTGCACCTTTGATCGAACATCCCACTTTTTGTGCTAGGTCAGAAGGGGCACACAACTAGCTTCTCAGTATGTGTTTGGTTTTTTGGCACACCCATCTAACACCTTGCTTTTAGTCAGTTCCTTACTAACCTTAAAATTCACTAGGTAATCCTCCTTTTCTCTGTTTCAGCTAACTGCATAAATGAACTATCATGTTTTCCTGTAGGCCTAATAGATTAGATCTACTGTATTTTCCTCTTTCAGAAAAAGTCAAAGAAAGATACTTTTGTTTGACATGATGTACACATGCTATATCATGTTTCATTTAATCCTCCTTTCTGTTCATTTTCATGTCATTACTCTTTTTCCATATCAAAACCCTTTTACACTGCAGAATTTAGCTTATAAGCTTGTGGTATTTACTTTCAACTGCTGGTACTTCAGTATTTTTAAAAATATATGAAATCAACAGGCCAAAAATATAAGTTATCTGGACCAGCAGCTGTAATGTATTTATGCCCAGATACACATTAATTGTTGTCTGTCATCAAGTGGCTTGATAGCATAAGGCTACCAAAAGACTGAACAACAGCTTATGTGTGTTGGGTTTTTTTGTTTGTTTGAAACAACAAATAATAGCAAAGGCTATTTTGCTGTCTTTCCCCCCCCTCTAAGTTTAAACATATAGAAAGGTCATGTTTTCACAAGGGAAAACAACATGCCTTTAAAATGCTAGCCAACCGGTACTCAATTCCTCATGAGAGGACGAGAAAAGTTTAGTGTCAACACGTACTACCAGGAGTGTGAAAAACTCCAGGTGTTTCTTAGCCACCCAGTGCATACACCATTGAAATCTCTGTGCTTACACAAGGGTTTTGTATCCTTCAGATAGTATGTATGCCACAGTAAAAATAAGCCTTCATTACCTTTCAAAAGGTACATGTACATGAATTTGGATACTGAAATACATTAATATTTGAACTATTGCAAACTGTTTTTTAAAAAAATATTTTAGACTTGCAGTAAAATGGCACAGGCCTGATCTAAACCCCACTGAAATAAGTGGGAAGAAGCTGAGTGGCTCGGGGAGTAAGACACCATGTATATGCTCTCTGCAGAGCACACCCCGTCAGAGGCCTCTTCCCAGAAGAGGGAATAAGGAAGGTGCTGGGATGTGTGACACCTGTCCAGTGATTCATGCTTGTGCAAAGCAGCTGATCTAAGGGCTTGGAGCATCCCTCAAGGACACGCAAGCTCGATTTCTTATACAATTTTGAGTGAAGAGGTTTCCTCTCCGAAAGTCGTCTTATTCTCAGCTCCGAATAATAGATGATCCTGCCAAAATTATATAAAAATTAGATGTCTCATAAAGATGAATGGTATACTTTGTAGGATATCAAGTATACTTCTCTTAAACAGACTACTTTTAGTGATTTCTTGAGAAATTTTATGCATGTTTGTATGTGTGAAGGTTTGACCAGACTAACCAATCTTCCTTTTTTTAATAAACCAGCATAAAGTAGAATTTATTTACATAATGCAATGATCCATGAAGGTTACCATAACATCAAGGGACCATATTAACCGCTTGAATGGAATTCATTAGAAATTAACTACCACTTAAATTAATTTTCCCACATTCACAAGGCTGTAATGGTGGAAAAAGGAACCGTCCATCAGCATGTACTGACAGGAGAGCTGTCACTGCTTTTATTTATAGGTGAATACATTAACCCATGAAGCAGCCTTTTCAAACCAAATCTTGAGCTTCTGTACAAATAAGCTCCTTCAGAAGACTTTTAATAAGTAATCCAGCCTCAGTTAAACAGGAACACATACTGCCTAACACTTTTGCCACTGGCTATGTATATTGTAGCCTTTTCATAAGAAGAGCTGAAAAATTTGCTTCTAAAAAATCCAACCTTCACACTGTACATAGTTTATTTTCAATGGATAATGTTATTGATTGGATCTAGTTATAGTTATATTGTCTTATCAGCTTTGGTAAAACTATACAGACAAAAGAATGTCCATTGATTCTTCTTCTTTTGTAGTTTGTTACATCATTTCAATTTTTTACTCCCTTACAAATGAATATATGTGCAGATCTCCAAACCGCAGGATGAAAGTGAACGAGACTTGCACCCATCTGTGATCTAGGTATACTTTGGCCAAATTTACTGTAGTATCACAGAATCACAGAATGTTAGGGATTGGAAGGGACCTCGAAAGATCATCTAGTCCAATCCACCTGCCAGAGCAGGAACACCTAGGTGAGGTTACACAGGAAGGCGTCCAGGCGGGTTTTGAATGTCTCCAGAGAAGGAGAATCCACAACCTCCCTGGGCAGCCTGTTCCAGTGTTCCGTCACCCTCACTGAGAAGAAGTTTCTTGTCAAATTTAAGTGGAACCTCTTGTGTTCCAGCTTGAACCCATTACCCCTTGTCTTACTGTTGGTTGTCACCGAGAAGAGCCTGGCTCCATCCTCGTGACACCCACCCTTTATATATTTATAAACATTGATGAGGCCACCCCTCAGTCTCCTCTTCTCCAAGCTAAAGAGACCCAGCTCCCTCAGCCTTTCCTCATAAGGGAGATGCTCCTCTCCCTTAATCATCTTTGTTGCCCTGCGCTGGACTCTCTCCAGCAGTTCCCTGTCCTTCTTGAACTGAGGGGCCCAGAACTGGACACAATATTCCAGATGAGGTCTCACCAGGGCAGAGTAGAGGGGAAGGAGAACCTCTCTCGACCTAATAAGCACCCCCCTTCTAATACACCCCAGGATGCCATTGGCCTTCTTGGCCACAAGGGCACAGTGCTGGCTCATGGTCATCCTGCTGTCCACCAGGACCCCCAGGTCCCTTTCCCCTACACTGCTCTCTAATAGGTCATTCCTCAACCTATACTGGAACCTGGGGTTGTTCCTGCCCAGATGCAAGACTCTACATTTTCCCTTGTTATATTTCATTAAATTTTTCCCCGCCCAACTCTCTAGCCTGTCCAGATCTCGCTGGATGGCAGCACAGCCCTCTGGCGTGTCAGCCACTCCTCCCAGCTTGGTGTCATCAGCAAACTTGCTGATAGTACACTCAATTCCCTCATCCAAGTCATTGATGAATATATGGAATAGTACTGGTCCCAGTACCAACCCTTGAGGCACTCCACTAGATACAGGCCTCCAACCAGACTCCGCCCCATTGACCACGACTCTCTGGCTTCTTTCCTTCAGCCAGTTTGCGGTCCACCTCACTACCCGATCATCCAGTCCACACTTCCTCAGTTTAGCCGTGAGGATGCTGTGGGAGACGGTGTCAAATGCTTTGCTGAAGTCAAGGCAGACCACATCCACTGCTCTGCCATCATCAATCCACCTTGTTGCGTCTTCATAAAAGGCTATGAGGTTGGTCAAACACGACTTCCCCTTGGTGAAGCCATGTTGACTGTCCCTGATGACCCTCTTATCCTGGATATGTCTTAAGATGGCACCAAGGATAAGGTGTTCCATCACTTTCCCAGGGATGGAGGTGAGGCTGACCGGTCTATAGTTGCCCGGGTCCTCCTTCTTGCCCTTTTTGAAGACCGGAGTGACATTTGCTTTCCTCCAGTCCTCGGGCACCTCTCCCGTTTCCCAAGACTTGGCAAAGATGATGGAGAGCGGTCCAGCAATGACTTCAGCCAGCTCCCTCAGCACCCGCGGGTGCATCCCATCTGGACCCATGGATTTATGGATGTCCAATTGCTTAACTGGTCCCTAACCCAGTCCTCATCAACTGAGGCAAACTCCTCCATTATTGCCGGGCGCGATGGCGCGCGCCTGTTGTCTCAGCTATGTCGGGAGGTAGAGTCCGTCGAATCGCTTGAGTCCAGGAGTTCGAGACCGCACTGTGGCGCTGAGCTGGCCAGCGTTCTGTATGGTGCGTGAACCCCGGAGGCGTGGGGCCAGGAGCACCGGTATGTAAATGAAGACTTAGTACTTTGTAGTAATCAATTTGAATACGCTAAAATGGGAAGGAGCTTTGTGGCACGTGTTAGAGGGACCATATTTGTCACAAACCAATATAGCATTAGAGGGGTGTGTCTTATATCTATGTAAAACTCATAGCTGAAATGATTTTTCCTGTACAGTTTGATCCATTTTTTTCATTAATAGTTATAGCTCAGAGCTAAAAGCTGGCCTTTACCAGTTAATAACATTTTAAATTTTATTTTTCACAGAGAAAGTTCGGTAAGAAAATGGTAAGAGTTTTAGCTTTTAAGAAACGCTATGACCATTAATATTAAAATAACTAAATAAAATATGTTTTACATATTTTTCTGTTGGATGTTACCATATGTAATAAACAGGGGTGACACAACAACATCAAATGAGCCTGTATGCTAGCAATATTGCCCACTGAAGTGTTTCACTCTCATTGCTGTCCAGAAAGAGAAAATATGGAAGTAACAGTGAATCTCATTGTGTTGTGAACACTTTCCTGTATGCTTCTCCATGGTTTCCATATCAGTGTCAAAGGAGGCTTCACCACACTGTTTCTCAGATGAGAAATTTGGAGGGCTAGTGGTCTTCTGAGGTGTTTCTGTGAGTTTATTGCTGTGTTCAGATGTTTGGCAGGCATAGCAAATGTATGAGCTCTTCCTGGGTTACCCACAAGTCGTCATATTCAAGGGAATAGAAAGCCTGTCCAGTTACTCCAGAGATAAAATTGCATGTTGTCATCTTCTGTGTTGTCCCTTCTGAACAGATAGTTTTCAAGAGCTTTTCAGAGGTATAGAGATGTTATATGCTCAGGGCTAAAAATACAAACCCAGTAAGTTAAGAGAAAATCTTTTACAAGTTTTGCTTCCCAATAATATACGTAGTTTTCCATTTCAATTATTTAAATATGGATATATTATGTTATTCAACTACACTGAATTAAAAACTCAGTGTCAGTACTAGAATCATAGAATAATTTTAATTGGAAGAGACCCTTGAGATCATGGAGTCCAACCATAACCTAACTCTAGCACTAAACCATGGCCCTAAGAGCCTCATCCATGTATCTTTTAAACACCTCCAGGGATGGTGACTCCACCACTTCCCTGGGCAGCCTGTTCCAATGCCTGACAACCCTTCCTGTGAAGAAATGTTTCCCAAAATCCAATTTCAGCCTTCCATGGTGCAATTTGAGGCCATTTCCTCTCATCCTATCACTTGCTACCTGGGAGAAGAGACCAACCCTCTCCATGCTACGACCTCCTTTCAGGTAGCTGTAGACAGCGATCAGGTCTCCCCTCAGCCTCCTTTTCTCCAGGCCAAACAGCCCCAGTTCCCTCAGCTGCTCCTCATCAGACTTGTGCTCCAGACCTCTCACCAGCTTCGTTGCCCTTCTCTGAACTCCAGCACCTCAATGTCTTTCTTGTAGTGAGGGGCCCAAAACTGTACACAGTATTCAAGGTGGGGCCTCACCAGCGCCAAGTACAGGGCGATGGTCACTTCCCTAGTCCTGCTGTCCACACTAGTTCTGATACGAGCCAGGATCCTGTTGGCCTTTTTGGCCACCTGGGCACACTCCTGGCTCATATTCAGCTGGCTGTCAATCAACACCCCCAGGTCCTTTTCCTCCAAGCAGCTTTCCAGCCACTCTTCCCCGAGCCTGTAGCGCTGCCTGGGGTTGTTATGACCCAAGTGCAGGACCCAGAACTTGTCCTTGTTGAACCTCATACAATTGGCCTCAGCCCAATGATCCAGCTGGTCCAGATCCCTCTGTGGAGCCTAAAAAGACTATCATCGCAGTTACGTCAGTCTCATCCTGATGTCACACATCTCAACAAAGCACTTGTTTGTGTTCACTTTTCTTATTTTTTATAGTTATACTTTAACTAGTTAAACTGAAAATCTGTAAGTACTTCTACTAATGGCTTGGGATGCTATTTGTTTAGAAAACAGGCAAGTGATTCTCCGATGTTCTCGTGGCAGCCTAAGGAAAGCTCGTAGCTGGGAGCAGACTAGCCACTCTCCTTCAAAAGTAGCAACTGTCACCAGTACAACATATGATTTATTTATTGTTTAATGGATTTAGAACATTTAAAATCCTTACAAACACTATTTTGTCTCATTCTTCCACATTTTATGTGACACTGCCTTTTAGTTTGTCTGATTTGTATACACTAATGTATACACATAATGTATAATGTGAATGAGCCAGACAAAGTAGGAAATTATGCCATTCGACTTACTTCTCATCAGGGACTATGGTTAATTTGGTTAATTGATACAATATTGACTAAGTAATGACTCTCACTTCTGTCAACATTTTTACATTTGTTAAATTCCCCTGCCTGATTCTGCTTTTCTGCTTTATTTCCTTTTAAAATTTAAACATCTTAAAAAAGGCTCTTCTCAATTAATGCATTTCATGATTGAGGAACACCGAAATTAGCTTTTAGCCAATTAAATTTTTACGAGTATTTGCTTTTGTCGACAGTAGTAAAAACTTCTGTTTCAGCCACATCAATAATTAATTTAGAAGCACATGCCTGAAATACTTCCCCACATGCAAAGGAGTTGTTATTCTCCCACAGCTTCCCTCACAGTCATCCTGGTGACTCCCTTGGCACTAGTACGCCATTATTTTGTTGGCAGCATTTTGATTTCTGCATGGTTATGATTAACCTGTACAATGTGTTCCTCTTAATGCAAAGCTGTTTTCTTACCCCTTCAATTCTACAAACTGGAAAAAGCATATAGCCGGAGGCCACACAGAATAATACCAGTGTCAAGCTTTAAAAAACATATTTGTTTTGTGTCCTCTAAGGACAAATGATAGACATGTAAAAATGTTTTCTCTGTTTCTCTTTCAGGGAATACTTACTTTAGAATTAACTTCTGTCACAGAAAACATAATTTGAAGCATCTGCTATATATTGTTTCTGAGCATTTCTGCTATAAAGAGGGAAAATAGTACATTGTGTATGACATGTGTGATTACAAGGTTATAGAAACTCTTTATGTTTCTCTTGTTGTTATGGTTTCTCCTTAAGAAAGCTTGTCACTGGAAACAGAAGAGCGTCCTTCCTTCAAAAGAGTCAAGTCTTTAATACTATCAAACAGTGCAGCGTAATGAGTGTAATTTTTAATTGCTTTATAATACTTTAAATTCCTGCACCTCTGAAGTACTTGGTGTTCTTCATGCAATCCAGTCACGTATCACTTTTGAAATATTTCGGAGGAGAAAAGAGATTTTTAAGATACATCCTTAAGTGTTCTGATGATTACACATGCTGTAACCTATTTCTTCTTAAATGCATTCCATCTTTAATTTTGTCCTCTTCAAGAAACAATCATCCTCATGTCCTTTTATTCTTAAAGATTGTTCTTTTACATACTCTGTCTTAGCTATTTGTTAATTCTCTTTCTCTGTGATATCAAGCATACTTCATTTCATGCTTCATTGTCCAGGTTTTAGTTTCAGCTCCAGTATAGTAAATGTTCCCACCTTTTTGCTCCATCTTTTATAGTCAACAGTACAGAAGCATTAAAAGCCTTTCTCAAGCAAAGATCTTAATGGGGACTTCTCTTCCTTCAGAAACTTGATTGACCCCAAACCTTATGACTCCACAGTCAAGAAAATAAAACTCATTCAAGGCAAAAAGTATCTCAGCAACACTTCTCTGAAGTTAAAATATTAGAAATTTTCTCTTTTCTCCTTATTTCCCACCCCTTCTCCTTGAAATAAAGACAAAATCTACATTTTAAAATGGAAAAGTATATAGAATTAGCTGTATAATTTTTGCTTGGGTCTGCCTATTATTAGAAATTTTATGTACCCTTGTACCAAAGTGTTCTACTTCATTACCTTGAAGAATTGACTTTACTTTTGTTTGAAATCCTTAATTTCCTGGTTCAGTTGTCGTAGTGGACCTGATCGCAAAAAAGGATTTCCATGATCTGAGGAAGTCCCGATAAACGGGAAACAACTTGGAAAGGTCTCTTAGAAAACCCTGTGGTGGATGTAAAAGAGATGCAAAGTATAGCCCTTGTAGACTGAGGAGATGCTCACAAAATAGTCATGGTTCAACCTGTTCAACACTTTCTTTTGGTCAAAGGCAAGATGGATGAATGACAAATCATCCTGGTAAGTCAATTAGAGAAAATGTTGGAAGCAGCACAGATCGTCAAAATACTTGTGGTGTGAGAAAGTGCAGCTTTGGCCTGAATGGATCACACTGCCCACAGCTCACTGCCCTGGGAGAAGTAACATGCAGTTTCCTGAGGAGCTGGTCAGGAACATCAGGTATCATGGGCTGAAGATCCACAGTGAGTACTCAGGGATTTCCTAGTGAACACCCAAGACAGCACCTCCAGGGGTTTGGCCTGAGAGGGAAGCAGTCTCTTCAGCTGATCCTAGTCCAGTTGAGTCACTGGGGAACCAAGAGCTGGCACTGAGGGTCCTTCTTCAAAGTCTCCTCTTCACAGGACTCCAGTGGGGGAGCTACAGCAGTGGCTTGGCCAACTTGACCTGGTGGATCTCATCAAGGTGTGAGGCAGCACACCAAGTAGCAGCAGCTTCAGCTGTTGTGCAGGATAATCATCTCTCCAAAACAGAGGGAAACTGAGCCCTGGTTTGTGCTTGCTTTCCTTTCCCTGGAAGATGAAGTCTCTGCATTTGTTATCTGGAAGCAGTCAGCCAGCAACAGCGTGCAGGCCAAAATGGTCTTCCCCCTTCAGACAGCTTGTCCCCATCATTGCTTACAGCCTTTTCCAGCCACCACTGGAATCCTCACGTCAGTAGGGTGGGCATCCACGGGCCAGCGCCCTCCTGCGTGTTTTGGGAGGTGGGCACTCTTCTGCACTGGCCCTAGCTGAGGAGCCTCCGGGAGGAACAGCACAGCATCCCTCTGTGCTGAGGGTACCTGCGTGGACCTGCCTGACGTGAGCTAAAGGCAGCTGAAAAGAGAGCTTGTGAGGGCACTACTGGGGAGAAGGAGTGGGGCAGAGGTGAGACTTCTTTTGTTGTTTGCACAACAGGATGATTTCTGTCACTGTAGATCCCTATCCCTTCTCTAGTATCTGTTGTATGACAGGCCGGCACTTCTCCAGAGCAGAGAACGAAGAACACACAGGATGCTTTACTCTGTTTTGTCCCTTTTGCCTGTTCATAACATCTTTTTTCCCTACAACAATTAGATTACCCTCAACTGTCCCTCTTCAGTTGCAAAGCATACTGCCTAGAGTGGAATTGCAAGAAATTTCTGAATGGATTTGACACAGACATATTTTAATTAAATGTAAAATCCCAGCAGTTATTATTGAAATATCGTCTAATTCTTGGGTTCAACTGGGTTTTGGAGAACACACTGGAAAACAATGACAAAGAGCAGTTAAACAAAGAAACACCAAGAATCCCAACTAGTAACAACTTAAAAATAGAGAAAAAAGTATAATAACAGAAGTGAAGTTAAAAATATCATCAGCATTGAAAACCTAAAATAAAATAATTGTAATAAGGCAGAATAGAAAAAGGCAAACCAATCAGCCATGTAGATCTTAGTTGTCCGTTGAAATGCTTCAAACAAGACTGTAGAAATTGTAGATTTTATCTTTATTTTGCCTTGTGAACTGATCGCTTCAGAATTAAAAGAAGATATTATCGTACTGATGGTACCAGGATAGGACAGAAAGAAGCACATGTGTTCTCCTTGATGATGATCCCATAGTAGTAATTAAAAATGAAGGGGAAAGGAAAGACTTTTCTGTCTACAATAGTTGGCTTCATTAACATATCAGCTACTCCTTCTTTGATTTAACGGAATATCAAACAGGTTGTGCTCCCACTTGCAGTCATTAGGCTTGAAGTGCTGATTGCTGTATATTCAAGGCCTTTGGCTTCTCTGTGGCATGATCACGAGGAATACCCACAGGTGTCTTTCTTACTGTTCAACTGTTACATTTGAATGTGCATTAAAAATCTGATTAATTTGTCAATGAACAAAGCTTATTTCTGGGCAGGTTCAAAAATATTTTTATATATATACAAACACACATGTATGTATACGCTTTTAAAAATTCCTAGGTCAGAACTTCTCCATATGATATATTACTGTTTTAAAGCCACACTTAACACTTTCTAGCACATTTCTTTCCTGTACATAGGCTTGAAAATTCTTATAAATAAAAACCCAAGAATTTATTTAGGTTGACAATGGTTTTCCATTATTTCGGGAAAGCACCTAAGAAATTGAAATAAATTACTACTTATAATTATGCCTGCTCTTAGAAAAATAGACTTTATTGGTGGAGTTTCTTCGTGGATCAACTGTTTTGCATGGGCTACAGCACTGTCTTCTGTCCTGATATTTTAGTTCACTTTGGCAGGAAATATATCACCCATTTTGGTGACAAAATAAGAGTTAATTCCCCTTAATAAAAGGACTGTGAGCCTTGTTATGACATTTCTGTGTTTTCTAAAATGAACTAAATGCTACACTTTACCATTTCTGCTTGGATCACCACGCTAAGGTGTGGCACAGTTTACAGCAGTGGGTGTCACAGATAAATGCCAACTGATGAGTGTCATTGGCTGGTGGCTCCAAAAATACCCCTTGCTTTGTAGGCAGACTAGTCTCTGTTGAGGAGCCACAGAGTTCAGAACCCTAAAATACCATAAGCCCTAACTCATAAATCCGTTGAATGCACTGGCAAAAGAAAGTTGTGGAAGTGCTTGGGTGGTGTTTTCATTTGGCTTTTATGTGATTGCAGTGTGGCAATTAGTAATTTTAGAGAATAAACAAGATGACAACTGCTTATCAGCAGAAGGCAGAAAGAAAGAGCTCATCAGTGCTGCCGTACTCCCACTCCCATCGTCCCATTCACATTATCTCAGTCACACACCATAATTGGAAGTTAAGGCAACAGCTCTTTTTTACACAGCATCAAGATATACAAATAACAAGCATTAAATAAGAAACATCGCACCACATGAAGATTAACAAAAGTAATAATGCTGACCTTGCTAGCATTCAAGTCTTTTCAACCGCGAATAATCTTCCATCCTGACAGGAAAGAGCAAGACACCTAATCCTCTAGCATGTTCCTGATAGGAGAATTGCCACTCCTTCCCAATTAATCATTACCTGAGACAGTTCCCTCATACTTTAAAAGATTATTCCTTAGCCTTTTGCCAGCCAGGGTTCCCCTTGTACAGAGAAGAGGGAGGGCTCTTAACTTTGCTCCAGTGATAATCCTTACATTTCAGATCTAGTGTGTTTTATCTGCCCAGGCCAAACTGCCCCTTATATGTCTGTCGGGTGTCCTTGCCCCAGCATCTTAAAGAAAAGCATATCTAGATATTTTGGAGGTTTTCTAAAGATCAAAGCTATTGTATATTTGCAAGTTTTGTAAACAGCCATTGGGTAGAGCTTTAGCACGGTATGAAGATTAATGACCCTTAAGAGGAGTCCTGCCGGTTTCATTTGTATTCTCTGTGCTATGTTTTCACACTTCCAGAGAGCAATACTGAACTTCTCAACCACTTTGTCAACTTTGTTAATTTGACAGTGATTTACATCTCTCTTACTTCCTACTGTAATATCTTCAGCTGTAGCTATTTGTTAGTTATTCCACTCAGGAGGGGAAATCCTGGACCCACTGCCACAGCACAAGGTCTCAACACACCCAGCTGTGTAAATGACCTCGAATAAAAGCACCCATTTTTTCAGCCCGTGTTAGTATCCAAGTGTGTTTATAATTGAAGTCAGGTGCATTGTGTATTCTGTTTCCATTTCTCACTCAGGACCCAGATCTCTAAAATCTTTCTTTCCCTCCCTGAAAGGAGAAGAAACAGGATACCCCATCCTAGACAAGTAAATATGTACAGGCAGATGAGACAGTCAACAGTGTTTATATCTATATCCATGTGATTTTTGTATAATAGCTAGAAAAAAAGTTGGGAGTTCAAGGTTATGCCTAATGAAATTCTTGCAAAAGCTGACATGATTACACCTGTGGTTAAAATTATTCAGTATACTCTGCCAGTGTACACAAACAGCGTTCAGCACCTCAGTTCTGCAAAGTTGTACTTGCCCTTACCTGGAGATGCTGCCGGTGTCTCTGGCAGGACTGGCTTCCAACCCAGCGAGCTGCAGAAACATCTGCAACAGCTGCAAACTTTGCTGAACTGTGTTTCATATTGGAGAAAAGGCTAAAGCAGGGACTGACTAGCTCATAGGGCACCACTGATTTTACAGAAGTGACATTTGAAGAAATTTCTATTTATTAGGCTTATCAACCTACCTTTTGAGACCTTGGAGCACTGGAATGCAGATGCTGTCAGCTGGAGGGTGGTCCCAATAATTAACCTTCTCAAACTTACTAAGTATCTCTTCCTTTTTTACATATATTAAAGAAGTAGATCTCCCCCTCCAAGATCAGATTAGCTGTCTGGAGGGTACAATTACATTCTACTTTTTTTAGACAACAATGAGCAAGCTCAGCTCCACTTTCCAATGCATCTTGTGACTACATGGTTCTAGTTAGTACTTTGTTAAGAGCAGACAAAAAGCCTTGAGCAAGACAAAATGTATTGACTTTGTCTCAGCACTGTATTAATGCTGCTAACTGATTTTTGCTTGGTTTGGAACATGAGCTAAGTCATATGGATAATATCTGTCTGTGAAGGACTATAGAAATATACTCTTAGCCTCAGCATTGGACAGGAGGCTTCAAGTCCAATTGGTCATTTATAATTGAATATAAATGATTCTCAGTTGCTGCTTCCTAATACACAGCATTTTCCTTTCACTTAAAATGATGCTATACCCCTCCCCCATCATATTGCACATGATAAGTGATGTATATTGTACTTTTCTGAACCAAAACATACAGTGATAATTTGCACTCAAATTTGTAAGAAATCCAGTTGTTCCATGTAGGCACCTTATTATTTACAGCTCCATCGATACTGAGGTAGCCTGTGTTATGGACAACATATTCATTTGATTAGGTATTGTCATTTACAATCACCATTTGAGATCAACAGAGTGTAATCAATTCTTTAACTACTGTTACATTGATTTAGTTTGATATTAATCTTTTTACCAGAAACTGTCTAGCTGTTGCTACAAACAGCTGACTCATCTTCAAGAGGTTTGGAATGCAACACAAAAGACACTCCTGAAATTAATCACATCATCTGCTGCTTTAGGATGAGGTAGCCAAACCCTCTCATATCTTTAGCATGCTTTTATTCTAAGCAATCTGAAGCTTGTTAGGTGATGTGATCTACTGCAATATTGAAAACTTCCAGGAAATTCTACTTTTACTTCAGGTATGATTAAGGTCTTTCACATTTTTTTCCTTAATCTGATGTATCTAAATGCTTTTTTTTTTTTTTTTTTACTTTAAGGGACTATCGGAGTATACGTTGTCCCTTTCCACACACTTTGACAGGTGGTAGAACACCTGGAGGGGTCCAAGCTGTGGATGATAAGGATTTAGGCATTTCAGTTTCCATCTATAGGAATCTATGGCACCTAGAGCCTGTAGGCTTCCATGAAGTTTGTCCTTACAAATTAGTATGTCCTACAAAATGCTTACAAGCACAAGAACTGAGGATGCATCTGAGTGAAGTAATGTTACGAACTTCATTATTATCTGTATATCTAAGGCAAACTACATGTATATCTAGGGGTTTTTTATGGATGTGTAAGTTGCTGCTATAGATCTACCACCAACACTGGTAAAAGAAGATGGTCTGTCTTAACAGACCAGCTGAAGCGGTTGGAGACAATTGACATCTTCTATCTCAAACCCTCTAGCCAGGTCTAATGAGACGCAACAAAGTCCCGACAAGCTCCAGGTGAGACACAATTGTTCTTCTGTTGTGGTGCCTCCACTGGAAGTGTCCAATGGTGGTTCCAGCTTTGGGACCTTCCCCTCTTCTCTCCCTTGCCCTGTGCTGTCCTGCCCTCTCATTTGTGCCGTGCTTGCCCAGCTTGTTTTGCTTATGGTACGTGAGGTCTCTTTGACAGGGAAAAATCAACAGGAAGCTTATAAGAGGCAACAACAGCCTGTATTTCTAAGTCTGTATTTTATGACTGAGAATGATAAATGCAGTCATTTTGTTAGGTTGACAGTTTCCCCAGAAAAGAAAATGGAATAACTTCTGAATTTTATATTTTTTTTCCACTTGAATTTTCACAACAGTCTCTAGTACTACTACTGAGACTGTCGGTTAAAAATTCATAGTGTGGTTCACGAAAAATGCTATGTGAACTGAGAGTAAAGCAAGGAGCAATGGTTTGGATAAAGGTATCACCTTTGCAAAGTAATAATTTTTATTGTTTGAAGGAAGTTGCTCCGTTTTACATAATGCGAATGTATTATTTATTTAAAGGAAGCTGCTTTCCATATAGTCTACTGTCTGTTATATTTCCGTAGAACAAACATTGCTTTTAGTATTCAACTATTTAAATTTCTGCGATAGTTATGGTTATTAGCACTAGTAATAGTTACATTAATTGTAACAGAAAAGTGATTTTTCATGAAATACACATTGCTTTCCTGGATTGGTTTTTTTTGATTTTGTGTGTGTGTATGATTTGGTTTTGGGTTTTTTAAAATGTATTTAATTGTCTAAGTGCAAATTACAAATATTCCAGCAGAAATTTTTCTTTATTTGCTGGAGGAGACTTGCACATAAAAAGCTTACATACATTATTTTTTAAATAATTATATTAAAAAACCCCTTCAGTCTTCAATAAACACTTTACCCTTTAAAAGAACAAAATCAACAAAAGCATTAGTTGCTTCATGTGATATGTGTATTTCAAAACCATAAGTGTATATGAAGTTGCTTACACTTACAGTTTATGTGTCAGCAAACTTTGCAGGAAACTGAGAACAGAGAAGACTCTGCAAGTTTGGTTTTATTTTAAACATTATTCTCCTTTGTATTAATCTTAATCAAGCATTACACAAAATCAATGACAATTTGAAGTAAGAAATTGGATATCAGAAGAAAATCTCTGTAAGGGCCCTTTTCGTCAATAGGAATCTGAAGGCATTTTCTAGTAGGCAAAGAATGGCATAGCTGTTGGTTGGCTATTTTTTTATATATTTCTAATTTATGAAAGACAGAATACCAGTTTCAGAGAGACTGCAAAACAGCATAAGCACTGATCACCAGGAATTGTGCATCCAGTTTTGAAATTCAAATAATAAATTAAAAATACCTATAACTTGAGAAAGCTTCTCTGCATACTTTGAAGGAGAGATGAAATACACATCCACAAGAAGAAAAAAGAATAGGACTTCAAATATACCAAATTATTATCACTATTATTTTAATGCTTTGCATCAGCACAGGCCAAGGATGGATTTACAGTGTTAAAAATGGTAGTAACATTGGAGAAAAGGCAGAATTGTTTAGCAAATACTTTTTTTTTTTTAATCTGTAGATTGACATCTCACTAAAATAGGATGAACAAACTTGTGCAAAATGTTGGCTTAAAGCCTCCTGGGCCACAGAGGGATTTGAATCTAACTTCCATGTACTGAGTGAATGTTTTACTTGCCAGATTAAAAAAGGTTTATAACCAGGTGATAATTTTCCTTAAATGCAGCTTCTTTTAGTCTGACTGGGTTTTAAATGGATGCAGCTATATTTTTGGCTACCGAATATGGTCTGTAGAGAGACCCCGAGACTACAGCTGATCAGCCTCCCATGTGACATAGGCAGAGGAGCAGGTAGATTCACAGTCCAGCTGGACCAGGTTGCCCAGAGAGGTGGTAGATGGCCCATCCCTGGAAACATTCCAGGCCAGGCTGGACGGGGCTCTGAGCAACCTGATCTAGTTGCAGATGTCCCTGCTCAGTGCAGAGGGGTTGGACTAGATGAGCTTTGAAGGTCCCTTCCAACCCAAACTATTCTATGATTCTAGAAACAAGCCGAGCTGGAGCAGAAAAGTCCCTCTTGCTCAGACAATCAGTGAAAGTAAGACTCTCAACTGCTCAAAAGTTTCAAGGTCAAAGACAGGGGCATCCAGGACATCTAGTTACTTCAGGAATGAAGCACAGCTGAGCAGAAGTTTATGGGATTGCATCTTGGCTTGTTGTCTGTCTAGCACTTCTTCCAATCTTTCATCCTCCTCGTGTGCAGGACCCAGAACATTTAAGCGCCAGTCACTTGACTAACCTCGTTACACTGACTAGCTTGCGGTATGACTGCTGTAGCCGACAGAAAGCAATGGCCCTTTATAAAATGAGAATAATGATTCTCTTTTCCCTTCTAAATGTTTTGAAATATACAGATGAAAGTCTCACACAGAAAGTAAGTTCCTATTTTAAAACAAGCCTGCAATATTGTTTGCCTGCAAAGAAACAAAGGTTGCATGTTTCAAAAGTTTGCACAGTAAGTACTTACAAGCTGCACATTGTTTTTCATTACCAATGATTTGTTTTCTTGCAGAACAACTTCTTCTAAAATATTAAACATAGTCAAAGTGACTAATGCATTTTTTTAATCTAAGAATTGCTCGATTAAAAATTTACAAGGCACGCAATTTTGATTTCTGCCTACAATAGTCAAAACTTGTGTATAAAGATTAATTACTTATAAAGTAAAACACATCTTTTAAAAACGGACATTAAATTTGCATCTGCACTGTATGTTGGATTTTATTCTACTCTCTTTAAGCAAAGGACTTCTGGTAGACTTTCGGTAGAGTTTTAAACTACTGATGGAAATGTATCATATGAACTGACTAGTGCTTGAACCAGCTAAAACCAAGAAGGAAACCTTATTCTGAACTTTTTTCTGATGCATTCATTATACCCTATGGATATCCTACTTAACAATATAAAAATACACTGGTTTTTAAATTACATTACATTATTGTGAATTCTTATTTTATGTCAAAAGGTATTCATATTTCACATAAAATTAAGCAACTTCGTTAAAATCTTATTTAAAAGTAGTTGTGCTTTTTAACTATGTTATAACATGTTGTACCGATTCTACATGATTGAGGTTTCTAATGACAGAAAAATATATATTTCTTTTACTATACCAAGACTGCCCTCTAGAGTCTCATTGGGCCAAATTAATCTCTGGTGTAGCTCTGTCTCCAGATTAGCTTTGAAATGGAACCATCTTTACAGGTCCCATTATGCAGTCCTCCAATTTGAATGAAACAGTGCTCACTTGAAAAAGTAGGTAATACAATTTCAGGACAAAGAGGGGGATTTTTTTTTCACTCACTATGTGCTCTGATAACCCATCAAAAAAAATTACTCATAATCTGTTCACTGCACATATTTTGCATTCCAATTGAGTTGTAAAATATTAGGAAAACGATAAAAAAGAGAATAGTTTTAATCTCTTTCTAAAACTACGTGAGAGAAGTGTATGTCTATAAAAGATGACAGAAGGAATGCATGCAGGATAACCAAATTAGGCTGGTACTTATTCTTTCTTTACAAGGGTTACAAAGCAGCACTTCTCCCTCCTGAGTGTTGGATTAAGCTTCCACTGAAGCCAATGGCAAACCTTAAGTAATCAAGGAAACAGAATTATTGCACTGATTGCCAGAAGCATTTGTGTTCAGTTGTTAAATTAATAATGGGTATCTGGTTCAATAAACAGTTGTGTTTCCCATTAAATTGTAGCTGCAGTGCTGCTTCTTATTACTTACCAATATATTATGCAAAAAAGGCAGAGGAAAGAGGACAAATGTGAAGTAAATAGACTCACACAATATGGTTTTAAAATATACGATGCAATAAAATTAACTCTTAGCTCACACTTTAAACCATGTAGCACCTTATATCATTGAAAGAGAGACTCATTTTCAGATTAAAAGAACGTAGTGCTTAATTGCAACTCTATAATTTAAATCAAAGAATATAATTTTAAAAATAATATTTGCTTATTCTTCCTTCAAATAACTGAATTTTCACTTTTTTCCTCTTTCCTAGCTTCCAGTAGGAATGGCTCATTCAAATCAGGTTGCACTTTGCATTTATTATATATTCTGAGGCAAATATGGGATGAATAGTCCCAGCAAGCTAACTGATATTGGCTTCACTTAGATAAAGCCAAAAGGATTTGGCCCTCCATTGATATTTACAGCAGGTGCACGAGACTGAAATATGGTTTATTGAATTATTCACTGGAATCTACATTTATTCAATAAAGTTTTTATTTATTTTGATCTTTCTGTAGAAACTAACAAAAAATCAATTTGGATCACAATGAATGGTGCAGAACTAGTAAATGATTTTTTTTTCACTATAATTTTGTTGAGAATAAACCCCAGTTACTTCATCATTCTGTGTTACATGGTCCCAAGTTCTAGTAATGTAATTGCGCCAGTATCTGTTTTACCAGGGAAATCTGATACCATTCTCCTGTGAGCAGCAGTGCACAGTTATTCTTGGTTGCTGTGACTGCCAGGTGAAGAGTTTCAGGCAGTCATTTTGGACATCTAGGGCCAATTTCACATACTGAGGGCAGCGCATGCAGGAGAAACACTACAGACACAGAATACACGAGAGTTTTTAATTGGTTTGGGTAGGTTGAACACAACTTGAGAAATATTTCATTAGTATAACAATGCAAAAAATTACAAACGTTATGTTACACGTTATAGACCTAAATTGACAAAAACACTTAGCAAATAAACTATTTTTTTGCATCTAAAAGAAATGTTTGGAATTTAATCTGAAGGCCACTGCAGTCAGTGGAAGCCTTTCCATTGAGGTGAGTTGGCTTCTTACCTGTTCCTTCTTATCCTCTGTATACTTGAGGTGGCAGGATTCAATGTAGACCACCTCCTAGACACATCTACACAATCTAATGACCACAAGACACTGGATTAAGAACAGAAAAGCCTCATACATCCCCCTGCTGTTCCAGGAAACCAGTTTAGATATCACTTTCTTCAGTACTTTCCTTGGCAATAATGGGAAAATATTCTACATTTCTCATTACCTCTTTTAAATTTGAATAGGTTTCCTATTATTATTTATAATTTGGATCCTCTTTTTCTGGCTATGCCTTGGAAATACTTGCAGTCATTCCCAACATAAAGATGTGCTTTTATCATTTAGGGAGTATTGATTCTTTTAATCTTCTAATTTTGTTGCCTTCGAGCTGATCATTTTTCACTATTAGGCCACTTTTTCACTGAAGCAGAAACAGAGAGCAAAAGAGGCATTTTTAAGAAAAAAAAAAAAGCTCACTACTGATTTTCTTGAAAGTCATATCAAACATTTTCCTGTGCTGTCATGGTTTAACCTGAGCTAGCAATACAACCAAAACAGCCATTCACTCACTCTCCCTCCCCCACCCCCCCAAACGGGAGAGAATAGAAAGGGAAGAGAGAAAATTGGATTAAGATAAACACAGTTTAATGAAATAACAAAATATCAATGCACTACTAGTAAACATATACATAATGGAAACAGAATAGAAAATAAAATATACTTAATGCAATTCCTCAAGAACTCTGTCCCCACCAAGCAGGCAGTCCCAGGAAACAGCACCTGGTCCTGAACAGCTGATCCCAGAGGGAGAAAAAGGCAGAAAGGCTCAGAGGCCTCTGCAAAACGGCAGGATGGCAAACAGCTGAACTAACTAAAGTCCTGAACAGAACTGCCCTGGCTCTGACGAAGAGAGCAAAGAAAGTGAACACAAAGTAATGAGGAGAAGATCCCAACCCTCCTTAAATATGAAACATGACGCTAATGGGATGGAATACTCTCATTGATCAGTCTGGATGTCAGTCAAGCTCTGCCCCATCCATGCCCCCCTTTCTCCATGCCTCACACCTGTGGGCAGGGCGTTCAGAACGTCCTTGGCTCTCAGATCAGAGCAATTAAAAACATTAACTTTGTCCCAGGGTGTTATCTTCTTATTCTCAAACTAAGTGCAAATAATGACTGTGCTAGCTATGAAAAAGAAAGGTTTCTAAATGCCTGAAGAAAGTTAACTAATTTTGAGTCAAACTAGCACACCTGCTTAGCCCTATTGTAACCATAATTTCACAAGGAATGGATAGTTCATTAGATTTGGGTGCTAAACAAGAGTTCTTATATTTGCACTGTTTAGAAAGACAGGAGGCATTTTATATAACCACCTGCTGTAATACATGCATGAAGGATGTGAGCTAGAGTTTTGTACTCGACTGAAGAGCATCCTAACCTTGACCCTAACATTCACTTTGAGGCACTGCTTTCCCAGTGTCCCCAGTTGGAGCAGTTTCACCTTGTCTAAAATCACTGTGATAAAGAGTAAGCTTGCGAGAATTACTCTGCTGCTTGGTGTTGAGGGTGCTTGCCTTCATAGTGGAACTATAACTAGAGAGAGAGTGTTCATAGCATTCTCACCTGTTTTTATAAACGTTTGATTATGCTAGAAAAGGAAATGCTGTAAAGAGAATAATCAATAATTTGTCCCTTCTCCTTTTTCCAAATATTCCTTCTCTTAGCAACTGAGACAGTGTTTAAGAGTAGGATTTGTCTGTACTTCTCACAGTAAGAGAAAGAAATCGTGTGAACATGACCAGTTGCCAAAGCAAACTACTGAACCACTGCAGACAGGGGTCCACGGACATTTCATCTGACTCGGTGCTGATGCAGAACCAAGAGCGCATTTCTGCTCTGTGCCTTGCACTGGCACTAATGCAAACAGGTGAGTAGCCAGTTCCAGCTGAAACCTTACAGAAACAGTGATTAAGTTTTGGGCAGATCATCTTGCAGAAAAGGATCCCCTCAGCATGTGCAAAGGAGTGGAAGGGAATGCCTGGTGTATGACTGGGGTGGAGGGAGGTACAGGAGCCCTGAGAGATGGCAGCTTTAGTAGAAAAGCATGTGAAATATTTTGAGAAGAATCAATAGCCTGTGGCTGGTATAAAAGGACTAGTTCCTGCTCTTCTTCTTCACAGTATTTGCCCACAGGTAGTTTTCTAGACCCATATTCAATACTGAAATAGGTAACTTGCCTTTAAAGGTGCTGATGGTTCAGACGTCTGCAAAGACATACTTGGACTACATTAACAATTTAGCCAGAAAGTTCAGGTAGAAATTAAACTACAAAGGTGGTATCTGCGGAGAAACAACAGCTTTCAAATGGGAAAATCACACATTTCCTCATGTTATAATTGCTTTCCCATATTCTTTTCAATATTAACAGCTTCAGATTAACAACTATTTCTTCAAGAAGGGGATATATGAAGAGGAAAATAACTTGAACACGAGCAATAGATTATTATTTTAACTTAAAAAAAATTTCCAATCCTAAATCTGAACAGTGTGAAAGAGAAAGAACCACATCATATGAGATATCTAAACATACCATTATAAAGATATCGTCATATTTAAGCTGCTAGACAAAAACACTAGGTTTGTGTGTGTCCATGTGTGGGTGTATTCATTTCAATAGATGTCCATATAGCTAAATTAAGAAAGAAAAGGGTCTATGCATTTTTTTTCCTTGACTCTCAATTTCTTGCTCTTGCTACATAACATTGATGTCAGGTAAGGATTAAAGATATGGTGTTTCTTCTATAATGCAGAACAACCATGCTCTAGTTAATCTAAAGTCAACTCTGAATTTGGGATAAATTCTTCACACATAACTGCTAAGAGCACAACACCATCTCAACTGCTGTCTCAAAGAGAAAACTAAAATACAAACTGAAGTTTTGTCCCTATGTGATGGATGAGCTTTGCTGGCTCCCCAGCACAGGAGGTGCACACGGAAGCCATTTATCTGGAGACAATGACACTTGGCTGCGTTGCTCTGACTTCCCTGTGAGTCTGCACCAGTGATATTGAAATTAAGCCAGATCTTGGAGTGATTAAAGCATATTCATTTGAAATTAGTTTTGCAAAAGCAGCTTAAAATAGCCACTTAGAAACTGTCTAGGTTTTGAGATAGTCTGTCAAGCTGGCATGGTCTCATTCTGAATTTACACAAGCTCTCCAGTAAATTCGGAAATCTTTTCAGAACATCCTTCAAGCTTTCTTTAAGGATCTTTCTGAATTCTTCCTTGTAATTAGGGGCATCCAGATAACAGATATAACTTGCCCCTTGCATTTCTTGTTCCATTATTTTTTGGATCCCAAAAGATGCACTGGTTACCATCCTCAGTAGTCCTTCACAGCCACTATTGACTTTATATTCCCCACAACTTCTCACAATACCTTTACTGTGTGAAAGGCAAACAGAGCCCTACAAATTATCCTGAGTCTGAGGTTCATTCTGGTGCTTTTCCACAGGCTGCCGCACTACGTGTGTCACAGGTCTAGCTATAGAAGTTACAGGAACTGCATCATCAGCCACAACTGGCCCTGAAGTTCCTACTTACTAGCAAAAGTATGTCTTTACTAAATGTCTCCATCTAACATTACACTTGGGCTTCCCAGCCTAGTCTTAACTTTACAGCATTTCTTTTTTCATGTGGAACAAACAAATTCTAATACAAATAAAAAATAAGCAAATACATTCGTATGGTGCAGTGGCAGAAAGCATGTTAGAGACTTCATGCCTTTGGTAATAAATACACTTTTTTTAGCCTTATTCCCAACCTGGGGAAAACAAAAACAAAACACCACCTAGTTTTGTCCCTCAATGATGGCAGGTGCTTATACTCCTAGGAACACAGATAAAGGTGCATGTAAGCGCTGTCTTGTAGCCATAGCCCTGTTGTCATAACTGAAAAAGATCTTAAACATGCTTCATTGGAACACAGGAGTAGAATCTTTCTGGAGTCCTGGGTCTTGATATCACAAACAACTGTATCCTAAAACCGATAATAAATGTAATTGGTTTCATTTCAAAGTTATGTCTTTTTAACTGCAACAACAACTCTGGAAGAACTAGGATAATGCTTAGGAACCTTCTTCTAATTTCAGGTCTAAATGCATTTATAATCTTTTTATGTCTATTTCTTCTTATGCCAACACTGCCTTTTAATTTAAATAGTTATTTCCCTCACTGTGTTTACACCCTTGATATATTTATAGATTTCAATCATAACCTCCTCTGCACTACAATCTACTTAGATAAACAAGTCAGCTTTCTGCAATTTCCTTTCCATAAAGATGGTTTCTCTGCTTGTCTAGTCTTCTTAGTAGCCTCTCTGTGCACCTGATTCAGTTTCAGTTCACTGCTTCTGGGCATGGGTGAGAAGAATCACCTGCAGTGCACCAGGTAAAGTCTTGCAATGTAAGCAAGCAACATCTACATGCAACATCACTAGCATTTGTCCATCTCTACTGCTCAACACTGTAGCATTCCAGAAGTCTTCAGTATGATGGAGCTTTCAACTTTGTACCAGTGTCGTCAGAATAATCCCAATGCAATTGTGATGTTCAACCAGGAAAATATTAAATAAGTTTGACTCCAAAGTTCGTGAGCATAACTAGTAATATCTCAGCCTTTTATTTCAATCTGCTCCTTTCAGCACTACACGTTTCAGTCTTTGCTCACCCGTTTTCCTTGCTTCCTATCTCCCTTACACTTTCTCCAGTAACTCCCATTTTCTCAGTATTTGCTTGAGGTTTCCCACATGGAACTTCTTCAGGTCCACTAATGTAAATTAAACTGACAAAATCTACTCCCTCTGTTTATATGTCAATCTCAACAGGTCAGTCTCACAGGATTTTGATTTTATTCATTCTTATTCCATGCCATATCATTTTCTCTTTTCTTTCTATATTTTTTCATCTGTTTTGGGGCTTTTTAGGGTTTTGTTGTTGTTGTTGTTTTTTTTTTCAAAAATTCTTGTAAAGATAGTCTTGAGATGACATTTCCAGGTCTGCAGTTGGCTTGGGTCACATTTTTTTCAGTCTGTAAAACAGGGATGACATTCACTATTTTTTAATCATATTCTCAGTCATGCCAACTCCAGTTCATACCCCAATATCCCTTCTGCTCATCTGATTGCAAGACTGTTGAAAAATATCTCTGGTGGTGCTTTAACTGGAGATGCCTTTGCCAGTTCTTTGTGAAATCTAAGATAATTTGATCTCCCCCAGCTTGAATGCAATAATGTTTCTTGAGTGTTACTCCTGTCTCAGTTGAATCTATTTATGTTTCCATAATCTTATCAACATTCCCATCTTCCTTTTGCTCACGCTAAAACATCACATCATTTGAAACTGAATCAAAGTATTCACTTAGTTTTGAGGCTAAACCGAAAATGCCTTCCATCTAGAGGTTAAATAGTCACTGTGCAGCAGCTTTACTTCTCCTTTAGTCCTTTGTCATTTGTTTCACTACTCTTTGCAAGGTCTACTTCTTGTTGAGTCTCTGCTTGTTCATAACATCTTTCTTGAAACAACTATTAATCCAGTTAGCTCTAGAGGCCTTTTCCATTATTTTTTTCCTAATTTGATTGAAACAAATTTTAATAGCATCAGCATCTTGGGTTTGATATTGAAAGCCCTGAGAGCCCGTTCTACCTAGATTCATCATCTGGTTTCCCTTGTTTGTTCACGTTTACCTCTTACTTAGCTACAGGTCTGTTCATATATAGCCCCACATTTAGTTAAAACTGAATTGACTTGTGATCCCTAAACTGAGTTTTCTTTCTGGTTTTATTTTACTTAGATGTCCTTATCACTAATCAAAATGAAGCCTGAAATGGTACTGGGTACTGGCAGTGAATTCACCTGCAACACGAGTGATGAAATGTGAGCCACACTCTCTCTCAAGATGTTTCTTGTGTAACAGTAGAGTATTTTTCAGGAATCCATAGATTTTGGATGTGAATATGGAGAATCCTTTGCTTCCAATGGTAATTTGATTTTGCCTGTTCTTAACTCCCATATTTTATTACATGATTATATACTGGATTTTACAAAATCTTATGTTACTGGATATTTTCTCCCTTTAGTCATACTGCATCCATATCGCTTCTCAGTATGCTTTTTGATAAACTGATTAAGCCCTTCAAATTTTGTATTTTACAGTATTTTTTCCAGCACTTGAATTTTTTATTCTTTTCTCCAGTTCCCCCACTTCTTTTCAAAAATATGAACAGCATGAGAGGAGACGAAAATTTGGTGTAAGCCTTAGTGCTACTTCCATTTCTAGTGTGATTTGCTCTTCTCCTATTCATTTATACTGAGTAGCCTTATTAGCTGTTTTTTTTTTTTTTCTGGAAGATTCATAGGAGATTAGCACATCATTACCGCTATCGGCATGTGTGTGTGATGGGAGCAAAAGTTGTCGACATGCCCAGGTAAAAAAGAGTTATATTATTTTGGCCTTGTCTCCTCATAAAATGAAAAATATCAGTCACAAATGGTGCTGATGTGCTGCGCCTCCATGCTGATCCAGACTCTCTGAGATTTATGTTCAAAGTGCACACACGTGTAATTTCACACACAGACACGTTCACAGACACTACTGCTGCCTTGGGGGAAGAAGGAGCAGAGTGGGAGTGGAGAGTAAATCAGGAGGGATTATCTCTCTCTGTTGTGCAATCTGAGAGTAAAGTTAAGAATTAGATGTAGGACTTAGGCACAGTACCACCCTGCTGCTTGGCTGCACTACTGACTGTCTTATTCTTGGAAGAGAAGCATTAATGTGGTCCCTGATAGGTGACTCACCTGAATGAAGGAAAAATACTGTGACAGCAACAGCTAGTGAGTGTGAGTCAGAATTAATATTGCAGGATGAGATGTCTACGTTCTTGAATTTATAATTGCTTAGCAATGAAAATATGAGATTATAGTTGTCAGATACTCTACTTTTCCTGACTTGGTCTTGCTATAATTTTCAGCACTCACAATTTGTTTGGAACTGAAATTCAGGAATGGCAAAAGTCAAACATCAGTGGAGTTTTAAACTGTCCTGTTACTAAAACTAACATAAACTATGATTTTTAAAAAGTACAACAGAAAGAACAACAGAATACCATTTGTCTGATGATTCTGTCTACAATATTACTTCTGGGTGCACCAGTTTCAATCAAATAGAAACTTTTTTAAGAAAACAACTGCCATTTTATGAGAAGATAGGTTTAACAGGGTAAAATTATCAACATACACAATAGTGTTTAAACCCTTCTGCAATAAAACTTTCTTGGCTGCATGGATTTTTAATTGACCCATGTTTCTCGTTTCAAAGACCACACAAAGTACACTTTTTAGTACTTCAAACATTGTACTTGCATGTCCTGGACACTACAGAAAACTGTCCCCACACTGAAAATGCTTAATTACAAACAAACCACGTAACCTTGCCTAACCTCTTCTCATGGAAATGCCTCCTGGCAGGGGGGTCACCCCAAAGGCTGCACTACACGTACCTGTGCCAGTACTCAAAATAGGGCACAAATGTAACCGGTGCCATGATTTTCACTGGCCCTCTCTAAGGGCTTCATTTTAGTCTCTAAATGCACCCACACAGCCTCAAGTTTTTCAGGGTGAAAGAGGTGAAGTTATGTGAAGAGTCTATTGAAGTTTGGGTAGGATATCACTGTTTCAATAGTTAAGCGGTTTACGGCACCTTCTTCATTCTGCAGCTGTTGGAAAATCTCAGAAACAATAATGGTTTTGTCCGGTGCACTTTTCTATGTTTTCAAAGAAGCAACATGACTTACCTTATGTTTAACTGCAAAGTATAAGTGCACTCTGTAACAAATAAATGTAAGCGGTGTAGGCTGGAGCCCTGGGACACATATTACTTATACATATCTTGTTGGTAACAGAACATAAATACTTCACTGAAGTCTCCATTTGTAATTTGTGCTGAACGTTTCTGAACATATGAAATATGAATTACATTTTGTAATGGCCCTTTGTGTTGAGGTCTAGCGGGAAAATATTGTTCTCCATGAGACAAAGTAAATTGCAATGATTCCTGAAGGGACTTGACTTTTGTACAAGAAAATACATTTAATCTGACATAGTTACTCTAATGATCTCTCATGTTATCTTTTATTGAACACAAAATGAGGTACAGCCATCAAAGTTTAGCATGCTACTGAGTGCACCATCATTAGATTACCAATATGAGGCTAAGGGGATTTTACTTAGCTCTACACACTTTTAGAGACTCACAAGTTTAGCAGAATGGTTTGTACCGCCTAGTATTTAAAGGAGGAAGGCTTGCAAAATGTAGATTTAGAAATACGTACACTCAAAAGAAGTTAGAAACAATCATTCTCTCTTCACATGTATGAGGCATCATGGGATCTCTTAAGAAGAGAGGGCTACGAGGGAACTATCTCTGTCTTCATGTACCTACCAGGACGTTACAGAGAAGGCAGAGACAGACTCTTCTTGGAGGTGGATGGCAAAAAGATGGCAGGTGACTGGCTTAAGTTGAAAGAAGGAAAATTCCAGTCTGATATTTGGAAAACAATTTCACAGTGAGGTGATCGGACATCAGAAGAGGTTGCCCAGGGAGGCTGTGGAATTTCCTACTTTGGGGGATGCTCCAAACTCAACCAGAAAAGGCTGTATGCCACCTGATCTAAGTTCAGTGCTAGATCTCACTTCCAAGTCAACCCTGTTCTGAGCAGGGATTTGGGCCATAGGCACCAGAGGTCCTTTCTGACCTACACTGTTCCATGATTCTATGATCTTATTCTAGGTTTTATCATAATGTATCATAATGTAACTATTATGTGAAACTTATTTCATCTGTAAAATAGAGGATATTCATCTGCGACAAACATTCTGAAGAATCCAAATACAGTACAGACCCTATGAAGAATACGAAATTACTATTGTCTTGTATTATAAATATGACTAATAATACTTCTCGATGGTTAAAATTTGCTTCCAGTTAGTTATATAAGAATGAATCAGCTTCAGCAGAGGGTTTTATTAGCTTTTAACAGAATAACTGACAGCACAATCAGACTTTTTTATTATTTCGATATTCCTAATATACAAATGATTGTTATACATGAACTTCATAACTATTTTGCTGTGTCCATGATATCTCTTTCTACATCTGATTACTGTTCCTAATCTCAGCACAGGATGAGACAGCACTATGGAGAAATGGTGGGGTGGGAGGAGAATTATAACGTATGTAAGTGAAGCCTGCTGAAGCTACACTTTAGAGTCTCCTCCTTATTTTGTTCAGTTTGGTTTGGTCTATCTTTCTCTGTATAGAGGGATCCAGGCATTTTTCCTTTTTAATATTCTCATTTGCAAAGCTTTTGCAAACAATTATTTTTTTCTTTTTTTTTTCTTTTTTAAACCCAGAGATATTAGCTCCAACATCAAAGCAAGCTCAGGGAAATATCTCTATCCCGTACATTGATTTTAGTTAAACTAGTACAGGGAAAAATTGTTCCGGGTGCTTGCAAAGGCCTTTTGCAAAACCCAGCATCACGTTTGATAGTATACATTTTTTTTATAGGCTTTGGATACTTTGAAAAAGAATTTGTGAAACTATGTAGCCTGTAGCGATGATCACCATAACATTAAAGATTAATCTCAGTGCTGTTGTGATACCATAATACAGAGTCCAGCAAAGGTTTGTGGCATTCATGTACATTTCCATGCCTTCACACATCTGACTTTATTTCGTGTATGACAGTGGCAATGTAGCATTTTAAGTTTATAAAGCTTGTTTTCATTGTTATGTCCTTTTAATGTGTTAACTATATGCTCAGATTAACTTTTCATGAATGTGATTTTAGGGTGGAATTGGTTTGAGGTCCTTATTTTCATTCTAGGAGATAGGGGAATGAGTAAAAATTTTCAAGCACAAAGAAGCTATTACTCTTGCAAGACTTTGTCTTAGCCTAGACCTTTTGAGAAGTTAGGAGTAGTTAAAAACTTGTCCTTGGTAGCTTGATGTCGCTTTTTGTAGTAGTTGCTTTTTCTTAGTTACTTTTCGAGATACTAAGGAATTTCAAGGGTTAGGATGAATATTGAAAGAAAATAGAGAGAGAGAGAGGAAGCAGGTTCATCAGTTAAAGGATATAATTCATTGAGAAGATGCACAAGTGTTACTTAATTCTGTTTTTTGATGTATGTATAATACTTCCTGGACAAGATTAAGGAAAGACAAACCTTTCTATTTACATTGCAGTTTCTGTTATAAAGGTGTATGTGTACATCTTTGTCATACTGTCTTTGAGTACTTCTTTTAGTTGAATGTTATTGTTTCTTAGTCTGCAGGTAAAAGTAAGGAGCTTTGCACATTTAAAAAAAGAAATTAAGACGTTATTTCAGTGATTTTTAAATCTATATGTTTCTTGGAGGAATTTTACTCATAGAATTGCTCATTAATAATTTTCTGAAATTTTAATATAAACTACAATAACAACTTTCTTTCATTTTACCTTGAAATTTCGCATGCCAAAGGCACGCAGAAGAGGTTCTAGTTAAAAAGAGAGTATAGCGTTATTTAGTTATAGATAATTCCAAGCCCCACTGTGCTGCTCCTGAAATGTTACTTGGAATTTTGTGTCTGTATTCTGGAAGGGTGAATCTGAGCTGAATCAGATGCATGCTGGGTTGTTTCAAGAAGCATAAAACCAATACAGTGGCCTATACACCACTGAATGATCCCTGCCTCTTAGGCCCAGTAACTCAGCACAACTTGCGTCTCTCTGCAGCCTGTTCCTCTCCTTGTGCCATAGCACTCAATGATTTATCTGCCTTTATATATGTCCTGGGGTCCCTTTTGCTTGCTCACTAGCACACCTGGGCACATCGTTGTCAAGGCTTACACGTCCTGCACCTCGCACCTCGCCTAGACTCCAGAAAGTGACACATGGGTCTCTCCCTTTAATGTTCAGGCTGTCAACATGCTGCCCACTGCTGACCCTGCATTTGCCACTGTGGTCATACTTGACATCTTCTCACACCGCTTCCACCCCACCAGTAGCCTGATTCTTTCTTTGGCATGGAGCATCTCTCAGTGAAGTCATGTGAGGTAGAACCATTGGCTTAAGACCTCTGGGACACAGAGAACTCCTGCCAGAGACTTGGGACACAGAAGGATGCAGCCCTCTGGTTTGTGTGTGCCAAATCTGGCACTGTCAACAGCAGTGGATCAGGAAGGTAAGACGTCAAACAGAAGTGTGTGGCTAGCTAGTGCCAAAAGAGCACCAGAGCAGAATTTCAACAGTCTCTAGCCCACATGAAAGTCACAGAATATCTGATTTACATCTGCTTTTCTCCTCTTTCCCTGTACTCATTACACACAGGTAATGACAGTCTCTTTTTCTTTCCCTGCACATTATCCAAGCAGGCAGTGTCTCTCCATAGAAAAATTGTTAATCATGAAAGATATATGTAGGCTGCCCCTAATCAAGAGATTCATCCTACTCCTAGAGTAGGACCGCGAGCATTGACCATGCATCTCCAAGAGCCAGCATCTCTACTCCAGACCATTTCTGGTTTTGGAGCTGGTTTTCATGCCTTCTGACCCATGTCTCTGTAAGAGTACCACTGCCTCTCCCCAAAAGGGATCCCAGGAGCAAAGAGGACAGTATGATGACAACACAAGCAGAGCCAGTGAATGAAACAGGGAGTGAGCCAAGCACTGATGCACCCAGCAGGAGTGTCTGTATGGATGCACATGGTGAGGCCTGGAACCATGGAGTCATATTATCATGGTATTCAGCTAGCAGCAAACCTCAACATCTGCCCAGTAACTGGTTTCAGTATTTGTTTGAAAACAGAATAGTTTCTCTTCCTACATGATGACAATGACCGTTTACTCCCATGGCCAACTCAAAAACTGTTCTTATTTTTATATTTAATGAAATAAAAGAAAAAATAATAAATCGATAGTTGAATAAATATTTAATGTCATTTGACAACCAAGAATACTATTTAAACCCAAATGGTAGTTTGCTGTAACCCTAACACAGGCAAGGCAAGGTTTGTAGAAGTAATATATTTTAACAGATCAACTAATCTAGACCAGGTGTTCTAATAAATGATAATACTTACAAATCTTATCATGCTGAGTGAACTAAGCATAATTTAAAATTTTAGAGCTTAGGTCACTTAGTTCACTTCTAGAGATGTTTTTGTAGCATCATGTTTGTCTCTTATTTTAAAACCTGACAGACTTTTCTGTCAATAAAGTGTAATAGAGAACACAAAATAGAAAAGAATATAGATATATTTTTTACCAAGAGTAAAACTAAGCTTAACTACTTTTCAAACACACAAATGAGAATCCAGAAGGGATCATGCCTTTTTCTCCATGTATTTTGTAGATGAAGATAACAAGAACCAGAAAGTTTGTGATTCATCATATACCATATCTCACAGATCTTTGAGAACCATCTTGCCAAAAGATACTAATCATCCAACAGAGGATTTACCAGACTAATTCATATTTCTCAGCTTGGCCCAATTCAGCAGCCCCTCTTCTTGCCTACAAAGCATATGTACACTCCACTTCACTTACATGTTATATTATGTAACTCAGATTAAGCACATGTCTAAATCACTTGGGACTTCAATCGGACAACTAGTAAAACAGGCTAGTGTCCTAAAGCTAGAGATAATTTTGAACAAAAAGTCTTGAGAGCAAGAATTCTGACAAGAATATATGAATGAAAATTGATACCATTAAACCCAAAGTGCCATCAAAAAGCCGTAAATCATCAGTAATGAAGCAGTTCTGCTGTTTAAAATGACAAAATCAGCAAAGTAATATAAAAAACTAATAAAGAAATACTTTAAAATAGCTATTTAATTAATAACGTAGAATTTATATTAAGAAATGTAACTGACAAGAATACAGATATACTAAGAACACATCAATGAAGGTTTTATTACAACTTGTTTTCAGGACATAAACATAATTTTAACTATCCAGCAGTAGCAAAAGAAATCCCAGTAACCATTAGAAATCTGTTTCTAGCAAGTGACACAATTTGGAAATGCCTATGAATATTCAGAAGTGTAACATTTGGAGGCTTTGTTTTCAAGGCAGAAGATAAATACTTACCAAATTGTTAAGTTTGTGTCCTTATTTTTAACATTATCTAAAGACAATGTTAAATAGTATCTACTGAAATAAACATTAAATCGGCAGTTCTGTATAATTTTCACATAGATTTCCAAGGCACCGCCTGGAGACCAATTGCTTACACTATTTTAATAACTTTTAATAACTACTGAAACTGTAAAAGAAGTGCTGGGAACAGAGGGAAAACCACTGTTGTACAGTTATTTCACAGAGAAAGTGTAATGATCTGGATAAATACAGGCTAACAAGTCTGATGCTGATACCAAGCACAATACCTGAGCCATTGGTGTGGGTGTATTGTCAATAAGGAATGGAAGAGCAGACATATAGTGGAGACACACCTCTGACACAGAGCCAGTCTGCATCCCTTTGGTCAGCTGCACTGCATGGTTCTGCAAACATTAACTCAACTTTCTTCACTTCGTAAAGGCTTTTCGTCATAGAAGGACAGTCAAAGCCCACCAGCGATCTAACAAAATAACCCTGAAACAAAGCAACCTTGAAGGAGCCAGTGGCTTTACTATGATTTTGGAAAATAAATCTGACCTGGGGGTCTCTCAATGACCCTGCACATGTGTGTGTTGTGCACTATGTGTTGCTGAAGCACTGCGTAACCATGGCTGGTTGGTCCATAGAGGATTAGCAACAACCTTAAGTAAATTAAACACCATAATAAGCAAAAATATTTCATCTGCACTTTAATAAAACTTTTTTTTGGTCTGTTTGTTTAATATATAAACTACTAGAAATCAGAGGTATGGAGAACTCTGTTACAGAACATAGTTCTGAAATTTCTACAAACATTCTACACTTCTCTCCCTCCGAATGCTAATAACTGACCTCATGGTAACTGTTCTTACAAAGGGAAGGATTTTGGCTGTAAACACTTCCAACAACACTCTTCTTTCAAATAGGCAAAAGACAAAGCAAAGTGATACCGTAGTGCCATATAAAAATTTTACCCATTTCTGCAGCTGTGATGCTTCTGCATAAAATCTGCTTTCAAAACTAATGAGATGAATATTGTTCTGTTGCAACACTTCCTCTCATTCCTTTTTTTTAATTTGAGCTGAAAGAAATGTTAAGATGGCTTAAAATGTAATCAAATTATTTTGAGGTAGTGGTGGAAAGCTTAATATTTTACCAAATGATTAGATTACAGAAATACAAAAAGAAGGGTAGCAGTTATAAGAATTTTATCCTAGTGCTGCCACCGATACCAGAGTTATTCTAGTCAGGCATATTTTATGCCCTCTGCCTGACGAGTTATGTTTTTGAATCCAATAGTTTTGAACATCACTTTTTCTTGCACCTAACTTTAAAACAATATCACAAATATTTTCAGAAACAGAGTTTTTCTCAAGAAACCAATCTGACTCGTTCAACAAGATATTCGCAGTGTCTAACCACATTGCAATCAAATTAGGCATGTGACTCGTGGGGCTCAGTTCAACTACGGGAGTGCTCAGCATAGTAAGAATTTGCTTATCCTGAGTGATAAATATGTATTCTGTTGTCTAGCAAAAAACACACACAGGATGGATAACATTGCATGTAAATGCCTAATGACAAGTGCCAGGATTAATGTGACTAAGCCTGGCAGTACGATAGACCTACTTGCTACATATTCTGCTAATGGATCAAAAGAAGAATTGTACTTGCACAAGTTGCAGCAGAGGTTAATGCATCTTGTAGAGAAAGGGAAGATCCCAATCCCAACAACAGCTCATAGGAAAAACTTCGTCTTTGACTTTTCCTAGGACAATTATATCTACAATCTAATTGTTGGATTTTGCTTTAGTTCAAAATATAACATGACTGTCTACATTGTGTGCAAGCAGTTCATCGTTCAACAACATTGTCACTTGTTTTATTAACTGTATCTTATAAAAATAAATGATAACTATACCTATGTATGTAAAAGTACTAGAAAGGTTTGTTTTACAATTTGACTTGTTTATAGGCAGCATTCAAGTGCTTTGTGTGAAAGAGATGGGGTCTGGTTTGTGAGTTTTGGGGTTTTTTTGGTTGATTGGTTGGGGTTTTTTGTGTGTGTGGGGGTGTTGTTTGTTTCATTATTTTTACTTGCTAAAGAGTGATTCCTCTATCTTTTAGTATAAAAGGATATTAATTTTTTTTTTAGCCTAAGTTTTTATTCTGGAGATGATCCATCTTAGTTAGAGAGAACGTTTGTTACAACTAAAATTTACTGCCACAGTCTTTGTGCGAAAGACAGATCTTCTAAGAGCAAACCATTTTGAGCACCATGCCACATCTTTCTGCCTTTTCCTACCCCTCTCCATGCAGAGGAAGGATGTGGAAGCATGGCCATGCACAGTGGCCTCAGGAGGGGCACACAGACTACAACACCTTCCTGAAAGCAGAAAGAGGCCAAAGGTCTGTGAGGACAGGGATGAGCTCTGCAGGAACGAGGGTGCTAGCATGGGTTTGGGGACATTTACTGAAGCTGGCCATGCCCACAGCTCCTTGCGGCCGTGCTCGGTGCCCCACAGCTCTGCCTCACAGCCCTGCCCCAGGCTGAGAGACTCGGGAAGGTACTCACTGACACTCCATCCTTTGTCTTCACCCATCATGGGGGGCACTCCCCCACAAAAATGGCTCTGAAGATGGTCTTCTATGAGTTTTTTGTGTTGCTTGACATCAGCCAGAGGGAGGACTCGTCTGGAAAGGTGGCAGTCTCTTGGCAGGAAAGCTCTGTCTGCCTGAAGGGAGAGGACCCTGCAGGATGTAATGCAGGGATGCTCTGTATTTTCAAACATGGAACTGTCCTGCATAGAAAATAGCCTGGCTTCATGAACCAGCTAACAGAGCAAGACAGGGATGGGTAGGCTGAGACACCATGGCCCTGAGAGTCAGCTCTACATGACCTAAACACTTGTGGTTATGGCAACTCAGCTTCTCTCCTTTGTCCCTTAGTGTATGACATTGTTCTGGCGTGATACCTCTGGCTTTCCCAGATGAAAACTTCTCAGTTGGTGCTGTTTATTTGATCACTTCTAGTCTGTTCCTTTCAATTCCAAGACCACCCATGGCTCACAGCTCTCCAGCCAGACTTTTCTCTGTCATGGCATCTGGCAGCTAGTCAAGTTCACTGCTGGCATTTGCTGGCACAAGCGTACTTCAGCATTTTCCCATGACAAATACCACTGTTTCAGGGCTGCATGAGAGTTTATATGGCTAAAGAAAGATTGCTTTGTCCTGTGGTTTGGTAATGCTTTCATATTGCTGGAGCCCTATAACAGACAGCATCTGCCTTCTCCACAGGTGACTAATGGCAGCTCTGCCCTCCAGAGGGGTCCCAGCTACTACTTTCAGTCTCTTTGATCTCTTTCAAACAGCACAGACCTAAAACCTAGCTAGAAAAGGGGCTGAGGGGAACAGCCCTGTGTTAGGTAGCTGAGGTTGCTAGTAGCAGTATAATCTAAATAGTTCTGCAAGCCCCAGTGCTAGCAGTTTGGTATACTGCTTCCCTATAGGGAGCAGGATGCACAGACAAATTACGAAAATTAATTCTAGAAGGAGGCCCAGTGTCATTGCTCACAGTGTCCTCAGCAGCTACCAAATACTCAGCACCTGCAGAAAGATTCTCCAGTTGTTACCACTGAGGATTCCCCTTTTACAGCATCCACACTTAGATCTGATGTCTCACATTACATGAGCACAAGACATTTCTCTCCATAGGTGAGGAAGGCTGTGCAAGGAGCTTTTCTACTCATAAGAACATCTGCAGAGTTTCAGACCAAAGGCCCATTTAATTCTGTATTGTGCCTCTAACTGTGTCCATTACCAGATGCTTAGAGAGAAAGCACCAAAGGAAAGCATAGGGCAGTATCTCCCTGCAGTCTCATCCAGCTTCCAACAGCTAGCAGAATGAGGCTATTTAATGTCTTCTTGTATAGAAATCATTCCTTACTTCAGATCCCAATCTTGTCACTTTTCCCTGCACATTCTCTAGTTTTATAATATCTTTTTTTTCCTTTGTGATAAAGAGGGCCAGAACCACATGCAATATCCCTGGGCATACCAGTGGTTTATATAATGACATTATAACGCTTTCTACTTTGTTCTCTATCCTGTCCCAATAGTTTCTACCATTCTACTTGCCTTTTGATAACAGCTAAGTACTGAGCGCATTTCCAGAAATCTTCCACAAAATCCTTTTCTCACTAACAGATGTTTAGAAAATAAGCAACAAATTAAAAAAAAAAAAGTGCCACAATCAGTACTGAAGAGTTATTTATGACTCATTATAAAGGTGCAAATTTTCTCTTTGTCCAAAGAATAAAAGGAAAGCCTTGCACAACACAGTCTTTAAGATACAAATGAATTAATATTCTTTCTGGAATACTGTTTGGCCATTCACTAAGGTTGGATGAATTCATTATATCCACCTACCAACCTCTAAGACATTCCAGATGTTTCATGTGCACGGTCCTCTCTGTGCTTCCTGCTCACACTATGAACTCAACGAAGTGAAACAGTCCAATTAAGCAATGAAACCCCTTAGGTTCCCTGCACATATATTATTAGGGGTGTTGGTATTAAATTCATACTTATGACTTTCCATTAAAGAAAACTTTTCTTGAGAACTCCAACATTTCCAATGTTTGCAAGAGACTTCTGTGTAAATGAGCAATAAAGGTAGGGAAGATGCTTTTGAAATAAGTTAATGTAATTAAATCCAGCTTTGACTGGCTATGAAATATTGAGAAATTACTAGTCACTGGCTTTGAAAAGCTTAATAGCATCAACAAGCTAAATATATTTTTACACATATATTAAAATATCTTGTTACTCAAAGGACCACGACTGAGAAAACAGGTAGCAGAGGTTCATCCTTGTAACTCCAGGTGACTTCAGACATCCCCTGTGTCCCCCTCTGCATTTTGGTGATGTCATGGGAGGTTGATTGAGGAGCAGTCTTGAAACTCAAATGAAGATGATAGCTTTCATCAGGGTTTTCAGGCTCATCTTGACCAAACACTCTGAAAAATCATGCAGCATCCAGAGGATCCCTGGTGAGCAGAGCATGTCCACCAAATAGCTGCATAAAACAGAGGAGTTGTTCCTTATCATATGTTTTTCTTGTCAATTAGGAGAAGGGGAAGTAATTGTTAAACCAGATGTATATGGTCCCACATTAGATGTAAGTTAGTAAGCTTAATACAGTTACAGATACAAGATATCTTGATGGAGTATTCCACCTCCACTATCACAAACTTCAGACACAGAGAGATTGCTGTGAGCATGGTCTTTTACTCCATGCTGAAGGACAAGGCACAGGACCAGCTCATAATGTTGTAACACTCTGCAATTCTTTGGTGAAAAGACAAGGAAAACTGATGAGCTTCTGGGCCTCTTGGACTCAGCTTAGATTGACCTGTCAGCACGGACAGTTTAGGTGAGTCTTTGATGAAAGATTTCCAGCACAATATAACTCCTTGTCCACTCCAGCAATTGTGTGAGGTTTATCTAGTACGACCATTTGAAGAGCTCAGCCAGAGAAGATGGTGACAGTACAGTCTGTGGTATCATGTTCATTTTATGAAACCTTGAGATGTGACTGATGAGTTTTTCTGGAGACAAGAGGTTTCACTCCTTCCTCTATCAACTACTCATTTTTCTGAAACACCAACACTCTTGCTTGTTATCTGGACATTTTGACAATTAAAAAAAAAAAGAAAAAAGAAATACCTACTCTACCTTCTGTTAAACAGCAACACCTAATCAAATGCTATATATGTTTTGTTGCATACTTCCATTCGCCTCTCTTCAATGTCCAGCTAAAGCAAACCCATATTTCTGCCTAGACAAATTAGACTGCACTGGACTAGAAAGGCTTTCCAAAACAGGTTATTTCACATAGAAAGTGTCCTACTAGGACATCCATCTACAGTACACAAAGGGGAAGAAAGCAGTAATAACTTCAGCAAAGTATTTAGGAAGAAAAAAAAAAAAAAGCCTCTTCGGCTAGGCTTGGGCCAGGAGTCTTAAAGGGTCAACAAAAAAAAATCTGTAAGGTCTATTTGGGAGCCATAAGGAAATATTGAAGGCCCTTAAGCATCATCTAACTTCTCAAAATAGTTGTCCCAGTACTTATGTAATGTTTGGGTCCAAATTTACATAATCAAGGTGCATGTTACAGGGATTCAAGCCAACATTTTTAACTTTGCAAGTAAACAGGAGAGGAACATTCAAAAGTCACAGAAAGCTGGAAGGTGTTATACCATGATTACTGTTCTTTTTGTGACCTTCGGGTTGAATTTCTTCATAATTCACTGTCATTATGTCCATCCCACATATAGAATTGTGGAATAGATTTGAAGAAAAGTTGGCCCAGGAGACCTGTTTTTTTTTTCTTGAGGCCTAAACCCCAATGTAGATGCACAATAGTCTAGGTTTGGGCACCTGGAGGTGTGAGGCCATGTGAGAAGGTCAGCTTTCACTTTAAACAAATGCATTTCTATGCTTCATACTGTGGGGAATGTATTAAATGTGACCTCAGTTCACCCTAAAGCTTCCAAAACTAGACTGCAGGTAAACTCCAGATTCTTCTTTCATCCAGCCCCTTACTTTTTAAGCCAAAGTCATGAGCTAACTCATTATTTTGGATATCTGTTGCTAATGCCATGCCACAAAAAACAGGTTAGGGCTTGGTAACAAGCCTTCAGGAGTTGAGCAGAAACCTTTCCCAAAACAGCAGCAATATCAGAAAGACCCAAAGCAGTTCCGCAAAAATAAGTGGAATGGTGGAGGACAAAGACTTGTCTTTTTGTCCTTCTGTACCAGACTGTTCCTAGAAGTGGGATTACACAAAAAAAATTTACCCATGGAACTCAGGGCACCTTCTCAGACATCTTGAACAGACTCTGCCATGGTGTTCCGAGTGACGATTCACAGTGTCATTGCAATTACTGTTAGAGCTCTGAAATTTATTTTTTTGTTGTTATCCAATTAAACATGAATAACTGCTTTAAAAAACCCCAGACAAACAAACAAACAAAAATAACAAAAAAAAACCTCAAAGAAAACTCAGATTTCCACTCAAGAAAATAAGAACCTTTTAAAACTTCCTTAATTTCCCTTTTTTCTCTGAAGGTCAGTTTTTCAATTTATTTGACTAAATTTTCTTGTCTGAATTGGACTACTTTTGCCAAAGTTTTCACTTCAAATGCAAGTTTTTGATGAAAATCATATAAAAATATTTCAGCCAGCTCTTATAATATGTTTTTATGTCTGTGACGGTACTTATTTGCTCTAATTACATAGCTCTAGGCATTGTACATGCTCATAAGCAACAGTCCTTTCTCCCTGTCTGCTCTCCAGCTTCTTCTGTGCCCACCCTCGCTGATGATCACCCCTGTGATGAACACAGCAAGGCAACCTACCAAGACTATCTAGCACTGTCGTGCAATGAGACTGGGCAATGAGAGGAGCAAACTATCAAAGCTTCTCCTTACTATCCAGCTTGCAACAAGTGAAGAGAGTTCTTAGAAACCTTATAATAAGAGATGAAAAATATAGCTAGGGAAAATCTGGTAGCAAGAATCCGTAGATTTTTTTCTGAAATAATCACTTCATAAAATGTAAAATTCATAAAGCCCACTCAGCTCTTTGGAAGAGATGGATTAAAAACTCAGAGTCAACCCAGCCTAGCAGAGAAAAAGAATTGTTAAGAAAACCACACCATGATGATCACGGTCACCATATAGAGGACTGGACCCAGAAGACATAAGAAGTCAAGCTGAGTCAATGTTTCAAGATTCATCAGTCCTTGTGGAGGCCAGACACCAACCCATATCAAAACTGGGTGATCCTCTGTTAATTAAGGTGTGGCTTGGTTTTATGACAATGTTGGAATGATGTCCACTGCTGGAGAGGCCAGCAAGGCCCTGAGCCTTTGTTGATGATCTTCTCCATCTTGATCTTCCCAAGCAAGAAGAGGACACGGTTTTACTGGTAATGCATAAGTTAGGAAACAAAACAACAAAAAAAACCAAACAAAAACCCCCCAAACAAACAAACAAAAAAACCCCACACACAACAAAAAACAACCAACCAACCAAACAGAACAAAACAAAAATAAAAACACCTGCTGGACAAGGAACCTAGGAGGATTTATCTGCAAAAAGGTGTTACCTCAAAGGAAAGAGTAGCCCTCAGCAACACTAAAGACTACATTTGGATTGTGAACAAAATAGTCTATATTTGGAGAAAAAAATAGGAAGCAAAAGTTGAGGAAGAATTACTTACTCATAGTTTTATTACTATTCTCTTATTACTATTCAAAGACACTTTTACTCGGCGATGTTAGACAAAGCAGCATTGTCTAGCCTGCAGTATTATGAATAAACAAGTGATTTTTGATGAACTGAGCAATCTCTTTATAAGGTAGAGAAGACTAAGGGAAAATTGTCCCAACTGAAGGAAATGGCAGAATTAGGGAAATTTGATGTGAATTTTAGGAGCTTTCTGAGTCCTGAGAGGCCTTTCAGAGATTAAAACAAATAGCCTTGGCATACAATATTCACTTTATTAAATTCAGATGACTGGAGGGAGAAAATCTGGTTTTTGATACCTGTATTCACCCAAAGAAATGTCTTAGAAAAGGGACAGCAGCCAGATTTAAAGGAAACAAAGTAAAACCAGCCATCCTATATATGTAAAATCCTCATGAGCCTGCCAAAAAAGGACACATTTTCCATTGCATTTGTTTAGTTGGAAGCAAATTCCCTAAGCGTGGCTGGAAAATGTGAACTGGTTAAGAACTCCATTATCATTCATGCTTCAGCAACTTCATTATGTACACAGGCCCAGTCTTTCACAGGCTAAAAGAGCAATCCTGATCCATGCTGCATGCCATCTATAACGTAGCCTTGCTGAAATACCCATACCACTAACATCTGTCTTGTGCAATGTTAAAAGAAAAAAAAAAAAAGAGGGGGTTGGAAGATTCCCATAGATAAGATGCACATGAGGATGACAAAAAAAGGAAAATACAGAAACCTATGACAGACAAATTTTATTAATGGCTCGACCATATGCATCCAGGGCATAATTAACTATTCACAGGTGAAATTAGCAGATAGGAGTGTCTGTCGTGAGCAAATTGAATAGACTCTGATTATATCAATAGTTTTCAACCAGTGTCCCCTGGTTATCAAACCATCAAATAAATTTGTCCACTTTCTCCTTTTCTGGGAGGAGGGGGTTAGGAGGGAGGGAGAACTTTAATTATCCGGCCACGGTATATGGCAGGTCATTAATAAAACCTAGTTATCTGGCTGCAGGTTTTATAGTTTTACTGTTATCTATCTTTTATCTAAATAAACATTTGGAAAATGTCCTTAAAATTACTAAAGAGACTTTGCCCCTTCTCTACCAGATATTTGAAAATGAAACTTTGCTGGATTTTACTATACAATACATGGCATCACCCCAAAGACTCCCACCTTCTTCCTCCTACCACTATAATGGAATTATAGAGTTTGGTGCTACATACATTGATGGATCTAACCAACCTGCAAATGCAGATAAGGGTAAAATCACTTGATGTGTTAGTTCTCCTTAATGTATATTTACTCAGCCTTTATGTTATGTATGCATTTTTTACTTTCTTGCCACATATATCAATGACAAATATAAGAATTGAAAAGCCAGTAATAACATAAAAGAAGAGCGTTTTTTTTTCTCTACGGTGCAATTGCCAGAGACAGTATCTTTCCATTTGAATAAAGAACAGTAGGAAATTAACATTTTTGGGGCCCTGGTTCTGATTCTGTTCCAAGTAAATCCAATTTCTAAACTCTTGACTTCTATGATGCAACTGAGGCTTCCAATAATAAAAGCCTTATGTTTCACTTACACTGTATTTTTCAACAACGAGTATTATCACGATGCTTCTCATAAAGGAATATGAATGTTTATTTTACATACATTTATACAAATGCAGTACTGAAATGGCCCATGTAAAAGTGTTTCTTTTGAGGATAATAGATTTATAGATACACTTTCCCATCTGACAATTCTCAGTATTTTCTCTTATGTCTACAGGAAATAATATATTTTATAATTTTTAATATTACGTATTTCCTTTTCCTATTGACCTTCAGAAATGTGAAAAACATAGTAGTCTATTAATTAGGAAAGATCTTGGTCATCCAATAACTTAAGAGGGGATATATATTCCAGGTTGGTGTTGTAGTTTGATTTTGGGGGTTTTTGTGTGTGTTTTTTGTTTCTTTGTTTCTTTGGTTGGTTTGTTTGTTTGTTTCTTGTTTTGGTTTTGGTGTTTGTTTGGGTTTTTTGGAGTTTTTTGTTAGTTGGTTGTTTGTTTTGGTTTAGTTTGGTTTGGTTTGGTTTTTTTGCATATGTGATCTTTCACAATTCTAGGAATATTTTTCTACAGCTTTTAAGTTTGAAAAAATCTAAATCAAATGTCAGGTTAGTGAAAGCAACTTCATTCCCATATTCAAAAGCTGTAAGCCTCAAGCACTTATATTGCAGGTTTCATCAGCAGAATTATTAATTCTATTGGGTAGCCTCCATGTTACCAGAAGTAAACTGACGTAGGGCACACTACTGGGGTGAGAAATGAAAGCAAAGCTGATGTACTGATGTCCTTTTAGAAGTAAATTGGGATTACAGAAAACCCCTACATTAATACTCTATCGGACAGAAGAGGGAAAAATGTAGTGAGACCTTTCCATGATTTTACACTTACAGAACTACAGTTCATTTAAATACAATGGTATTACTCTTGATTTTAATAGTAAAAACATTGACAAAAGAGTGAAAACTCTCTCCCTGATAAAACCCTGCAGCAGCAAGGGCTTGTGTACACAGAAATTCCAAATGGTCTTGGTAGAAGCAGAAGAGGAAGTCTACTTGGAGGAGTCACACTCCTTTTTTGGAGTGAGACTCAGAAGAAGGTTTGTATATTTTTTCCTGCTGGCATATGATGGCTCATATTTAACATCTAAACTCTAGGCAAATATAAGTAATAAACATGTTGTTATTAATGTAGTTTCACTGAAGTCAAAGGAACTGTTAACTTGTTGAAGACTTAGTCTTTTGGGACTTTTTTTATCTACATAGTGTAGAAATGCAGAAATTTGAAAAGTACATGACTTTCACAAAATAAAAGGAAAAAACATCCACCAGTAAAATAATAACGCATTATTTACAATTTCTAAAGAAGTTTCTGGTCAGATGTAGTAATCTTGTAATTCTTTCTTGGCTGAGGTAAATTAATCACATTCCTTTACTTTTTGGAATATATCAATCTGAAACACATCTTTAAGTAGTGATTATATCAAGGAATTAACACTTATATCAGTTTTAGTAATTATATCTTGGTATTACTTTTATATTTTCTGTATTAACAGTACATTATAAGCAAAGATTTTCTTCCTTTGCAATTACAGTTTCTCCATTTTCCATACATTGGGCTTTGGTGGTGATATAATTAAAACGTGGTGCTTTGCACAGGCAATATTGCACATGGTGAAAAATGGTAGCTATTTCCACACTTCACAGATCCAGCTGCTAGGAGCATTAAAAATTACTTAAAACACAAATTTATCGCGTTGTGATTACAATGGATTGTGTTGTTATATATTAATTGAATTGTGAATTGCTGTTTTAAATTAAAGCACAGCTTATTAGGAATGGCAAGAGAATAATAAGGGATGAAGTAATGTTTCATGTAATTGCCAAAATAAAATAAAAAATCTGAAGAGAAAGAGGAAAAAAGTATGTTCCAGACAACTACCTCTGGTGAAAAATTGCCCTGAAGTCATTGATGGACTGTATGTTTCAGTTTCTTCAGTGAATAACAGCCTTTAGTCTCAGAACTCAAGGAACTTTTTATAGCAAAGTAATAATACTAGCAAAAATAATAAGCCTGGGGATTATCTGCAGATAAACCACCATTTTTATAAACATTTTATTTTCCCATGTAAGTTCTATCTCTATAAGAAAACAGAACCACTGGCTATGGTTACAGTCATATAGGCAGTCAGGAAGATTATAGGAAAGTTGGGGGAAAACCCCAGTAGATGCAAATGAAAATACTTTCAGGAAGGCATATCCTCTGCCAGTGATGTCATCCAAGAAGAGCATCCCAAGAAATGCAGTGAAGTCAGTGAAGGATCTAGAGAACAAGCCCTATAAGGAGCAGCTGAGGGAACTGGGGCTGTTTGGCCTGGAGAAAAGGAGGCTGAGGGGAGACCTGATCGCTGTCTGCAACTGCCTGAAAGGAGGTTATAGCATGGAGGGGGTTGGTCTCTTCTCCCAAGTAACAAGTGATAGGACAAGAGGAAATGGCCTCAAGTTGCACCAGGGGAGGTTTAGATTGAACATTAGGAAAAATTTCTTCACAGAAGGGGTTGTGATGCAGTGGAACAGGCTGCCCAGGGAACCGGTTGAGTCACCATCCCTGGAGGTGTTTAAAAGACATGTAGAGGTGACACTCAGGGACATGGTTTAATTGTGGGCTTGGCAATGTTAGGTTTACAGTTAGTCTCGGTTTGACTTTTCCAACCTAAATATTTCTATGTTTCTATATACACTCTGTAAACATGAAAAAAAAAAGGTAGACATAAGTCAGTAAAAATCAGGAACAGTGTCAATAAATAAAGTTCCTTTTTATTAGGAAACATAAAAATAGGCAAACAGAGTAAGCCCAAGTATCATGCATTTCTATACAACTCTGTGGAAAGTGAGAGATATGCACCAGACTGCTGGATTTTAAACAACCTAGTAGAAGAAATATTTGTAGGCTATTGTAATTAGTTGGATGCAGATCAAGCTAGCTTGTGAAGGAGTGGATTTCTAGGTTTAAAGTGTAGAGTTAAATGGATGCATTCCCGTGTGATCTACTCTAGGTGAACCTACTTTAGCAGGTGGGTTGGACTAGGTGATCTCCAGAAGTCACTTCCAACCCCAACCATTCTGTGATTCTGTGAACAGGTCTCTGTCCCAGCTCCAATAAAAAGAGAGCAAAGAAAAAAGAGAAAAGTAGAAGATCCCAACTCTCTTTAAATATGAAACATGATGACGCTAATGGAATGGAATACTCTCATTGATCAGTCTGGATGTCAGTCAAGCTCTGCCCCATCTATGTTCCCCTTTCTCCATGCCTCACACCTGTAGGCAGAGTGCTCAGAACGTCCTTGGCTCTCAGGCCAGAGCAATTAAAAACATCAACTCTGTCCCAGAGTGTTATCTCTTGTTCTCGAACTAAATCTAAACAACGACCATGCTAGCTATGAAAAAGAAAGGTTTCTAACTGCATGAAGAAAACTAACTCATTTTCAGTCAAACCAGCACAGAAAAGCACAGAAAACTGCACCTGGACTTACCTCTGATGAGCAACCACCCTAGCTCACGCAAGAGTTCACTCCCATGGATGCAGAACTCCTACACACCACGAGAAGCAGTGACTCCAGTAAGGACCTTTTTTTTCTCCTATAACAAGGTCTGAAGGTAGATATTAAATGCTGTGGTATCTCAGCGTAGTGAGGAGTAGAAAGTTGCCACAGTGTGGCAGGAGGAGTAGCTAGCCAGAGCCACAGGCTGGACCTGAGAGCGTAGACACGTGGCCAGCGAGGGATCTTTATCCTGCAGCCTAAATTAGGATAGGGATGAGAGATCTGGCATGCAAAATAGATACCAAGCTAATATGTCAAGGAGAGAGAGTAGACTCAACGACTTTCTCCTTCTCCTACTCCCCCTCTATTTCTTCACTAAAAGAAGAAAGACCTTTACCTTTTATGCACTTCAGGAAATGGATTGTTTGTTTTTCAGTTTCTCTTAATTTTGCAGCCTTCTAACCTTTTCCTCCTTTTCCAGAAACGCTGTTTCACTAAACCTATTTGGTTGAGGTATCTTGTATTATGCTTTTTCACATGAAAACCTGAAAAGAGTAAAAGATCCAGCTATTTACAGTAGTATATTAAGGTATTATGGAATATCTTACACTTTTTAATATGGAGTAAATATTGGAGGTTTTATTAAAAGGTGAGGACATGAACAATTCTGGTCAAGGAATAATTTAAAAAAGATATTGTGAATGTAATAAAATTTAGTGGGATTAATGCATTATACAACACAGGAGGCATTGGTGTTCATGTTGGGCTTTTTAATATTTGCCTCCTAATCTTTTAAATGTTAAGCCACCTTTGTTTAGCCCACCTTTCCCCAGTCAGTTAGTGTAAACAGCAAGGCAACTCATTCCTCTTTGTTCTTTTTATTCTTGTTCTCTAGTACCATGTGCTTTTGCAACTGGATCATGGGATAGACTTAAAAGATGCTATCACAGACATTCTAAATAGATTACTGTTTTAAGTTTCCAAATGTTTTCATCTGGGTATATATCTAGCATTTTAGCCACAGAAATGTACAGAATGATGGCCCAGTAGCAGATTTTTAGAACAGACCTACTCTTAAAGACAGTGCTAATACTGTCAGAATATGGCTTCATAATTTTTGATGACTTATAGCTGGTTGTGGTACTCAAAACCAGGATTCACAACATTCTGAGATGATCAAGAATATAAAAAAGTAAAATTTGCCAAACAGAATGTTTTCAATATGGACTGAAATATGAATGCTTTATACAAGGCCCTGGTGAGACCCTCCACAAATTATTATACACATTTCTGGCCATTCATTAAAAAAAAAAAAAGAAAGAAAGAAAGAAGAGAGAGAGATATAATTTAAATAGAAATAGATGCAAAAAAGGTCAAGAAAGATGAATAAGTGAGTAGACAACCTAGAATACAAGAGGAACTGTAAAAGAAGTTGCCTTGTTTAACCTAGAAAAATGAAAGGTGAGTTAAGACTGTACTGTATAAATTCAGCAGGTGGCTATACGCCACAGAAGGAAATGAGCTATTTAAGAAAAAGATAATGCTAGCAAAAGAACAAATTAATATAAACCAGTCATGAATAAAATTAGACTGGAAATTAGAAAAAGCTTTCTAAGTACCAGAGAAGCAAGGTTCTGGAACCGTCTTCTAATAGCAGTTGTGGAGGGCAAAACACCTCTATAGTGTTAAAACAGAGTCTGAAATATGTGTTAATAAGGGTATTTGGTGTAGTTGTCTACAGCATGGAAGATTCTCTCAGTGACCTGTCAGTTTTCTGCCAGCTTTTCATCCTACATAGCTAAATTATTTGCTGAAAGGTCAAAGAGGAAGTCTGTGTAGATCTTGGTTCTCCTAGATCAAAGGTCAGCATTGCAAATTTGTGATTTTCCTTTATATTCCATTAGGGTTTTAATTTTAAAGATTCACCTTATGGAGGCTGCAAATATATAAGAAATCTTCCTTTCCAGGAGAGAGGGGAAACAGGTCATTGTTGCCAGCCTTCCTGGCTACAGGCAAGATTTTAAAACCTAAGTGTATCTTAAAAGCTTAGTAAAACAAGGGCATATAAAACTTCTAATATTTTTAGCTAGTCTAACATTTTGGGACCATAAATAAGTTCTCACTCTCATTCAGTTCCCGATTCCTTCCCCGAACCATTTCTCTCCTCAGTACTTTATGGCATGCTATGAACTGCTTTTGCTTCCACCCCACAAAAAACCTCTGTGCATCACTCAATCCGTGGCCCCAAGCAAGCCCTTCTCAACCTCTCCAAATGAAATATTTGCACTCTAGACTTATTTTACCAGTACAAGTGTCACTTGTATCAGTAAATTAAGTTTGTTTCCCCAAATCAGCTCTATTTTACCCATTACAGTAATTGGTAAGTGATCTCCCATCTTTTATTGAGCCCACAAGCTTTCTTGCTCCTGTTCTTCCTATTTTCTACTCCCCGTCCCTCTAAATGGGGGAGTAACTGAGCAGCTGAGTGGTTGCTTTGCTGTTAGCTGGGACCAATCCAGCACACAAAGTTAAAAATGTGGTGAAAGGACACAGTTCCTGGGATAGTGGCACCACACAGAGCTCAGAATCTGTGTTGAGTTTTCTGATGGTTTGCTGACAGTTAATTTGCCATCTCCAGTGAAGAATCTTGATTTCAGTTCATTCATCCTCTTGCTAGACCTATTTCTTCACATGACTCACAGCTTTGCAATTATCATCTTTTAGTCTTTGACTACATAAATATCATCCCACAATGATGTCTTCTTGCAGTGTTGCTGCTTGCCCAGGTTAAAATGGTTTCTTTTCAAGAGTGAGATGGAATTTGAGATAAGCTACATCAGATTATGCCTGTCAATTGCTTTTCTTCATAGAATTCACTGCATGCCACATTCTTGGCAGGTTAGACATGTAGCAGCATCTATATAGTAGATCTGCAACTAAATAATTGGTGATTTACACCATACCAAAGCTTCTGCAGCTACATGGTGTTGCTTATTTGAAAGGTTGAATATAATCTTGGGATAATGGTTACCATTGGGATATAATATGTCAGATATTGCCTACAGGAGTAGCAGAACCTCACCATGTGTCTTGTTTAGCCACAGTGATTGCTCTCAGTTATATTTTTGACACTGTGCTCTCATACCATAGATGATATGACCCTCTATTTGTTTCAGCATGCCAGCCACTAATAGAGTTATGCCATGGTTTGCAGTAAATCTGCGGTAGTATGTAACTTACAGTTCCATGGTAAAATCTTCAACAGAGTCACTCTTGGCACTCTGGAAAAAAAAACAAACCCACATCTATTTTTTGTAAATAATGCTTCAGGTATTTAACAGATTTTTAGCAATTCAATTTTATGGTTTTGTTTCTTTAGTTGCCTGCTTTAAAGCACAATCTCACCCCTCAAATATGGGAAGGTATCAGTGTGTTCATCTCCCAGTATGCTCAGGCAGCAAGCCTGAAAAAAAATTACAGCTACTTGCAGTTCAACCAAGAATCTTTCCAGTTGTTCTCAAAGCTTCATTGTCTCTGTGATCCCCATGACGTGATGTCATCCTTTGAAAAACACTCAAATAAAACTTATCTGCACAGGTCTATTTGTGAAAGTAGCATTCATTCACCTCAGAGTCACAGTGGGGAAGATGGTGAAAAAATGACTTTCATGGAAAATGAATAGGTAAAAATAGAAATAACAGCATCATTAGCCATATCTGTTATAAGGACAAATATACAGTAAATGTTTTTCTCACTCCAGCATGAGAAAAAGTCTGAGTCATCCTAGACTTGTAATTAATACTCAAGAACCCATTAAAGGTATAGCAGTACCTCCGATGACCCAGGACAGCCTGTGTGGACTTTATCTACATTTCTAATGATAATCAGGCTTCTGTGATCTGTGCATCCATCAGAACATGTTGTTCCTTTATAGCTTCCAGCCTGCCAGCCCATTTCAGCCAAAACGAGCACTTGAGAACATGGCCCAGGCACCTCTTTTCTGCTTCTCCAGCCTCCATCCCCAAGATCACCGTCACTGTCTTTCCATCTGCGTTTCATAGCAGGTACAGGGAAGGACATGACCACGCTCTGCCCCTCACCACAGGCCATGGAAAGCATCACCAGGGGAACAGATAAATCTGTTGGTGTCTATCAGTGCATGGAAAGTTAAACGTATTCACAAGGTGTTAATGTCTACATCTTATTATTTGCAGTCTCTCAGAGAAAGCAAAAGTAAGTACAAATAGCGCTGTGCCAGAAACTGGTTTCTTGACCAACAATGTTGCTTCAGCATGCAATGAACTGGTTCATTCTAAAGTGGCCACGGTTGTTGATGACAAGAGGCTATGTATTTGAATATGGCATGGTTTTTGGTCCATGTGAAAACAAGTTTGAAAGTTAAATGTTTTCTGACACTTTGGAGTTACTGTGCACTGCATACAGTGCCTGTGATGGGTCCTACTGTGCTGCAGGAGAAACTGTAGTAGCACTTTGGAGGGCATACGCACTCTCTGCTTCTCCTTCTGGCTGAAAGACAACATTTCAGGCCAGCATGATGCATCTTGGCCACTTGGTGACACAGCTTTTATCACACCATGTATGAAGATCCACTGGACTACAATGGGAGACCTTTGAGACACACATACAAAAAGAAGCAGCTCCTCACCAGAGCCTTGTCCAAAAGTTTGCTGCTGAAGAACCACATTGCAATGGTGTGACACTATGTTTTAAATTCAGCTTTACTTTCAGAGCAAAAAAAAAAGCCCAAAATATCCACTATGGTAGTTTTTAATTTTGAAAAAGAAAGTTGCATAAAAATGGGAAATGAAAAATAAAAGCAGTCAAAAGCATAACATCCTTATCATAAATGTTTGTCTCTTTAATATAAATTTTTATATCATATTATAGGCCTCCTGTTAGAAAATCAGAATATAGTTATAACATCTACTAGCAAAATGATACCACACCTAATCAGTGTGGAAAAACAGTAGAAGAAGGGGGTTACTGGTACTAAACTGGTGTCCTTCAAAACCGGAACTCATTCAAACAATCAAATTAAAATGGAACCTCAACTCTGGTGATCAAAATAATGCAGGCCAAAATAGACTGAGGCAGAACATGAACAGTAACTAGAATTAATTAACAATAAATTAATAACAAAAATATAAACAAATTAAGATATTACAATTTGAAAAAAAATTTCAAACTCAGCCACAGCAGGGAGCTTATCAGAGAATGAACATTCCATAAGAGCATTATAAAAAAGGGTAGAATTGGCAAGTAGACGGATAAATGTAGCGCAGTGTGAAAGACACAGCCTTTGCAAAGACAAGACATGGACCCCTCATTTGCTGAAATTCTTTGAAGGAGCAAAAGCCATGTGCTTAGAGAGATCCTGAGGGATAGGGGATTAACATTTCCAAAAAGCTTTTGTCGAAGTTCTCCACCAAAGACTCTCAGAGAAACTAACTGATAGTGTCTGATAGACTGGACCATTATGAGAGGTTGCTGAAGGTCCTCAGCAGCACAGACAGCTTTGAATTTTAGGGCCCAAGTAACTGTCTGTTCAGGATGACATTTTGCCCCATATACCAAGCAGAGCCTTTGGTTGTCCCCTGTGACTGAACCGGACCTCTTTCCACTCCCCTCCCCAGAGCACAGATCTTCCTCTTTCTCTGAATGATGGACTCGACAAATATTTGGACAACAGAAGAGGACATGGGTGCCACAAAGGTGAAAAAAAGTTATCTTTCCACTTCCATCCATCTCTGGCACTGGCAGAATTTTAGCAGTATCACTTCCTCCAGTGCCACAGCTGTAGCACAGCTCTGCTGCTGGTACATTTTTGGATTTGCTCCCAAATGGGTGAGGAAGGCCGGTGTCATGCACAAGAGCAGGGTGCAGAGACTGGGTGGGGGATGACTCTCAGCAGGGCTTTTTCACTGTCCTTGCAAGTCTGCAGGCAAGACACTGCCACCTCTGCTGAGGGTTAGAGCCAATACTGACCTGAGCGGCTCTAATGATGGCAGGTCATGGGCCAAACTGAGTGCAGTTAGTGTGCTAACGCTTGCAGCTTTTGACAATTACATCATAACAGTGATTTTATAATGACATAAGCACACATTAGGTGATGAGGTGCAATGAGCTTTTTTGCAAGTAGCCAGTGAAAATATTTAGAACTGTAAAAGGTCTGTAAACAAACTACTATTTTCTGCCAAAGATATTCATTGTAACTAAATCTGGAAGGCAGGTAAATCTTTCCCCTTTTTGACACATTTAAGCATATGTGTTGAAAAGTGGTGGAGGAGAAATTCAGAAGAAAACACACAAAAATGAATGCATGCTGGCATCACGTTTGTTTCATCGCCACTCGTACTGGAGTTGCAGGGTACCAGCCACGGTGGGGAGGGAGGAGAGGGAGCGTGGTCTGTGTCCATCTGGACAGGGCTGCTGGAGCAGGCTCCTTCTCTAGGGGCACAACGCTCTGATGAAGGATCTGCCCTTTCCAAGAAGGGTTGGTCCTGACGACAAGTGTCTTGCCAAAGCATTAAGGGTTGTATATAGGTGCTGTAGGCAGGGAATAATCTTTCTTTCTCATCGCCTTTCTTGTTCTCATCCTCATCTTGAATGTCACTCACAATATTCTTTGGACAGATGGTGTTTCAGCTGATGAGCTACCTGCTAAAGCTGTGATGAAGACTCATGTCAGCTTTAGTATGTAGCTAAAGCTAACAGACCCAAAGACCATTAACTCTTCTTTGCTGTTCGCATTTTTTTTTCTATGCGTGCTTTCTATTTCACAGAATCACAGAATGTTAGGGATTGGAAGGGACCTGGAAAGATCATCTAGTCCAATCCCCCTGCCAGAGCAGGAACACCTCGATGAGGTTACACAGGAAGGCATCCAGGCGGGTTTTGAATGTCTCCAGAGAAGGAGACTCCACAACCTCCCTGGGCAGCCTGTTCCAGTGCTCTGGCACCCTCACTGAGAAGAAGTTTCTTCTCATAGTTAAGTGGAACCTCCCCTGTTCCAGTTTGTACCCATTGCCCCCTGTCCTATCATTGGTTGTCACCGAGAAGAGCCTGGCTCTATAAGGCAATATCTATACCACTATAGTCAGCTTTCCAATGTTTGTTTCCACTGGACAGTTTTCTGAACTGATGTTTACCTGAAAAGATAAAATGATTAAATGGCTCTAAATCATTTCAAGAGAAAGCATTCTCCTGATTTTTATGTGATGCAGATCAGTTTTTTTACAGTTTAATGTGTTAGCATGTTAATAGTGCAAGAGAAATTACCTATATATTATGAAAGAGGTAAAGACAGTCCAGTCTTTATAACCAGGGTGTCGAGTTACCTATCAACGCATTCCCACCCTGAGCTCTGCATTCCTTCTTTATCAAGTGTTCATATTTCTGCTGCAAATTGGCAGATGCCAACTAAGAAAAAAAAAAAAGCCCTGATGATTTGATACAAGGAAAGATGCCTTTCTTGCACAAAGCGTAACAGTAACCTAAATACTTCTACAGTAACATTTTTACCTCAGCAGCCAAATATTAATATTCGCAAATCACTAATCTTTCTAGTGTGCTTCTGAATTCAAGTTATATCTTCTCTGCAGCAATGCACTCTAAAATGTAATTATGTGTTATAAAAAACTTTGCTTTAAACTCTTCCTGATAATTCCACTAGCTTGTCACCAGGTTCTCTGCATACAATAAAACAATATTTTTTCACTTTGTTATATCTTCGGTTGTTCAAGCTGAGAATTCCTAGTTTATTTTTGTCTCCCCTCATGTGAAAACCATTCTAAACCACCGGTTCCTCTTGTCACGTTTCTCTGGAGTATTTCTGGGTCTCCTGGATCAGCCCTAGCACGTTTCTGTTGCCACCTTCATGCTCTTGGGAACCAGTGCTCTTAGGAGCAAGAGGCAGATGATATGTCACATAACAATGGTGAAAAACTTTCTTCTCTATCCATAATCCCGGAGGATTTTAACAACAACCTTTAAAAATACCCATAGGTTCAGCAAGTGTGGAGCATGTGGCTTCCAGGAGATGTGCAAGGTGAAACTAAGGAACTCCCTGGGTCATTTTCAGCAGCAGCTGTCAGGCAGCTTCCTCCCAGCCCTGCAGCATTCCTAGCATTGTGCCTAAAAATAGGAGTCAAGATTGCTCAGATAACAGCCCTGTTAGTCTGACCTTATCCCGAGGAAAATAAAGGAGTGATTAAATGGGCCTTTGATAAAGATTTTTAAAAGCATGCTGCTCTGGATAAATTTGCTTCAGCTGCTCCTACCCTTTTTGCATATTCTTGTTTAAAATTATAGCCATAATCTTTAAACCTTCACTGTTACTATGTGCCATCTTTGTGAGTTCTGTTAGATCATTGTAGGTGAGTTAAAAGCGTCGTTTGAAGCTGTGCTGCTTGATGAACATTCATAATGTCCCATTCCTACTGAGAACTTGTCCAATTCAAGCATGAGGACTCAGCTGTGAAATTTGATCACAGACCCAAATATTCAGCAGTGCTTGGGACACAGCTTTGATTTGGATTTCTCTCTCATGTGAGGAATTGTCTGAGGAGTACCAGTCTACAGAAAACCATTTTCAGTAAGAGGATGGCAAGGAGCCTTCAGCCATCAGTGTTACCAGAAAGACGTCACTCAGCAGTTTGAAACCCACAGAGGTGACAACAGCTTCCCGAGCTCCACGTTTAGCTTGTGCCAGGCATCTCTCAGTCACCATGGCTTTAGCAGCTGCAGTATTCACACAAAATAACTCACTAACCAGTGGTTAAGCCCAGTGGCAGATACTAATAGCAGCAGCCTCTTTCCATTTCTCAAGTCCATTTTAAATTAATAAGAATGTTCCCCTTCTGTTTTTCATCCACAAAGAGACCCCCTTCGCATATTAATTTAATGTTAAATTGATGGATTAAATTATACCAAGCTCAAAATCAATTCTGCACATATTCATTAGAACGGACTAAATCCCTTAGTAAGGATAAAGCACAGAAAATGCATTTAGAGACACTGATAAGTCCAGGTCCATTATATGTCATTTTAAACAAAGAGCAAAAAAAAGCCCCTTTGGAGACGCTCTATCAGCTATTAAACAGAGACATTGCATGCACAGGGAGATTGATGATTAGCATTTCCATTCTCAGAACGGCTCTCCCTGGGCTGATGATAACAAGTAAATGCCTCTTCATGTCTTTGTCACAGTTCACAGAGAAGCAGATGCCTAGACTAAGCTTTTCTCCTTTGTCTTTCCTCTTGTGCAATCAGTTAAGAAGTGCAAAAGCACAAGACTTTCCACTGTTTGCTGGTATTCTTTGATCTCTGATAGTATCAGGTGGCAATTTTACCTCTTTGTCTTTTTTCCTGTACTGGCCATTTCTTTTCTGTAAACCTCCCTGATTGTAAGCTCGTTACACTACTCACTAGCACAGGAGGTGTCCCATTTGATAATGTGGGACAGACCATCTTTCACATTGCTGCTGGCCAGGAGAACCTTTTCAGTCTACAGAAACCCAAGCCACATGCCCCTCTTCAGCTTTCAGAGTTCCAACACTGAACTTTGAAGTGAACCCAGATTTCATAGATGGCTCTCATTTCTAGAAGTGAATACTCTTAAATATGGATTCTTTAAATCTGAGAATTTCACAAACTTGTAGACATCCGCATTTGCATTTAAGGTCTGTTACCTACTTCAGTTTTACCAAGTTGGGGATTTTTCTTGAGGTTTTGACTCATCCTGCAGTCAATAACTACCATGAAAGAAATGCTATCACGTCAATTAATATTTTCCTGAGGAAAACCCCTTTCCTTTCCAGATGCCTGTCTTCTGGACAGAAGTAGTTATCTAGGCTGCTTAGAAAGCAAGAACGGGAATTCTGTCTTTCTTCTGCTTGGCAACTAGAAGTGCTCTCAAATAGTCAATGAAAGGAGGAGTAGGAGCGGCACCGCAATGTTTTTTAGTGTCCTGAGCTGGGCATCTTCTGGATATGGCCCCTACAGATTGCCCTGCCTTGTACTGAGCTATGGAAGTGGAGAACAGACCCAAGTTAAAGCAGACCTATTAGGCACGAGTAAATCCCAAAAGCAGGCAGGGCTACCTCATACAGAGAAGAGGGCAGGGAAAGAAGGTAGAAGGTTACCAAGAAATTACCTAACATGATTCTTCAAGATTTTTTAAGTCTTTCTGTTTTGGAGCCAATGGCGTTTTATCTTTTCTCTTCAAAATACAAACAAAAACCCCATAGCTCAGATGTCACAAAACTGGCAACACTTTACCTCTAGACCAACTCATTGCTTTAGTCCCTGCAGCCTCTACACAGCAAAAAGCTGAGGACCATTATCGCAGTGAAACGTATGCTCTCTATTCATTTTTTTTAGTTTAATCTGCAATGGTTTCTAGTATAAAGGGGAAGAAACTAGACTGTAACTATGCGCAAACTGACTTAATAACTATATTCAAGGGATGAAAATGTTTCTAAAATCCCATGTGTCTTCAGAATGTGTGTAAATTCAATGGATTTGATCCCATTTTACAGGTATAGAAGTTCATAGTGATCAGTCTTATAGCTCCTTCTGTGTGAAAGTAGACTTGATAGGAAGATGAAAGGCATAGAGTATTGTGTTCCTTACATCAAATCACAAAGTATTTATAGAGATCTTCCTTTTTATGCATGACATTTTAAATTTGTGTAGGGAAAGGCACAACAACTTTTTGACTAAAGGGCCATTTTTTTAAAAATTGTGTGATATACTCAGAACTGGACAGTATGTGATGTGAAATACCAAAATTGCTAACTCAGTTTTATGCCTAATGCCTGCTGTGGGAAGCAAAATTGTAACAGATGGTTACCGTACTCATTACCCCTTTATTCAAAATGAGTAATTATTTACCACTAAATCCCACTAAAAATAATGTATCTATTCATGTAACAAGGTTTATTCAGTGTAACCAAAGAATCTGATCTTTACTTTGTCAATACCTAAATGCCTGGGGCTGCAGACAACTTGAATCCAATACAGTTTTACCTGTGGTAAACATCATTGTCTGATTTTCATATAGAAAGAACGTATTAAATATGGTCTTAGGCAATGAGGATCTGTCTTCTAGTCCTGACTTTAATGTTAATTCACTATGAAATAAGATGGAAGTCTCTAAACTTGACCTCAGTGAAAGAAAAAGATGAGCGTCTCACTTATAACTAAAAATGACTGGGAAATTCTATTTCAAAATGCTATTTATGACAAAGGTGGGAAGAGTAACCTTAGTTCCATACATAATCTAATAGACCATGCGGTTTCATGGCATGTTTGGTCTTGTTGAATTGAAATCTTAATGGAGAAAAAAGCATTCTGATATCTTCTGTTGAGAAAAACTCATAGCTTCTAATATGCAAAGCATATTTTGTACTTTCTAACTTTTTATTTTGAGAATTGGCAAAACTAATCCTCACATAATGCATAAAGTGTCACTGCATTATTTAATACTTTTATAAATTTTTTTTTTCAATTGAAATATAGTAGAAAAGCAATTACTTTTGCTAAAGGGTTAAATTTTGATTTACAAGAAATACCTACTCGTGATTTTATGTCTTGCTATAAATATTTCAGTGTTTATTCTAAGTGAGCAAATATAATCTTTTTCTAAGCATATAGTCTTTGTTGCTACATTGTAAGGGCTGTTAATCACTTCGAACTGGGCTTGGTTAAACAATTGCTGTTAAAACAGTTTGAGTGGAACAACCAATTTTCTTTCAAAGAAACAAACTGGAAGCAGACACATCAAATTTTAAATGGTATATTTCATCAGAAAGTTCAGCAACTGGTGACTGGAGAAGTGACTAGAGGAGGGCTGTTCTTTGACCCCTCAAAAAAGACAAGTATACTGTTCTGAAGCCTTAGTGCTACATTCCACAGGTCAAGTAATTTGGTGTCATGTTCCTATTTTCCTCTTCCTCTTGCACCATCTCCTCTGTTTTACTGTGACAGATGTAGAGCTGCCACTATTTACCTCCCACATGAAACAGATACCACTGTAGAGCACAGGGCACGGACTTTTGCAAGGAAAGCTCAGCTACAAACGAATTGAAAAGGGAGGAAATATCCAATGTATAATGCCCAAGCAATACCTCAGAAGTAAATTTTCATGGAATTTTTCAGAGCTTCAGTGAAAAGAAAAAAGGGGGAAAAGTGAAGAAGAGAAAAGAAAGGAAAGGGAAGAGGAAGAGGAAGAGAGGAGAAGAAGAGAAGAAGAAGAAAGAGAAGAAGAGAAGAAGAAGGAGGAGGAGGAGGAGGCGGAGGAGGGAAGGGGAGAGGAGAGGAGAGGAGAGGAGAGGAGGGGAGGGGAGGGGAGGGGAGAGGAGGGGAGGGGAGAGGAGGGGAGAGGAGGGGAGGGGAGAGAAGGGGAGAAGAGGGGAGAGGAGGGGAGAGGAGAGGAGCTTTTCCTGCCCTACTTTCTCACAGAATATTACTTAGAGTTAGGATTACTAGTAAGTAGCTTGTTCTGGTTTTTTTGTGAGATCTTTTAATTTCAAATTTAGTATCTACTTTGCAAACAAGTAAATTGATACATCACAGATATTAAAGAAACAACTCCCCTCCTCCTGCAAACTTAGTGTTTAATGTGTCAGTCTGTTTACTTAAGTGCACAGGAAAAGCAGCATTTGACAATCAGCTGTTTCTTCTGAAAGGAATAGGTTGTGCACTTTTAGTTTTAGAAATAAGATCAATACTCAGTGTGTACAAAGGCGTATGTCTTCTGATTTTCTATTTGAAGATGATACATTCTGGCTTGATTCATGAGGGCCCTTGGATGTTGAGCGCTGCAGCATTTAGCTTCCAGGCAGTTTTGCCTAGTGAAGCTCACAGTTGTGAATTAGGCAGAAGCAGGTTATTTGTAGAAAACACAGTGACACTAAAGTGTCTGGGAATGGGATTTGCAGAAACCACCATGTCAAACAAGAAGCTAGAGATTCTGAGGAAGGAAATACTGACAGGAAGGCTGTGGATTAAGTCCTATTCCTTGCAGGATTCTTGACATTTAACTCCATTTAGTGTTCAAAACCATGCCCTTTCTCTTGGAATTAGGCATCTGAGGCTTTCTTCCAAGCACTGACGATAATGTAGCCCCATCTTTCTCAACAAAGCAAGAAGTGGCAGAGCTAATACTGCAGAATCTCCTCCTCTGTCCTATTTCCCCTCCCTCCATCCCTCTACTTCTGTTTAACCCAGTATTCCTGTGGTTAGATCATCTTCTATGATCAGCATAAATCAGGTTCAAGACTTTGTGCACAGGTATAGACCCAAGTCCAGATTTCTTGCTTTATATGGGCCAGGCTAGCACACTGTACAAGCAGAGGATGTCTCACTTGTAAATCTTGGTGGGACCTTGAGCTACACATTAAGCAATCTGGCAGTCCCATAGCTTGGTTAGTTGTGCACATCACTCATGAAATTTCTGATGATAACAGAATCTGCTATTCAGCCTGAGTAGGTAATATGATTTAACCCACCTGTTTTTCACTGTGAGCTGAGTTAATTCCAATTATCTTTCATCTACCTGAAGCTAAGAGTATACATGAATGGTTACAGGTATTTGGCTAATGTGATAATTTGATCTTGTTTTACAGCATTAAGCCTTCAGTCACTTGTTAGCAAAAACAATGTTTTTTCTTGTTTTCATGTCATGGATTCAAGGAGGGTGGCTGGCTGGCTTCCCACATTCAGTGGTCAAACACCATCTCAGTAAAAATCCCGATTCTTTCTTATACATATCTTGTACAACACCAAGTAATGCTTTCATGTATTTGAGGGTTCTGGTAGAAAGTTCAGCGTTAACACTACTGAGGCAACTGTATTTGCATCATCTGTTGAAATGGATGCCTCTACTTTCAGTTCTTAATATAAAGAGACCAGATGCATCTTTAAATTACTTCTGAACAATTTAGCAATGAAAGAAATCAACATTTCTCTTGCAACAATTCTTGGTTTTAAGTGGTGATTTTCCTCCAGGTTTGTCATGTAATGGTAGCTGGTTTTAATGATGGTTTATTGATCAACACTTATGTCCACCAATGCCTTGGGCACATGGTTACCCTGAGACACTGCTAGGAGTTCAAGTGGAGTCAGCAAGATTGCCTGCAGTGAGTAGAGCTCTCTGCAAAACTGGTGTCCTAGGAGGGATTTGCAAAGGCTTGTCTTCTACTTTGAACTTTTTTTTTTCCTCTTATAATTTATGTAAAAATCTCATGACAAATTGGTCCCATTTAACTAGTTGTATTCAAGACATTCATTGCATCAGAATTGCTGAGTATTCATGAACAGGAGCTAAAGAACTTGGCCCAACACATAATTTCTATAGCAGCAGCAAACACGCTTCTAAAGAATAAGTCTGAGTATCAGATTACTGATCAAGTCATCTAAATCAAGACTTGGGAACGAAGCATTATGCTGCTGCTTTTGAAAACATTAGTCTAACTAAAGGTCCTCCAGTCTCATGTAAACATTTTATACTACTAGCATATAGGAAAATGTGCAGAAACATGCTCTAATTCAATTAGGATTAGGATTAGTTGTGATGATCAGTGAATTCTATTGCAATGTTAGTTTATTTTGTCTTTTGAAATGCACATTACTGCTATTTTCCTGTACCTAGACTTACCAATCATGGCTCAAAACTCGGAAACTTTCTAACAGTAAATATTTTTACCAATATTTTATTTCTACATTGGATTTATAAGTTTATAAATTTTTTAAGTAACCTGATTCTGCAAGCAGTAGTAGAGGCAATATTCTTCAGGCACATTCATACTGAATCTCTTTCCTGACAGTTGATATACTGCCCTCGATATTTAGTCTTTGCTATCCACATGTTAGTTTTGCTGATATTTTTTTCTAATATTCTAAGGTCTATGGATACTAAACTATGTAACGCTGCTTAATACAGCCATAAACTGGCAGATTCATGATGCTAGTACTGAAAAATTCAAATTAACTTTTAAACATAGCCATCTATACTACCTTCCTTTTTCACTCTTTCACTATTTCTGACTGCGTCAGGCTTCTTGGTATAGATCTCTCTCCTTTATCATCCCAGCAACAGACTCTGCAATGGTTTCATTTTTATACAACAGGTGTCTAACATAAAACATATAAACTATCAAAGGAAAAGGCAGCAGATCCCAGGACTTCCTGCTTCTAACCAGGCACCCTGACTGCTAGGTCAGGAGACTCCTCCCTGCCGTTCAACTTTGCCTTCTGGGAGACACGGTGGCCAAGCACCAATGGGAAGAGATGGCCATGGCCCTGTGCTCTACAGACATCATATGGGATGAAGGTTTGGGCATACTGCTAGCATGCAGGAGGAGTAAGCTTAGACCAGAACAGCATTTCAATCTCAGACTGATACAAAAAGTAGCTATCTTTTTCCCCCTGGGATGGCGCTTGCACTTGGGTGTTCCAGTCTGTGAATTACTGTTTTTGAAGGCACTCAGATCAAGAGGGGACCATTACTTCCATATTTGCTGCCATTCTAGTTCTCAGTGACACAAGGCGGCTTCCATGTTTCCAGGACTACAGCAGATTCGAGCATTTTTTAGTTCCTGGAGCTGTCTCCTCATCAAGTTTGTGGCTGCAAAGCAGACCTTGGATTGCCAACAACGCTGTCCCTGCTGGGACCAGGCTCTGAAAACGTGCCCTTCCTTCACCAGGTGGCTTCCCTACTCAAGATGGTCATTCATCTGTCTCCTCAAGCCATTTGTTTAAGACTCCTCCTCTTCTGGCTTTTCCTTGAACAACATGCAGCAGCCAGGGTGAAGAAGTAGCAAGGGCTTTCTGCTAAACTGTGCAGTCATAACCTCTTTCTTGCACAACAGCTCAATGATTAGTGAGGAACTATGTTCCTTCCCTTGCTTGAGACCTTCCAGCTCCACATTTTCTGCCTCAGCACTGCATCCACAGGGTTCTGTACTATGTGACAGGGGGAACACACCTGTTGGAGTCAAGAGAGAGAGGAGGGAAATGGACTGTGATTTTGTAGCCCACTGGTTGTGTGGTCACATCTGAGGAAGAAGAGAGAGTTTCCAGCTCCTGCTCCAGAGATTGTACATGCCATGTATGTAATGCACATGTAAGTTAGAAAGTTAATTCACTTGTTGTGGCAAAAAACTAGGACCCAAGTCTCACTCTTTCTACATGAATGCTGCAAATGCTCCTCTGCAGTGTCACATCTCTCCTTCTGACTCAGTTAACTTCTAAACAAAGGCATAGAATCATAAAATTATAGAACGCCCCAGGTTGGAAGAGACCTCAAAAGATCACCTGGTCCAGCCTTTCATGGGAAAGGAAGCCTAAATGAGATTATCTAGCACCCTGCTCAACCATGTCTCGAAAGACTCCAGCAGTAAGGACTCTACCAAGACCCTCTATTGAAGTCAAGTCACTTCGACAGGGACCAGCTAACAATACAGAGCTGATAGGAGGAGAGGGAGAGTTAAACTAACGGAGAAACAAAATGGGAGACTTAAACTAATGAAGGAACAAAAGGATGAGTGAGGTGTCCCCTGAGCTTCTGAATGAAAGGGAAGGCAGCTGCATCTCCCCTTCCAGTGATGTTTTCAAAGAAAGGTGTCGCCCAACCTGAAGGACAGTATCTGAATACCTACTTGTTCTCAGTTTGTGAATTTTGTGTATTCATAAGAGCAGAGTCACAGCAGACAGAGGGGAACCTGCCCTTGCCAAAGGGCACTTTCCAGGAGGGAGAGGCTTTTGTGCCGTGGGATGTGGCAGGACAAGGGATGGACTGGCATGGGAGCTGGAGGCTACCAGCGCAGAAAGAGCTGAGGGGCTGCTGACGGAAGCAGGATACCGGCCAACATAGTCTTTCTAGGGACTGGAAGGGCCTGCTTCAAATTTGCTGCAATTCATAGAGCTACTGAGTTGACTGAGGCAAAGACCGGAAGCAGAGACTGCTGTTGCAAGGACACAGTGGGAAGGGCTTTCTCATCCTTGTATTTCTGCTCTCCTGTGACAGGGCAGTAGAGAGGAGCTCCCCAGACTGCTGGTGTCTAGATTTCATTTCCTTCCTTGTGTAATAATGCCATAATGCCTTGAGTCATTGAGGTTTTTTACATTTCCTTGCAATATTCTAATTCTTTGGCTATTACATAAATCTTTAGTGAGTACCTGAGTACTTAGATTGTAACAGGAATAGGATTTGGGATGATTTGACACTGCATTGGGAAGAAGCATTAAACCCATCTCTACTGTTGCTGATGTCAGAATCATAATCTATTAATTTTCTGATGTGGGGGTTTTTTTCCCTGTTATGCCTGTGATTGAGATGATGGATTTATGAATCTTAAAAACAGATTAAAAACCAGCTTATACTAAAGTAAAGCATACACCATTCCTGAAATTGTGTTTGATTTCAGACCTGTGATTTTTGATTTTCAGCAGCTCCTATGCATTTATTGGCCCACTCTCTCAAGTCCATTTCTGACTGATGCAACTACAAATTTCCAAAAGCCAGATAACTGTCAATTGATTCTGACAGTCCATTTCCTGATTCAATGCTGCCTGTAATCATGCTGATTTGATGCATCACTTGTTGGCAGGAACACGATTCAGTATTCAATCATAATGCAATGTTTTGATGAAAAGTTCTCCATACAGTAAAATATAATTGTAGTACAATGTATTTAGCTGCCCATTGCTGTTGCAAGCATATGTTGTCTTAGGATTTTCTCCTAGGGAAACTACTTAGTCAGACAGACTGAATGATAATAATTGCTGCTAAATCAGGACAGAGATAATACTGTTGTCACTTGATGTGGATTAATTTAACTACTGCTAATGCATGTAAAAATAATTAACCAGAGATTCAATATGTATAAACTGTATGCTTTAGCCTTTACAACAGAAGCAGCTAAGTAAAGACAAATCCTGTAAAGTTCACTCATTGTTCAACAGACCTCAGTGAAGAGTAAAGGATTTCTGAGGTTCATTATCCAAGGACAGCTTGATTATATGAGCATCAGCTAAAAATTTTGTCCATCTTTGGAATTACAACATTCATAAGGAGTTATAACATTTTTTTACTTGCAAAGACAAATTCCTTGCCTTATATTTTCCGTATCTGAACGTTTATTTGCAAGACATCCTATGAGAAATTGCAGTAAAAAAATAGTGCTCTGGGATGTTGATTACAAAGACACTGAGTACCTGAGAGTGTGAAAATGGCAAGTATTGTTTACATGATCACATTCTGTTTCTCAAATATAGCCTGTACAATAGCAATGTACTCACCAGTGCAGTGTCAAAATTTACACAGTCTGTGCTGAACATTTTTATATTTTCTGATTTTGAAGGTCTTAGAATCATAGAATCATTTCAGTCGGAAGAGACCTTCAGGATCATCGATTCCAACCATAACCTAACCTAACTCTAGCACTAAACCATGTCCCTAAAAACCTCATCTAAACGCCTTTTAAACACCTCCAGGGCCGATGACTCCACCACTTCCCTGGGCAGCCTCTTCCAGCCTGTTCTTAATTTGTGGTAACTCTTTTTTTTCAGCATACAAACAGAAAACAGACTAGATGAATGTGCAAAGGTAGCTTATGTGCCATCAACAATGATACTGCATGCAGAAGTCTTTGCAGACTAATCTCCTCTTTGACAGTTTATGGGGCTGTACCTTCAGCTGGAGCGTACTATCCACTTTGCATCAATGTAAGATTAAGCTCCATATATTTTATTTAGGAAAAAAATTATGAAGTGAATTATCTTAATAAATGTTGAAGGGACTAGAGAAAGATGTATCATGGGTTGAAAAGGCATGGCTAATGAGGTTTGACAGCTTAACTTTCCCAGAATATGCCTAGGGTATCCCCTCAAGAAGTAGATGATTTCAGAATCAACATCCTTGAGTGAGCTTTTGCATAAGCTTTACCTTTCTCCTCCTAAGTGTTACAGGGGGAAAAAAGTTAAGTGTCTGTAAAAGCAAATAAAGAGAAATTTTAAGGGCAGATGAAGAGATCCAACAGCACATTCCCAGAGGAAATGTGAAAGGAGAGCACAAATGAACCTTTCTGTAGGCAAATGGAAATGAAATTTTGTCTTGTTTAACTAGCAGTGGGTATAGCTGGTACTCATAAGGGTAGCATGTAGCCAGCTTGTCTATAGCTATCAGTACCTATATATTGCAGTTAGCATGAATGTGACAGACAGGGAATGTCCCGTGGTAGAAAGAAACCTAAGCCACTTTCAAACTAGTTAGCTCGGTTCCCGTAGCCATCTATCATGGCAGAACAGACATCAATGGGGTCCGCAAAACCAACATAATAGGAAGGGAAAATTACCCTGAAATCAGAAATAACCATCCAAATTAAAGTTTAATAGAAAATTAAAATAAAATAGTTTCTGCTCTTCAGGAAAACTGGGCAATTCAAGGTAGCTGTTGGTCTCCAGCTTCTACACACACTAATTGCTGATAAATAGCTTGGTCCCAGCCACCAGCCATCAGCGGATCAGCCTGGCTGAAAATATCTACATGAGAAATACATGAAGATATTTGCAGAGACACTGGTCTCACAAAAGTTGAACAGTTTTCACATCTACTTGCTCTACTTTGTAGTGCTGCAGCATCAAAGTAAGTTAACCAGCCGTTTCCCATCTCTCGGTCATTTGCATCCATTGTAATAAGTGAGTTAATATGCAGAATACTGTTAAAATAATTCATCAACTTGAAACCAAAGGCTCAAGTGCAGCCTCAGAAATAATAAGATATACTTCAGTTTAATATAAATTACACTTAACTGCATTGAAAACTTCATAATCATCTAATTTAAAGCACAGCACCACAGGGGAAAAACCTTTCTAGACAGCTATTTAGGCTGGTTTTCTCTGACACTGGAAGAGATGGAAACTGATGGAATGGATCTAAATGCCTCCTTCCAAGCCACTGACTCTAATGAAGATCCCAAATCCACTTCCAACTAAGCACTTTCCAGTTATAATATCAAATTACATTTCAGTCATTTTTTATAAAAGATGAGAAATTAAATTGAGTTATTTTATCACTATAATATAGTATCTTATCAAAAGGTGTTATTAAAACCACAGTGCTGTTTGCTCCAGGAGAAGATTTTGAAAAATTAGAAACTTTGGAGCATCTGAAATCTGGAGGCCACTTGAGAGCGAGTCCTCCCTCCAGCCCAGCATTCACTGCTCACCAGACCAGTCTGCAAGTGCTGCCTGGGAATTCTGTCGTAGCACTGGGATTGAAAACATGGGTTTTCTTTGCAAAATAAAAATTTAGGTGCTTTCCAAACTGATGTTGTTTACGAGATATGAATGAAAATCTTCATCACCTATTTAGTTTAAGGGTGGCAGCATCATCCTCATATCTACCCAGATTTTCTAAAAAGGATTCAGCAGTAATTTTCCAGTTCTACAGATGTCCACACAGCTTTCTGGCAATGTCTGTTCAGTTTTTAAATCCTGTGTCACCATTTATAAAATGCTTTGTCCTCCTTTGCTTCAGGAAGAAGTTGCAAAAGTAGCAGTTAAAGCCAAGTGGCTACTGGAAACTGTTTTGTGGCAAGTCAGTCAGAGACTCAAACTAAACCGAATAGTCAAAGTACATCTATTCCAGTCAGCTTCAGGACGGCACTCGGGCTGAATCGCCAAGGTAGTCGCTTCCAGGGGTCCACACTGCTGAAATGCTTCATGTTGCCTGGAGTTAGATGCAAGCTTCCTTGCAAGGTGGAAGGCTGGATTTGAGGGTACGTGGGATTTCTATTTTGTTTTGTTTTTCTGCTGTGTGGAAAAATCTACAGTCAAATTGTCAAGCACATTGCACAATGGAAAGGCCAGGACCTAATAGTTAATCTGCCACATCTTTAGTGTCTTACTAACTATTACATGGTGGTTGTATAACCCAAGCACAACTTACAGACATATGAAGAATAACTCAGATGTTTTGGCTCAAAATCTGTAAGACTGTCAGTAGCTGAGATGGAACTAGATATTAGTAATACTTAGGTTATGGCACTGGTAGTATGACAGAGTTTCATGGTTTTGGATGTATGTATTGCAATACCAAGAAAGTAAAACTGATCTGTTTTTTTTCCCTACGCTAGGAAGATGTAGCTGGATTGATATGTAAACCTGCACACACATATATTTCCCACAAATATATACATTAGTATCATTATATTCAAGAACCTAAAAAAATGAATAGCTCTATCAGTCACATACAATTTTATTCCCTATGTTCCAAAAAAGTGAATGCTTGTTTGCATGGGATAAATGATTTTAAACTCTTTTAACACTGTCACTAGTGTCTCATTTGAAATGAAAAAACAAAAACCACAACGACAAACAAATAAAACAAAATAAACAAAAATATTTATTAGGAACAGATCTCTGAAAAGTATTCAAATAAAGATTTGTACAAAAGCAGTTCTAGGAAATCTAACACTAAAATGCTGTTTTGAATGATGGAATATCCTTATAAAAGCTATGATTTCTACAGCAGTTCCTTTTCTGACATACCTTTGTAAAGTTCTAGTGGATGGTTTAAACTGGCCTGTGTAAAATGCTATGAAAACTGAGTGCATTAGAAAATCCACAGCCTACTTTTTCTTTACCTTGCAAGAATTAACACTAAAATATGAAACTGATTATTTTGCCCTTACAAAATTAAAATATTAATTGCTACACATGAACAGAATCTTTAAGTTAAAAAAAAAAAAAAAAAAGAGGTATGTTTAACTCTAGTTTATGCAAATTTCAGAAAACAAATATTTTAGAATCATCCCCCAGGAGCATGCTTCCACTACAGTAGCCACACTTTCTGATGTAGCCACCTTTAAAAAAATTATGGTGTTTTTAGCTATAATGCATTTCTGTTCACCACTGGCATCCATCTAGCAGAGAGAACTGGAGAACCATTTCTTCAGCAGTCCTACAGCTTAAAGCAGTTATGTGCCTTGCCAGCTCCTCTTCCTGCATCGGTTTTAGGAGCAATGAAATTATCACCTCCATTTCTCAAAGCAACAGCTCCACCATTTGTTGGCCAGGAGCAGTGCATCCTGCCGAAGGAGAAACACATAAACTGAGCCGAGTTTTTACTAAAAGACAGGGTCACATTTCAGAAGTGATGTACATATGCATTTCCCAGAGTTAACTTTGGAAAAAACCCCAAAAAACAGAGAACTGTAGAACTGCTGCTTCCAAAACAGTCTCACTGCAGGATGAAGTCTCATTTTTCACAGAGCTGAGGGGTGGGGAGATGAAAAGGCTGAGGAAGGGGAGTAGGACACTGGGACTTGCATGTCACTAAGCAGTACACACTGCAAGAAAGAGTCGCCAGCATCCTCGCCTGGCACCAAGAGATGGGGACCACGATGGCATATGCGTGCATGCATCCAGCCCCACACAGGGAGAGGGTTGCTGGTGTGGCCATGCCTTCTCTAGCACAGGGCATGTGTTTACCAGTGGCAATGGGAATTTCCCAGTTTTGTGGCATTTTGAAACACCCGTATAGAATAAACCTAAAAGGCTAGCAGGTATTTCTGGTTTTTTTCTATAAGGCCATTCGGATGTCACGAAAACGTACAGATTGCAGACACTGAAGAGCATGAAGTTTTAGGCTGAGATGAGACAAAATATGGTGTTGCAGAAAACACTGTTTCAAAGAAATAGTGAATGAGTGCCTGAGGTAGTGAATGCGACTGAAATATGACATGCGATTGCTAGAGGATGTTTTGAGCAGTTTTCTGTACTCCTGGCAATATTATTTTTACAAATCTACAGACTTTGTAAACAAAACAATTGTTTTTGGTGCTTAAGGAAGAATTTCAGTTTTCCCAAGAATAAAGGACCCCAAGTGCACCTTTTGCCTTTCCACAATGTTTCCAGGCCATGTGCACCTGTATTTCAGGATCCTACTTTTATAACCTCACATTTTCATCAAAGAGCAGAAATCGATGGAGTGATCTCCTCTAACAGCTCCAAAGCCAGGCACGGTAACCTCAGTCACTCAGCAATCCAGTTCAGATATTTGAAGGACTGAAGAAACCGTGATGATTGCGAAGCTTGACTCACATAACTGGAGCAACAGAATTTCCCTCAGTAAGTTCTCCTGTTTCATACAATACATTTTCCTACCTATCTTACACACTGTTTGCTTGTACAGTGGTACAGATTGAACTTGACATGTTATGGTGTGAAGTTTATGGGCTGTAGGGTGGGGAGAAGAGACACACAGACAGGCAGCCACAGTCAGAGAGCAACCATGTCCCTGCTCTGACCCATCCTGCCTTTTCTGCCTTTGTAGGAGTGACCCATATACCTTCCTGACATCTTTACATGGTCTTCTGATGTACGCCGCTTCATTACTGCTGTTTGTTTGTATATTGATGTGCGTGTATAGATATGTCTGTGTGCATATAGACATGCATGTGTGCATATAGCTCTGTGTATATTACTCTGTAAGTAAGGATATTATAATCTACATGTAGATCATGCCTTATACTATATATAATATATTATTGTCACCGTTTATCACAGGGCAACAATAAAGTGTAGCAGATGCTCTCTATTAACTCCCACCCTCCCCACTAAGGAAAATGCTTTACTAATAATACTGAGACAAAATAGTGCAAAATATACAGAACCAATATTGAATTTCCCAGCATAGCGCAGTGGTGTAGCACCAGTGGCTGCAGGGTGGGCACCAGGAAGTCCTGGACTAGATTCAGCAGTGGACAGGAACTGGATTCAGGGATGCATGGACTGGAACCAGGATGAGGATTGCAGGCAGGAGGACAGGCAGGGTCCTCTTCAGATGCCAGCCATGGATGAAGAGAGTGAGATCCTCATGGTCTCACATGTTTATGCAGCATATGACCTGGATGGCATGGTCAGTTTTGGTCACCTGTTCTGTTTGGCCCTCTCTTCAAGTACAGACCTCTCACTTAGGGGATGTATAAAATTTATCAGTGACATCGGCTGCTATAGCAATAAAAGATAAACCTGGGCCTTTTCTACATACCATTCCTACCATTAGCTCAGTAAAACTGTAAATATTGACCATTATCAGCTCTGGAGCAAATACTGTCCAAAAAACATGCAGCCAACTTCAGAAAAATGCAGTTACTTAGAAGAACCTAGCTGAAAGGAAAATTCACTAAAAGACAATTGGTCTTGTTATAACCAAAACCACGACAATAATACACAACATGAGATGTTATATGAGCCAATCTTCTTTCAAAATTTACAAGTAGTTTGAGCATGTTCATTTGTAAAGCCATAGATTTATTTACAAGGGTAAGAGACTACTGGAGGCCCAGCAGCACTGGCAGCTGCTGCACCCAGATTTCAACAGCTTCTGGTGTGGTTGAAGCCATATTGATGAAGGACTCACCACTCTGGCCAGGATCATGTCTACAGCCACCTGAAAGGAGGTTGTAGCATGGAGGGTGTTGGTCTCTTCTCCCAGGTACCAAGTGATAGGACAAGAGAAATGGCCTCAAGTTATGCCAGGGGAGGTTTAGATTGGATATTAGGAAACATTTCTTCACAGAAAGTGTTATGACACAGTGGAACAGGCTGCCCAGGGACGTGGTGGAGTCACCATCCCTGGAGGTGTTTAAAAGACACATAGATGAGGCTGGACGTTGTTTAGTGCTACAGTTGGGTTATGGTTGGACTCGATAATATTAAGGATCTTTTCCAACCAGACTGAATCTATGATTCTATGATTCTATGTCCTTTTCCAGGTGATAGTCTCCTACGAAACATGAGTAAGCATATAATGCATTCCTTCTTCTTATGGTATAATTGAAAGCATATCTGAAGCCCCGTGCACCACTGATTCAGAAAGGATATTCTCAAATTCAGTGTGATGCAGAATAAAGCTACAAAAATTGCCCTACATTTGGAAATATTTTACTCCAGTGAGGAGCTGAAGAAACTCTAAAAAAATTGCAAAAGCTGTTACAAGAAAATCAATGAGAAAATTTCTACTGAACTGTCTGCTCCATAATTAAAGAAATGAGAAGTTTTCTTTGGGCATTGACTGATGAAGTGAAATTTAAAAATCTGTAAAATCACAAAACATTGTAAAACAAATACATTAATTATTAAGAAACCTTAATAATACTCCACAAAGGAGACAAGTGTGATCAGCTTAAGAGTAATTATAGGTTTCTAAATGTTTAAAATAACAGTAATGCCTGTAATAGGAATGAAAAAAAACCCCACAACAACATTATTTTTCATGGACAGTCTGTGATCTTCTGGTATAGAATCATAGAAAGTTTTCATGTTTCCAGGGATGGTGCATCTACCACCTCTCTGTGCCAGTGTTTCACCATGCTCATTGTAAAACATTTACTCCTTACATCTAGTCTAAATCTCCCCTCTTTTAGTTTAAAATCATTACCCCCTGTCCTATCACAACAGGCTATACTAAAAAGTCTTCCCTATCTTTCTTATAAGCTCCTTTTAAGTACTGAAAGGCTGCAATAAGAGCTCCCTGGAGCCTTCTCTTCTCCAGGCTGAACAACCCCAACTGTCTCAGACTGTCCTCACAGGAGAGGTGTTCCAGCCCTCTGATCATTTTCATTATCCCCTCCAACAGGTCCATGTCTTTCCTGTGCTGAGGGTTCCAGAGCTGGACACAGAACTCCAGGTGGGGTCTCACCAGAGCAGAGTAGAGGGGCAGAATCACCTCCCTCAACCTGCTGGCCACGCTGCTTTTGATGCAGCCCAAGATACGATTGGCCTTCTGGGCTGCAAGCGCACATTGCTGGCTCATGTCCAATCCTTCATCCACCAATGCCCCCAATTGCTTTTCTGCAGGGCTGCTCTCAAACCCTACATCCCCCAGTTTGTACTGATACCAGGTGCAGGAAATGGAAATGCAGTATCCTGGGAAGTCTTCTAAATGCCAACAACTTCTAGCAAATGGTGAATCAATGTGAGGACACCTCTATTGTTTTGCCATTCTACTGCAGGAAATATACAGCAACATCATCTTACACTTCTAATTTGCACCCTCAAGCCATAGTCTTCTGGTTTTTTGATACACAGCAAGGATTCAGAATTGTTCTTACAATAAACTCACATAAACTTGCATAATATAATATGAAAACAATGCATTTATTACCATAACTTACTAATAAATAAATCAGAATATTTGTAGAGTCAAATTCTGTTGTGCTTTTTTTTTCCTCTTGGGAGAAGGAGAGGGTGGAATGTCACATTATTGTGACAAATGAAGATGACCTGAGCCCTTGTGCTTTTATGATCTGTCAATATCTTTCTGGTAATAAGATGCCCATAACTGAACACAGCATTGCAAGACCATGTTGTGCATCCTAAAACCATATAAAGAAAGATTATTAGCTTCCTGCTCCAATATATGATGATAGGGTGCCTGGTGAATGCAACCCAAAACCACATTGACCTTTTTTCATAGGCACGACATATTGGAAGCTCATATCTAATTTGTTATTTAATATCCCTTGGGATTTTTAAAATTGGACTGGAAAAAAAAATACAAGGAAAAGTATGAGTTTTACTTCAGCAAACGAATGGAGTTTTTATTTTAAAAGATCTTTTATTATTTTTTATTATTGTTTCAAAACAATAACTTTACAAATATAAATCTGCACTGAATGACTGTTTATTGCATTTCCACTTGATTACTTTATATGACCTAAATCCTGATTGTTTTGGCAATATGAGGTGAGCCTTAAAATCAAAGTTACAAGTTCAGTGAATTAAGTAACCAGAAACTGATTGTAGATTTGCAGTGAATACAGAGGTAAGACATAAGCAGTGAGTAAAGAATTTTTCGGAAATTACAATTTCTATTAAATATGTAAATTTTAAAAAATTATAAATCAATTAAAGGGACAAGTAACATAAGTAAAGAGACTGTATTTTTTCTAAATTTAGCCAGCTGAAAGTTTTTTTTCCAAGTGAGTGTTCATCTCTATTAACTGCTGTTAGCATTGCTGAACCCTGAGTGTTCCACACAAGTGAGTCACCTTGTTGAATGTTAAGAGGGGCTGGTGCCCTGACTTTGTTTCCCTAAAGAAAGTGTGTAATGCAGCTGGAATGCTAATGGGTGACATGTTGCAGGATAGAGGAAGAAGGTTATCATATTCAGGACATTGACAACTCGAAGTTTTGGGTGATATTAAACAACAATATGCACTTGACTAGCATGATAGCTTTCGAAAAGCCAAGTCTTGACCTGTAACTAAGATATGTCATGCTCAGAAAGTGGATTAAGTTCAAAATGAAATGTCCTGAATACAAAAAGAAAACCTCCCAAACAACAAGAATCAGGGTAGGTATTATAAATATGGAAGAAAAAAACCTGTGGGTGCATCTTATCTTTGGAGTTACAAATGCAGCTCTGCAGTGGCCAGCCCATCTACTTTCTTCCTGATGTCTTTGACACCTTGTTCTTAGAAAATGGAAAATAAAAGACACAGTTCTATAAAGTATATAAAACTGAAGATTTTAACCTTAAGCATTCACATATAGACATAGTGGGAGAGCAAACGCAGCTGTAAGCCTCCATGAGCAGCTCCCAGCAGGGTCCGAGCGTGCTGTGACACAGAGAGGGCAGCACAGTGGGGTAGATCGAGGTGCCCTTGATCTCCAAGCTGCTCCCACCCTCAGAGGAGCAATCCCCACTGCAGGGGCTGCAGAAGAATCTTCCTGCCCACGGGAAGAAAACAGCTGCTGTGACCGATCTGCACGTTATTGCAGCTGGTGATTTAGACATCTGTGGCCATCTTGTGAAGATGTTCCACAACGTACAAGCATCTCCTAGACACACTGTAAATTGCGATTTGCTTTTTAGTACTGTTCATGCATAAAGAAACTGTGCAAGAGTTAGAACAAAACAGAGTATTTGTTTTAACAGAAGTAAATACTGTTGGGTTTGGTTTGGTTTTTTGCGGGGTTTGGGGGGTTTTATTGCTTGTTTGTTTTTTGGGGTTTTTTTTAAGGGTGATCTACTTTTTCAGTGAGAGAGTTCCTTCTTTTCCCACAGAATCAGACCAGGCCCTTCCCACACCTTTTTCTTTGTTATGTTTTAATCTTCTAATGACATAATTAATATAAAGAAATGAACAGAACACAGATAATATGAGCAAAGCTCTATCCTGTGATTTCAAGGCCTGTGTACAGCACTTTCAGCTACTCTCATATTGCCTTAAGCTTTCATGTTTGAAAAGCTAGGAATAGTAGTATTTGATCACTCACTTCAGAAGAACATTATGAGGCTTAAGCTATTGACTACTTTGTATTTTGTAAAGTCAAAAAATATACATAGGGAAGTTACTATCACTCTTGGCTAATGTACTTCATATGTATAATATGGATAAAACAATTCCTTTTTCATGAGACAGTAGTCCAGATTTTTATGTTGTTCTACACTAAAAGCTTTTACTTCATCATGGGACACATGCCCTCTTTTTATGCTACCCATGCTTGCATCAATCTAAACTTCAGCCACGCTTGCACCTTATTCACATGTCCGTCTCATGGAGTTTAAATGCACAGCAACAATGACTAATTTGGATGATGACTAATTATCATTAGACCTCAATAGTCATTAATAGGAAAATATTATAGTACACATTGTTTTCCCTGTAAGGGAAGGATCAGTGCTAAGTCTGATACTATTTAATGTTGTTGTATGCTTAAAAACCAAAATCAGCAATGATAAAGGCATGGTGACTACAGACAGCCTGGCAGTGTGATAGGCAGTACCCAGGACCAGTCAGTTGTACTGTAATCAAGATTGCTTGGCAAGGTCATAAAACTCAGAACTGGAAAGGCCATCTAGTTTGTTCCCCACTCCCAAACCAAGAATAGGGATGCCTGTGTCACCCTCATTGAAGTTTGCACAATATGAATTTTAATACCTCCCAAGAAGGAGGCTTTCTGGCATGCTGAGGGAATCTATTCCATGATTTCACCATCCTTATTGCACAAAAGCTTTTCCTGGTGTCTAAGCTGAGCCTACCAACATGCAATTTGTGATCGATTCTTGTGCAGTTCTCTCTGCATCCGCTATCTATCTCCTCTCTAGCCACCTTTACCAAAGTTTAATGTTGCCTTCTTTAGGCTACCCATTTGTTCAGATTTCCCTCATAGGGGAACATTTTCCAGACTGCTGATCACTTCCAGTTTCTTTCTTCAGCTTGTCAGGACCCCTATCATTTCAAATTGTGCCTTCCTTCATAGTCTTCTCTTTTTACCTTCTATGACCTTTATAGATATCTTTTTTTTTGTCCCATCCTCTAGGTCATCTGTAAAAATACTGAGCAGTTGTGGACACAAGGTGGACCCTGACCTTTTTGACAGTGATATCAGTCACAAAAATCTTTGAGCATAGTTTTCCAAACAATTTCTACCATTTCATTGCAGTTTTTCCAGCGTGTGCTTCTCTGTCTCAGCTGTCAGTGTATCATGTGAGGCAGTGACGAACATCACCGACTGCTGCTCATCCACCCAGGCAAATCCTCATCTTGCTGCAGAAGTTTAACAAATCCACATGACTTCTTTCTGACAAATCTGCGCTGTTTGTAACTCATTTTACTGCCTTCATAGAGGTGCTCACAGGTATTGGTTCCAACATTTTATTCAGTAAATCATTGCCCTGGCGTAGGGCAGAGTTGTGGGGAGCTGGATACTGGCCCTGCTGCAGGGGATCCTGGGCAGCGGGCAGGATGAGGGAGCCACACGGGACTGAGCAGGGACAGTCAGGGCTGGCAGTGCCCTCATGGTCCTGACAGTTTGCTTACTTTGTTTCAGAACAATGGAAATCTTTCCTTACCATCACCTGCTTTTTTTTTTCTCAACAGGACAGTTTGCATTGGTGCCACTAGTACTGCTTCACACACAGCCACTGCTGTCTCTGAAACCAGCCTTCCTGAAACCAATATTTGTGTTTTGCAGTTCTTCCTCCATCCTTTTTGAGAGATTGTGAATTCCACTGCTCTTGCTGAAGTTGTCTTCCACCATCACATCCTCAGGCAACTCCTCCCTGCTGGTGAGGATCGGCCCTCAGAGACCCCTCTGCTGCTTGCCTTCGCTGGCTCCCAAACTGAGGCATCTTGCTCCTACATCCAAAGGAGAGCTGGGCACTTTGAGTCCTCTCCTGGTCCTTCCCAAAAAAACGTCGTTATCCTCAGATTGCCTGCTTGGCTCGATTTTGCCGGTTGCTCGTCCAGCTGTTGTTATTCTTGGTTTTGTTGCCTGTAGCAGATTTCATCCATGAAAGTAAACATGTGCTTGTCCCTTCTGCCATCAGGCAGAGACTTCTTAGAGCAAGTCAGCCTGGCTTTCAGGGCAAGGGCTTCCAAGTGTTTCTCTTAAGTACATCTTTCTCTTATTTGTTCTTCCAGGACCAGCCTTCTGCATTAGCAAGCTAATTGATGCCACTGCAGGACAGAGGCAGCAATGTGAGATGATCCAATATAGCCACTGTTGTTTACCCTTTTCTCTCCAAGCAGTTACTTGGATGTCAATGGGAAGGACTCCTGCCTATGTCCTGGCAGTGCCATCAGTGAGGCTTTATACTCAGCTGCTGCCAAGGGCCAGACGCTTCTTTACCTTCCTCCACACACCCATAGCGCTCCCCCAGCCAGTCCCCTTCCCCTCCACACACCTCCTGCCCACAGAGGAGCTCTCCTCCTTCTTCATGCCTTCTCCAGCAGCTGCTCCAAAACCTGTCCTTGACCAGCACAGAACCCTCTGCTCATCGCTGCCAACAGGAGCATTGGAGATGGAGGAAGGTTGGACCATGGCCAAACCAAGCACACTCAAAGTTGGGCTGTCCTTCAGGGACCTTACAGCTCAGGGAAGACAGTGTCAGGGAAAAATTTAGTCTGATGCTTTCATAAATTTGACTTTTGTTAACCCCCATGAATAAGGAAAAAAATGTTACCTTGTGTTGTCCTTGCGAATAACAAAATAAGATTTGGCCCTATACTACCAGGGAGTCAGCTGGATCCAGTTCTAAACACGTGAATTATTCTAGCAACTCTCACACTAAGTAAATAATCATTTTGGGTGTTATTAAAATTTCCACTATTTTTATTGATTTGTCAGATTACTTACATTTGTTTACAAATATCTTAAGATGATTCACTGTCCTTCTGTATTCCTTCTACTATGCTATTAAAATAAATATACACCTTAAAAGTTTTAAGTACTTGTCTGCCTCACTTATAATCTTATTTCCTAAGAGGCTTATTGCACCTGTTCCTTATCCTGTTTTAAAGCTCTTCCCATTAGATTAACAAGTTGATATGTGAAATTGCCCACTTGTTTTGTGTGCGTTTTTGTGTGAGACAGACTCTTATCTTTGCTTCTCAGCTTTTGGAGGATCTTACCACTGACAAAATCCAAAAGTCTGCCACCAACACCAGGTATTAAAACATGTACTTCTCGTTAGCTTGCCCCCATCCTTACCAGTGCCTTCACTGCAGAGACTGGCAGGAACAACATTTGTGTCCCCATATCTGTGCCCTGCTCCGGCCAGAGCCTCAGGTTCATTTTGTCTCTGCTTTGGGCCTTTCCCAACCAAGACCACCACGAGTGTGCACAGGGATGTACAGCAAGGGCTACTGATCTGGTGGCCAGCTCAGCCTACAGACCTGCTCAGCAATGTTTCTGCTACCTTGTCCTGGGACCTCACAGCAGCCTCCAGCTGGTCCTTGCACCCATTCCTCTGAGAACCCATCAATCACGAGAGGATGGTAGGACCCATCCAGTGCTTATTTACGTCCCAGGAATGCTAATCATCATATTGTGGTCCTCAAGATCAATTTGGTCTGGATACTCACTGCCCCACTTACTTCAGAATACATGTGCTCAGTTTCAGCAGGTGACAACTAAGGATGAACCTGGAAGCTGCTCGGCCTCCTCTGCTGAAACAGTGAAAGAAGTATTTTGCTGTGATAGCCAATAGCCACAACTTCCTAAGAAACTTCTGCTTTTCTAAAGAAGTTCTGGGGTTTTTTTCAGCTGGTAGCTGTGAGTAGCCCCAGACAAGTTTCACATTGCTCTGTGTGACTTTGAAAACTTCATCTTTAAAAAAAAAAAGCGAAAGTAAAATTTAGCTCATTCAGATTTTGAAAAGTAAAATAGGTGGAAAAGCAGAGGGGATATGGATGCTTATATAAATCTCATTTATCTTTCTAAAGAGAAAGGATAAAAGTCCTCAAAACTGAAAAGAAAAAAAAAGTGGAAAAAGCAGGTAACAATGACTTTTGGATTTTAAATGTTGAAATTTTTTATGTGCACTGTTGAATACAATATAAATTTATTGAACTGTTAAGTTTTTTGACAAGTCTTGTATTTTAGGTCATTTTGTAATGAAGCGAGTCACTCCAGAGCAGCTAAGTATGGCAGTGAAAAATTGTTTCTTTGATGGTCTAATAAATCTAAGAAAACATTAAACATTGCACTCAGTTACAGCAAGAGATTACCCTGCACCCCAGAGGTACCACATCCTGCCCAGCCACCCGGGTCCAGCCCTGCTTCCCAGCTCCCAGTCACGCTGGGCTCTGTCATTCAGTCATGATTTATTTACCCAGACTGTTAAGCTGTCCTGGCATTTCCACAAGAACTTGTAATGGATATGCAGCTGGCAGATTGCATGTGTACACAGCGCAACACTGCAGCGTCAGAGATACCCATCTGGCTGGGAGGGAGCCAGCACACCTACATGAAACAGAGGAGCACAGTACAAAAATACAAACCTGAAATCCCCTGCCATGTTCAAGCACATAGCTGAGAGTTGGGGTTGTTCAGCCTGCAGAAGAAAAGGCTCTGGGGAGACCTTATTGCGGCCTTTCAGTACTTAAAAGGGGTCTATAAGAAAGACGAGGACAGACTTTTTAGCAGGGCCTGTTGCAATAGGACAAAGGGTAACGGTTTTAAACTAAAAAAGGGGAGATTTAGGCTAGACATGAGGAAGAAATGTTTTACAATGAGGGTGGTGAAACACTGGCATATGTTGCCCAGAGAGGTGCTGGATGCCCCATCCCTGGAGACATTCATGGTCAGGCTGGATGGGGCTCTGAGCAACCTGATCTAGTTGAAGATGTCCCTGCTCATTGCAGGGGGTTGGACTAGAAGGTGTTTAAAGGTCCCTTCCACCCCAAACTAATATATGATTCTATTCTATGATTCTACAAGGGAACTAGCTCAGCTCAGCATTGCACATGCGTGACTGATGTCCCCCAGACTAGCAGGATCAGGGCTAGCAGAGACATCTTTGCACTGATTCCCGCTGTGCAAGACTGGCCTTCCCCACAGAGGTGGCTGCACCGTCTTTTCAAGGTGGCCAAATAAGCTCTTATCTCAGCCTCTTCTATGAAGGAAATGCAGAAACAACACACCTGTTCTTTCCTACTCACTACAGAGTACTGGCTACAACCAAGACGACCTCTATCAGAATATGCTTATGATACTATTTATGGTTTGAATTGTTGACATACCTTGTCAAATAATGGATTTACATCCCAGCTAGTTGATGTATGAAGTCTGAACATGATTTATAAGTCATGCCACTTCCCATACTATTACATTCATTTAAGAGTCATTGAACTGATCTATGGCTTGAGCTTTTGAATTATAAATCAAATCTGTATTCTACATTTCGTAACTTATTTGTAATCCAGTACTTTTTACTTTGGTTATAATCTTTGCTTTACTAACTTGTCTATACAAATAGAAAAAAGGTGTCGTGTTTAATGAACTAAAACTCTAGGGTATGCTTTGTGATGCACAGGGCAACTTTAGCACCACCCATCTCACCATACCACGTAAAACTATCCTAGCCCTTGGTCTTGTGCAGCCATAACACACACAGTCCCATGAACTGTTCTTCAGCCCTGCAAAGGTCATTGCCTGACTCAAACCACTACTTTTGGTCTGAACCACTGTTTCCCTAGGTCTGTGCTTGTGCCTGACAACCCACATGGGACAAACAGCCAGCATCCATTTGTACAGGGTGAGTGCACCTGAATTGAGATCAGGGTGCCTTTTTCCAGGGTGAGCTGAATCTCTTTGTGTACAGATTAGGTGTCTTTGACTATTTTTCAAGCTTATTTTTAATATCATACTTTTTACTTTGGACTCTGAGGTTCCTCCACTGTGTCAAGAGTGCATCTTTGCTATGCTGGGGAAAACTAAAGTGCCACTTTAATGCCCTGATCACCCCTACATAAAATCTGAATTTTCTCACCCCCAAGCACCACATTATCTATTAGGTTTTATCCCACAAAACCATGCAGTATGGCCATCAGCACCACTACTGCAGGCCACACTCTGTGGCCGTGCACATAGGGCAGTGGAGGATACAGCAGAGGAATTCTCTTGCAGGGCATGAGTCCCCCCTTTTAGACAAAGAGCACCTCAGCATCCTTTTCTTGGTCTTTTGCTCTGTTGCCATCTATGCCCACCCATTGCTAGCTCCAAACTTTTAGCTCACTCTGGAAGCAGGGAGCTGAGGCCACTCAGCTCTGGAGCTATAAAACAAAGAGGTTGTGAAGCCAGGAGAGCATGAGCTGGCAGAGCAGCCTGGGCTGGTTATGGAGAAACACTCCAGCAAAGCAGGCTTCATAAGGGAAGGCTATGAAGCCCAGCTGGGCACAGAGGAAGAGTGTAAACACAATCCCAGAAAGATGGTAAGCCACTAAAACAGAGGTTTTTCACAAGGGGGCATCAGACAACTAGTACTGCCTATACTGCACAGTTCAAACATCAGAAGTGTGTGAGTTATCGTATGAGTATTTTGGTTGTTACTTCTGTTTATGAGTAGTCCGTGTTCTTAATAGAGACAGAATAGGTAATTATCTTAATAAAAGCAGTGCTCACATCCAGTTCAGGTACAGTTACCTTCCCTAAATTATCTGTTTAAAATAGACGTAAAGTTCAGCAGATGAAGATGTCTTTTCATGTTTGATAGTACAGTACCTCTTCGGAGCTAGGGTAGGAAACTCAGGCATGCATTTGTATATCATATGTTAACTATATATATATTAACTGAGATGTCTTCTGCTGTTGTACTCTTAGTGAGGTATTTCCTTTCAGGAGAAATGGCTTGTGTCAGTCATCTGTGGTTTTGTCAATTATATTTCAGAAAAAGTTGGAAAATGTTAACACCAGCAGATTACAAAAGCAGGTTCAGCTACAACAACTCATGTTCAAAGAAATGAAAAGGAAACCTCTCTCATCAGTTTCAGTAACAATTAGGTATTTCTTTATAATAAGCAACAAAATTGTTCATATGAATGAGGACTGCCTAAGTCCTAAGGTAGGCACCTACTTCCTACTCCCTTTGCTCCCTCCTATACTCGGCATAGCATACAGCCTCCAACTATCCTTTTACAGCAGTTAAGTTTTGTGACCATGCACTGGGGATTCAGTGAGCAAAACAGGTAAAGCCACAGAAAAGTCTTTAAAGCAGAACAAATATTCAGCTCTGTATTTAGATCCTGTGATTAAAATAGATATGGAAGCACTGACCAAAACATAAGAAATTCCAAAACGATTCCAAAGAACAAAATGATTGCTGAGAGATCATTATTGCCACCACTTTGTGACTTACATTTCCACTCCCGCAGAGTGTTTCTGTGAATGCTTAACCTGTGTGTTGTGTATCACAAGTCTGGAAGTAGGCAGCTTGCATGTGGCACAGAATAGCTGTCTACATGTCCCCATGATACATGTTGGAAAAATCAGCAAATTGTTTTAAGAACACTGCCAGGGGCAAAGGAAAGGCTGCAGAAGTTCATGTCACGGTACGTTGTGTTACAGTAAAATTTCAAGTCTTGTTTTTCCACCCTCAGCCATCTCTGCAGAGAGCTGGGAAGGAGTCTCGCTGTTGTCTAGTCCCCTCAACATACACAAAGAAGCCCTATACTTGCAGTTACTGCTCTGAAATGCTCTGGAAAGAGTGCAATAGCAAACTGTTTGATATAAAAGGCAAGAAAAGGCAGTATTTCCAGCAGACCAAGATTCTAGCAGTGAAAAGTAACAACTTTGGTGTATACATCAGCCTTGTTGGTACCAAGTGGGTTATGGTGCATTCTACGCAAGAGAGACGCACCGTGTAACATCAAGTCCTCTGCTACTACAGGGTCATACCAAAGCTCTTCAGTAGGAACCAAGTGGTGCATTCAAAAATGGATGGAAGATGCAAGGGATCTCAAAGCACATAAAACTACAATGTATAGCATATTTCTAAATGGGAAACCTTACCTAAAGCAACCAGCTACAAGGAGGGGATTTCCAGGACAGAGAAAATAGATAAAGCAGAAGCAGCACAGATCTGGGTAATTCCCCAGACTGCAGCAGACACAGTATTTTATAGTTCTCTTTTTCTGCAACAGTGTCTTGGAGGTGGGTGCTGCTTTCTGGAGTTTTCTGCTAGGTACTGCCAAAAGGTTGAATGGTTTGAATGAGAAAAGAATTTAAGAGAAATCTCCCTCCCATTCCTTCCTCAGCTAATGTTTCAGACTCCTTTTATTTAGGTGCAGATGGCAGCACTTGCAGGTGACCAACACTACTGACATAAGAGCGAAGGTCATGAGAGGCTTGTGACTTATTGGAGCAGATGTCTAAGGTCTTTTAAGAGAAATTATTCTGCCAGAAGAAACATATTCTTTAGTGTTTACACTGATAAATTTTATAATCCATTCTCCATTTATATAAGCACTGTTTTAGAAATCACAGCTTGAGAAATTCCAGGTAGAAAAGTGAATTGTTACATATTCACAGCTAGCAATATTTCTCTTCTGTCAAGGTGTCCCGTTTTCCCTCAGATGCTAGTGGATTAGTGAATTTGGCCTGGTATTTGCTAAGATTAAGGGAATATGCTGAAAAGGTGTTTATATACAACCTACCTTTTTTTTTTTTAACTAAGAGCTAGTTGAGGCTTGGCATAATCGGTGGCAGCTAGCTTAGACTGTACAAAGACTTTAAGGAACTAGAAGTAGGAATGTTTTGCCTGCTTTGGTCTCTTAAGGAAGAGTTGTTCCCTGGGAACCACACATTCATGTGAATCTAAGATTTCTGAAACAAAGCATTTTCCAACGTGCTATTTACTCACCACTGGTCCTGAACTAGTGTTTGTGGTTAAATAAATCAAACTACAAACAGGTTTGCATGCCCTTTTTTCTACCTTGGGCAGCTGCCTGCAAGGACTTCTGTTGGGTGCCACTCTGACACATAGGCAAAAATAGAATTTTTAGGTGATTGTATTTGTGTCTAAAAAATCATAGAGGAAAAATAGTGAACAAATGTTTAAAAAGCAACAAACTGCAGCCATGAATACTTTCAAAACAAATATTTTTAAAATATTTATTGAATTATTGAATTATATGCTATCAGGGCTACTTGTAGCTGCTATGACCTACAGCCAGAAGGTCACCTCTTTCCTCAGATCTGTGACAAGCAGCAGAGGAGAACTGGGCCATCTCCATATTTTCACACTTTTTTTTTTTCTGCTATGTAGCCATGCTAGAGGTGTTCTGCTGAAGATACTTAACTCTCAACATCCAGAGACGCTGACCAATTACATCACTGAATGTCGCTGCAGGGGGTAAGAGCTGGTCCCTGGGACACAGAAATGGGCACACACACTGGTAACACCCACAGCTCATTTCCTTGGCAAGCCAGGTTAGCATCCTCGTTTGGTTACTAGATGTCAATCAAAAAGGAAATTGAGGGCCCATCTGTTGACTAATAAAATAAAAATATATTTGATAAGCGGCTTTAGTCAGCTAGAGCTATCACTTTTGTGCAGTGGATGAGGCAGTGACACTGTGGGGAAAAAGGTGTGATTGTAAGCTGTATCATAAATCATTGTGTTAGGTTCCTAAATTCAGCCTGCACTTCAACACAAAGATAAAACTGCAAACCTTAGACACAGCACTTCTTAAATATTTAAGAGGAATATTTTTCTATTTTTTCACTAGAAACTGTTTCATCTCTAGCAGACTTTTTATGTTCGGGGGAGAGCTATTAGGCCAAAGGAGTGCCCTTCTACTGCCTCATAATGTCTCCTTAACCTTTATTAAGGTACAAACTGTTAAACATCACCATACCCACTAGTCATATTTTTGATACCAGGATAATTTTGAGATTATCAGGCAATGGCAACTGAACACCAAACCTTTCCAAGGCTGAATCTATGTCAGCATATGCATCATGGCACTATCTTTAATTACAGTTACGGTTTTATCACTTGAAAAGGATTGAGAAATTTGGCTTTCTATCTGTGAGTGACTAATTTTCAGAAGTTACAGATTTTCAGCTGTATGTAGGAGACACTTTTTGAAATCAAAATTTCTTTTGTAGTTCTAACGATTCCAAAACTGTAATTAAAAAGTGCAGATTTTACAGAATAAATGTTTAATGGTCAATATAAGAAAAAGTCAGTATTCTTACATGTGCTCATCACCAAAATACAAGATAATTGCACAAAATGAAAGATTTGACTGGCTGTGCCTTTCTGGGCCAAGAAAAGCTGAAAAGTATCCAGGGTTTGCAAGCATCAGTTTGTTTGGCTACCACAACTGCCATCCTTTTGTTTTGTTGGACTGCTGCAAACATATTCCCATCAGAATCCCTACTTCAATAAGCAAAAAAACACTTATTGACATAACAACCTGGTTTAAGAATTGATACTTAATTCTCGAAGCTGGACAAAAAATGTGTCTGTGATAGGTTCATGGTGATATTTCATCCTCTTAGGTGAATCCAGCAGGATGCAAACTGTTGGCAGTTTTGTTTGCACCAAACTCGAATCTTATTTTTGAGTTTGTTTCCTGCCAAAGATGGAATATCTCACTTAAAACATTCTTCGTCATTGCTGACTGACAAAATCTTACTTTCCAGCAAACAGTAGCTCTCCTTGCCTACTGACTGGAGTGTGAGATGATAAGAAAATTTAAGCATGAATATTTACCATAGAAGTTGCATTGTTAACCCCAGTGACACTTTTACTTCCTCAGAAGGTATCTGAGCATCTGAACCTCAGACAAACACCCTGCAGACGGCACTGTCAGTCTAGGTATTTTTATTTTCAGTGTACAAGATAGGCAGGCACTTAGCTTTTCCTTTTTCCAAGTGCAAATCCTTTCCTCTACGGATCCCAAACTGTTTTCATTCATCAGTTCTACCCAGATGGACAGTCTTCCCTAGAAGTTTCACCTGGTGCAGTTTGAAGTGGTTTGCCCTGCTCAGTACTGATGGTGGGACTGAATCAACCAGAGCCTTGAGGTGGAACTGCTCCACATTTCTCTGCAGTGAGCAAACCAGAAGATACCATCTGCCTCCAGCTTTTAAATCAGGATTTATTAGAACTCAGCATAAAATATTGGTGCGTTATAATTTGTCAAGTAGAGAATTCTTATTAACTGAATTATGTAAATTCTGAGATACAAGTACTTAACCAGGCCCTGAAGCCTCGTAGAGCAGGTCTCCCCCTCAGGGCTGCTGCCTGCCTCACCCTGCCCCTCTTTCCACCTGCTCAGGCTCAGGACACACATAGGAAACATAGCCTGCCCCAAACCACCCCAAACTCCAACTACACAAGCCGAACAACCAACACTATGAGCAGCAATTTATTCCTCATTTCTCAGTGATGGCTATTAGCTGGCATTTCATAAACAAGACCTGTCTTCTCTGCACCATGAATGTTCCCAAGGTTGGATGCATGGAGGACTGAAAGCAATATTTCCAATCTTGAACCTCCTCCTCCAGCAGTGCTTTGAGCTCATCAGGGTCTTGCTTCAGCAAAGATTCACCTGCTGCAGTGAAAGTCCAGGGTGCCAGGAGGAGGACAAGGAGCCTCGCTGGCAGACTTGGCCAGCCTGCACGGGCTTTGCCAGACTCCTCAATAAGCACATCTCCAGGTGACTGCTCAATGCCATATGCATTTTTTTCCAATTGGCTCAAAACGTTGCTTGTTTTGCATAAAGCATGGCATTGGGGTGTTTTCCTGACTTCTCAGCAGACAACTACAGGATATGTTCAGCACACCAGATTCTTTCATATATCAGATTGCTTGTCTATAGGTATCTCCTGCTCAGCTTCCAATTTCTCGCTCAGTGCAAGACTTCAATAAGCCTTTCCACTCATCATTATTGCTGTTAACAGGTTAAGTCTTTAGCTCATATCAGCCCTGCTGAATCTTGCCATCTGACTTTATGTGGCCACTGACACAGGGACTTCAAATCCACAATGTGTCTGCAGCCTGTAACCCAGTATTTAAGGTAACATATTGGTCTTTTAACAACCAAGAATTAATTGAGAGGAAATTCCATTGTTATTTAGTATGTGTGCACATTTGTAATTACAAGTTCTGCTTTAACAAGTAACAAATAATCCAAAGACTTTTATGTACAAATCAGAAGGTTTGTGGCAGAGACTTTGTACCAAAGAATAAGGCAATAGTGGTTATTATTCCAGAGAAAAATAAACCAGATTTATTATATGTGAGTATGTGCAACTTCTCCTGAATGACTCCCATGTCATATACTGTACAGGTCAGAAGGGCAAGAGAGCTGAAATGAAAGCTAAAAAGTAACTGTAAATCAGGCATATCCCGACTCGCGCACAGCAAGCCAGAACTATTCTTTTAATCATTTTGGCATGTGAATGTATTGATTTAGCCTGGCATCCTGCATTTCCCTGGGGAAAACAAGCCAGGAAAAATTCTTTTTGCACCACTTCATATTTCTGGCAAGTCTGAGAAGAATTTGGTAAGACAAAAAGAAATAAATCACCAAAGTTCATGACTTGAGGAGTGCAGAAGTTCTCAGCATATATCTGTACTCTGTCTGCATGAGCTTGTAGTCTCACAGCTACAAGAATGGAAGTAGTGCTCAGGCATTTGATCTGTTTTGGGAGACTGAGGTGAAGATGTATGTGTGTTAGTGTGTGGTGGCACCAGGCTGACCATCTAGGTCTGTCTGGGAAGGGAGTGACTTTTTAATAAGTTTTTTGATTAGCAGAAACCTGAGTGATGACATAGCTAGTGTCTATGTGGAAGTGTCCTTCCAATGATTCAGAGTTGTGGGGTGCAGGAGGCTGGGGATGGGGATGGGTGGGGATGAATGGAGAGAAAAGGTCTTCTGTAAGCATGAACAAAGTGTTGACAAAGAACATGCACCAGAGGCATTTCTTCACTCCAAGTGTCCCTCTAATCCCTCCAGACTTGATGACAGGAAAGGCAGGTTGATAAGGCATACCCAGAAGACAATGTTCCTTCTCCATCCTTATCTCCTCCTTCAGGGGCCAAGAGGATCAAAACATAGGTCAGACTCCTCCAAACCTTAGTATGGAGCACTGGCCCCAAACCTGCAAGACTGTGAAGTATGAAGTACTCCTTCCTGTAAATGACCTGGTCACTCAAGCAGATGACTCTGATAGTCCTGATTTCTTTAAATGATCCCGTGAGCCAAGATTTAATAAAAAGGCAGAAACTGAAAATGAGCCAGGTACCTAAAATCATAAGAAGTAACTGACATGCTATAATGGTTGCATCCTTATACCAGGTGGTGGAAAGTCTGTCAGGAGTATGTTGGGGCATGTTTGTGAGGTTGTATGGGATACTGTCAAAGTGAGATGCAAGTGATTAAAGTGACATGGTGCTAGAGGACCATTTTAAAAATTTTTCTACATCTATGTCTCTGTTTTGTGTAGGGTGCAGAAATAGTTCATTGAACTATTCTTCAAGCCTGCCTGGGTTTTCCACCAGGTAAACCTGTCTGATAGGCTACAGATAGGGATGCTACTGTTCTAGTATGTATGCAGCATGAGCCATCGAGGAACCAGAGCACTGGAGCAAACAAAGGAACAAAACTTACCAGTACAAGGATCAATTTGTTGTTTGAGGAACAGCAGTGTGTTGCCTCCCACAAATCACAATTAGTGGGAACACAGCTTCCCTGATATAACTGAGTTGTAGGTCAGGATCATAAAAAAAACTTTTATGAGTAAAACAGGTGACACTGGTAGAACCACCCCTGTCTACATGAACAGATTTGACTCCATTATTCAGCCACGAGACTGCAGAGTCTGTTTTATTTGAAAATGTGAGACAAGTCAGACAGTAAGACTCTGCCTGAAATACCTTGTCTTCTCTTTAAGGGTATGACGAATCAGGTGTATCTTTCAAATACAAGTCCTTCCTGGGCTGGGGAATAGTAGATCACTGGTCACTCATGAAACTGTTATTTCTGGGTCTGGAGAAGTAACCTTGCCAAAGTAAAACATGTCTTATAAGACAGAAAGTAGAGAGAAAAATGTAACTTAGAGCAAAGACGTGGTGTATGTGGAGTTCCAAAAGGAGAGAGGAATGTGCGTGTTTAAAAAAGGAGTTGGAAAGTGTCTTGATAGAAAAATAATTTTCCTAGAAAAAGTTGACACCATGCAGAATTCATTTGGGCAAATGATATGTCTTTTGTGAAAAGGCCATATTTATAAAAATAATACAGTAGGGAATACCATATTTATATCATCGTGGTGGATAATCATCTTTCTTTGCTTTTTATTTGATATACTGTTATGTAGGGGTGACTGAACTGGGAACTGATGATATATTCAGTGCCTGAAAGTCCATCAAGCAACACAGAAATCTCAGTTTGAAATTTTGTAATAACTTTTTCCCAAAATGGCTTAATAAAGGTGCTAGATCAGACTCTGGGTGTATGTAGAGGTGTATTTTTGAACAGTTGTTTCTAGAAAGTTGCTTGGAGGTCAGGGATGCTTGGTTGCAGAAACATAACAGATATTCATGTTGTTAATGCAGACAATATCACAGATTCATGAGGAAACCCTGGAGCAAAACAGTTAATAATATCGTGTAAACATTTTCCATACAGAGGTCACATATGACTGACACACAGCACTAGCGATTTGATAAAACACTTTTGTAGACTAAAACAACATAAGTCAGGCTGTCACTCATTTGAGCTTTAGCCTGAAGGCTTATTTAAGATATAGAAATGAAAACGAAGTGTGTTTTACTGCTACTCTCTCCTGTTTCTCTTCCACTGGTGCTGGAAAGACCAGTAGGAGTTCAGTACATGTTGGAGGAAATTGTGATACCTATTGGTGAATGACACTGTTATTTGTACTCTGTGCCCTACATGACCCAATCAATTCTGTATTGCAATAAACACCACTGCCTGACTAAAGAATTTAACCTCAGAAATACTGAACCCAAAACAAATGTCATTCGACCTAGATTGGATTTTTTTGTTTGTTTGTTCATTAAAATTGTTCATAAGGTTCCATTTCCTGAGGCAAACCAAGGGCAACAGAAGCAGAGATATGTAACTAAACATAATCCTTGATGATCTTATATTGAAACATCAGTGCTCAGCTACTGCCATACATCTCAATTATTATATCTCATACATTCAAATTAACAACCCCAACCAGGAATTCATAAATATCAACCTTTACTAAAAAAACTCTGCCTTCTATGTTTATCTGTATTGTATTAGTATAGATCAGGCACACTACCCCAGTTCAAAATTTAGAAATGATGGGTTTGCACCTAAACTTATAGTTTTGATTGATATGACAGCAAACTATTCCTGTCTCTTCATGCCCCTTTTGTAAAAAAGACCATTCCTGGCGGGAAATACATGGTGCTATTGCAGTTGGTTGTCTGGGTGAAGAGTTTCCTTGCTATGTCTGTTACAATCAGGTTCTCAGGCTGCTTTTGCTCATTCAATCTTATGACTAAGATAAGAACAAAATATTTCTAAACTTGAGCTAGGCACAGACTGAAACAAGGGTATTTTTCTCAGTCCTTGCTAATGTAGGTACCTAGAAAGGTTTAGGAATCCTCCCCTTGATATCAGTTTGCAGACTAGCTGTCTAACCTACTTTGGTGAAAGAAGACACAAAGCTGGTTGACTGATTTATGAGCAAAATAAACATTTTGTCAACCTACTCCAGCAGTCTGAGGGACCATAAGCCCAAAAAAGAAACCCAGACATGTTCTACAAGGCCAGAGGGGGGCCAAAACCTTCCCAGGGAGAATGAAACACATCATGAAAACTATCAGAAAATTACAGTTTTATCTCAGTAGTGCATGGGACCATACTTCTCTTGGCCTAATTTTGGAATTACTGTAGTACTCTCAGCCATGCAAGGGGGATGGGCAAGGGCTTTCTACACTGAAGCCACTAAGGAGGGAGCAATACCTACACCAAAAAAAACCTGGTTGCTGTAAGTTGAGTCAACTCCCTCTCCCAATGAACCCTCAGCGATATTAGTGCCATTCCCTACTGCTGGAGGGAATTCCAACATAGGACTGAAAGAAATATGATGAAGCTATGACAATTAGTGAAAATATTAGATTACATTGATGCAGATGAGTTAGTTCTTTCACAGAGAAGGTGTGTGGCATAATTGATATGCACAAAGATTTTGCTGCTTTGCTGAAAGCTTCTGGAGAAAGTGTCATTGCATTATCCATCAGGATGCTGCTTATTCCAAAGAGAGTGTTTTACTGTATGTTTCAATCTGTGCTAATTGCCTTATCATCTGT